>NC_142112.1:36362703-36662703 GCF_056152115.1 Neolamprologus brichardi
CGCTATACAAATACTTACCATTTACCATCTATGTTCCTACCTTCACTTATGGTTACAAGCTCTGGGTACTGACCAAAACAATGACATCACATATAAAACAATGAAAATGAGTTTCCTCTGATGGGTAACTGGGCTCTTTCTTAAAGGTAGGGTGAGCAGCTTGATCGACCAGAGTGAATTCGAGTTACTGCTCTGCCACATTCAAAGGAACCAGTTCTTTGGTTCAAGCATCTGACAAAGGCTTCTGCTGGGAGGAAGTAGGAAGCCCAGAACAGACTCGCAGGAGGGATTACATCTATTGGCTAGCATGAGAACGCCTTCGCGTTCCCCCGGGTAAGATTGGGCCCAGACTGCTGCCCCGTGACCAATAACAGATGAAAAAGAGGATCACAAATGAACCTCAACAGCCTTCCATATCACAGTTTCTGGACACTTGTGCCCGGCAATGCAGCATAAATCATCCACACTGCACTAAATTTACTGCGATAGTTATTTTGTTTTGTACTGTGGAAATCTCAGTACTTTTTGTCTGAACAGGAAGTTCTGCTTCTGCATTTTTCATTCAATGTTTATTCTTTTTTGGGGGGGGGGTTGTTTTTTTTGCCTGTCCCGTTTGGATCTTTAGCCATCAGAATTGTTGTCTGAAGGCCAAGAAAGATGCCAAGTGGATTTACTTTACCAAGTGGATCATCATGGCCTTGCCATATTGGTCCATTTGATTGACCTTTATTATAATTATGTATTTATTTTATTTGAAGTTAACCCTCAGTCTGAACTAGAACTGAATTTCTAGCAAGAAATAAACCTCTTAACTTACCATCTTGGCTCCTCTTTCACTATTTACCTCTATGTTAGTCCCTTCTAACCCCTAGACTAGCCTGGGGACGTAACAGCCATACTGAGCAGATCATTTCTTGTATGTGGGAAATGTTTGTGACACTGTTGTGACCTATTGTGATTAAATCGTAACTATATCTTGATTAAAGTATAATATAGGTGCAGTGCTGGTGTGCAGGGGTGTTATGTGCCTTGTGGGGGAGGCTGCAGACATGTTATAAATTGTTATGTCTATATCAAGCTTTTAGCCTAACAACAAGCAGAGATATGTGTGTATTTCTTAAAATCACTCTATATCTGCTTTAGAAAAATATCCCTTAATTCACCTGTGTTCACACACTTTGGTTTTCCAGTGCAGAGGAATGACAACAAAAGGAAAGACTTCACTGAGTGAAAAAGGATGAAGATCCAATGCAGCTGGTTTCAGGAGATAATGAAAAAGCCTGAACACCTTCTCTACAAAAACAGGGTGAGTTTAATGTTGTGATTGATTTAGTTTTTTGAAGATTTGTGTGTTACTTTAATTATAAAGTACTTATATTTCAACTGAACTTACAGCTCCACCTTCAATACTGTCATCCCACACAAACTCACTCACAAGCTGGCAACACTCGGCCTGCACCCCACCTTCTGTGACTGGCTACATGACTTTTTGACTGGCACGCCCCAGACCGTCAGGATCGGCAACAGGACTTCAGCCCGCATTAGGAAACAAACATCTGAGGGGTGTACCTGGCATACGGGCTCCTCCAGGTGGTTTCCCCAGATGTAGATGTGAGTCAGAGTGGAGCTGGATTTCACAGCCTGAGCCAACAACAGCAGACCCTCTGATGTGAGGGGCAGAGAAAAGCCACGTGGATAGGAGCTACTCTCCGAGCTAAGGTTAGCCACAGAGGGCATGGATGCAGACGAGCCCAGCCTCCTGAACATCCCGAAAGAGCTTCGTGACTTTAGGAAAGACAACAACAAACAACATGCACATATTAGACGAGGGTTAAGAAGAGTTGATGCTAGAATGGAAGAGGCAGAGGGGCGATTCGACGAGACTGAGACGGTGCTACAGTTGTTTATTTTATTCATAAACTTCACTATTTCATTAATTATTTCATGGTTTCTTTGCATCTTCATCTGTAGTACTTACACATCGGTGTATGTTCCTTGTGTTTGCTTACATTAAAATACCAGCACTAATGACCAGAGCATACAAATGCAGCTTTTCATATTTGACAATATATTTTGAAAGCACAAGACAAATCACAAACAGTTTTCAATGTAGGTTTGGTTTTTTATTTGGTTTTATTTTTCATTTCTATATTTGATGGTGATGTGATGCTGTATTACATGTTTTTAAGATTCAGTTGAATTTAATATTTGTAATATAGCATCAAATCACAACCGTCTCCTCAAGTTGCTTTATACTGTAAGATAGAGACCCTACAGTAGCAGCAAGAAAACCCCAATTAATTAATAATCCCTTATGAGCAAGCACTTGGCGACAGTGGGGAGGAAAAACTACCTGTAACAGGCAGAAACCTCCGGCAGAACCAGGCTCAGAAGGGACGGCCATCTGCCTCGGCCGGTGGGGGGTGATGGTAACGATAATACGAGGAGACACGATGAAGAATATTTCTCAGTCTAATTAAAGTCGAATGAAATAGTTTTAAAATAAAATATACCTCAGATGTTAACTCTGAGGCCAGACTGCTTTAAGATTTTAAAAGAGGTATTTGAAAAAAATCAAGATGACAATTTAGTCATCAGTACTGCCTTTAAAGCAGCAGCTGAACAAATTCTTAAAACCTTTTAACACTGCTGAAAAAAACCTGGCAAGTTTGGATTTCTTTGGAGGATTCATGAAGACACTTAGATTCTTTCTTATGATCTTCCTAATAATGTCGTCAAAAGATGAATCTTCTGACAACATTACATCGAAGAACTTGTCTGCAGATCCAAACTCCTTGATAAGACTATTAGCTGTGTCCTTGACTAACTTATTCATGTTATTATTAAGAATTTTTAGGTATTCGGTGCATCTATCTTCAGAAAGTACCAAATCTGTCAGACGGTTGATAACTAACTCTAATTTTTCTGGATCCAGAAGATTTCTGGCATTTTTGTGCAATTTTTCTGCGATTCTCGTGGCTACAAGACTGCTAAATTGTTTGGCAATGAGCTTAGCATGAATTGACACTAATGTTTCTGACAGTTCTTCCTCTGGGTTTTCAGAGGTTGCTGGCTGACTTTGACCCTCTGTGGGGTCAGTGTGAGACACTGATGCCTGATCACCGAGATTCATTGCTAGGTGCTTCAGAATAGTGTCGTCAAAAGATGAATCTTCTGATATCATTACATCGAAGAACTTGTCTGCAGATCCAGTCTCCTTGATAAGGCCTTCAGCTGTGGCCTTGACTAATTTAACCCTGTTATTTTTAAGAATTTCCAGGGATTCGATGCATCTCACTTTAGAAAGTACCAAATCTGTCAGACGGTTGATAACTAAGTCTAATTTTTCTGGATCCAGACGATTTCTGGTATTTTTGTGCAAATTTAGTGCGATTCTTGTGGCTAGAAGAGTACTAAATTGATCGGCAATGAGCTTAGCATAAATTGAAACTAATGTTTCTGACGGTTCTTCCTCTGGGTTTTCAGAGGTTGCTGGCTGACTTTGACCCTCTGTGGGGTCAGTGTCAGAGACTGATGCCTGATCACTGCTTGTATTTGAAACCAGGTCCGGGTCTTCTGCACTCACACAGACTGGCTGATTGGTGAGATCAGTAACTGGACTTGACCGTGATGTAAACAGTCTGTCGCTTGTTTCACCAGCATCTGGTCCAATCATAACGTCTTCCTTTGATGGGGTCAGCACTCTTACTATATCTTCCACGGCACCAGAAATTTTGTCATTTATAATAGTTTGGGTTAAAGTTTCATTCTCCAACCAGAAAAGAAGGTTTTGTAAGAACCTTTCCACTGAATCTTCTACGAGCACATATGGCACCTCAGGAGCAGAGGGTACATTACAGTCAACCTGTGAGATGTCAGACTCTGAGAGACTTTTACCCATTTGCATCGTGGGGGCTGGATATGTTGACTTGACATGGCCGTACACATTTTCTGTCAACTCCCTTGAAAACATCTCCTTACTTGTCAGGTCAAGGTGTCCTGCCTGGGTTAATTTACTAAACAGTTTATTCAGAACCGGCACAACTGTTGTAAATTTGAGCGGAGAAGAACTTTTAACTGTGATTCCTAAGGTTGGTGATTTTCTGGGAACTTCTGAGGGATTCATGTGTTCGCTTTTCCTGGAGTCAGCTCTCTCACTCTCCGGGGAGTTTGCCTGTTGTCTCTGAAAGGTCAAAAATCCTTTGCTTTTCTTCAAATGATCTTTCAGCTCACTGTTCATTTTTTCAAATTCCTTTTTAGCAAACCTGAAGAAGTGTTGTTTTACTTCATCTGGTTTCATAATTAGGGCGCATGATGCAAAAAAGTCTTTCACCTTTTTGATCACCAGGTCCACATCAAAAGCAGGCTTGGGTGAGCTACACTTCTCACTTAATGTGATATCTTCTGCATCAGGATACTCAATGTTAGCAATTAACACATTTACAATGTCAACTGCAGCTTTATCTGCATCATCTTCATCAAGTAAATAACTCAGATTGTTGAGGATTGTTTCAACATCACTTTGAGCTTTCTCCTCAGCTTCTGCAAACTCATCACTTTCTTTTTCCTCCACGGGTTGCAGTTCTATGTGACAGTCCTGGTCATCTTTACTTATCTCTCTGTCTGTACTCCACCTCATGAGAGCCATACTTATTTCTTTAATTGTTCCCATCTCAGAGAGCTTGGATTCAAGACTCTCATCACTTGAACTAAAGGAAGTGGGTAAAGCCCCCCTCATGAACAGGCCGCTCAGCTTACCTTTATAACTCTTCAGACATGAGAAAGCATGAGAAACCATGCATCTGAGGTTTTTTATGTTTGTTATTTTTCTGGTGACATAAATAGAATCCGGGTTTTCTGGGACTAGAACCCAACCCGAGTTGACTTTATTTGAGATCTCCTCCTCAATCATCTGTGTCAGCACCACAGCGCTTTCACACTCCTCATGGGTGACATTAAGAGCAGCAGCAAAGCTGGTTGAGAAAGAGTCTCCCAATACGGGGCTTATTTTTGTCACGGCTATGCTAAGGTATGTCTGGAATGATGCATCATTTAATTGGTCCTGACCTCCTACAAGTAAAGTTTTTATGGTGCTTGCACTAACTGACTGAATGACATCAGTAATCATATCAGCCAGTGCTACTTGGACATCGGAGTCCCAGATCCCATTTTCTATCAAGCGCCACTGTAATCCAGAGAGCCTATCGAAACACCCGCTGATAGCAGGTGAAAAAGGCTCTGAATTAATGGGGGTAGGGGTTCTAACACTGGATAAAGACATTGTCAATGACTTAGTTTCGCTACAATTACTTTGGAAATCCGTTTTCAGAAAGCTTTCAGAAAGGGAAGATCGCGGTCTGTACATTTAACGTACGACAACTAAAAATGCAAAATGCAAGATTCAGGTATAAAGCCGCTGTTTCACCCCTATTTAGGGACTCAAGTGGAGGTCACGTGCTGCAAGATCAAAGGCACGTACTGTGACATCAAAGCAGAAAGGAACTGAGCTGTGTGACGTCATGCCGCGAGCGTTCACCTACATGCGCGTGCACACAAGTGAGCGATCACTAATAAATCACAGACGCATCAACGTCGGTGTTGTCAAACTTTCAATCATACCTGCAGCCAGTTCTTTGAAGCTCTCAAATGGGTTGAACGGCGCCTGTTTTCCACCATCATCGCAGAGCATTCCTCCAGCAGGTCCAACGCCTGATTCAACAAAAGCCGCGACTCCGGCAGCTGTGCTCCGAAGCAGTTTGCTAATGTGATGGCTAACTAGCTAATGTGATGGCTAACTAGCTAATGTGATGGCTAACTAGCTAAAGAATCCTAACATATATGAGGTACTTAAAAAACAAAGGGAACGAAGGAGGAGAAGTGGAGACAGCGATCTGACTGATTGGTTCATCTGAGGCTCTCAGTGGTTCCCCGTCTCAGCGAGATTCACAACACTTCTTGCAACAAACTCCCGTAACCATGGTTACAGGAGGACGCTCTGTTTGTGGCGGTCATTATCATAGTATGACGTCACAAAGAGACGTTAATAAATATTAATTCATGCAATTTAAACACATTTTTTTTATTTTACTATTAAGGTGTATAATGGTTTAATATGGCACGACACCCTCGCTGATGTTGATGCCCAGGAATCTGAAGCAGCTGACTCTCTCCACCTCTGCTACTGCTGGTTTCCTGTAACCCACGATGAGCTCCTTGGTTTTGCTGATGTAAAGCACCAGGTTGTTGTCACGGCACCGTGATGTCACGCCTCTCACCGTGTCCTGCATGAAGTCTCATCTCCATCAGAAATGCAGTCAATGAGGAGATTAGACTTTATTGATCGACGGCAGGAAAATTTGTGCGTTACCTCAGCTCAGGTAGAGATAGCAGAAGAAAATCCAAAAATAGAAATAAAATATAAACAACTACAAAATAAATAAGATAATACACTATATACAACAGTAGCATACACAGTATGTGACTATGGATAGAGTGTTGTGGAAATGCAAGAAATAAATTTAATTATTCTTACTATTATTATTTAAGCAATAGATATCTAAAAGTATCTATAAGTATAGACATGTACTTGCACACACATCTACAGACTAAATATACACATGTATACATATACATACACATATACCTGCACACCAGGTAAATGTCCAGTGACTCATGACAGCGTGATTGAGGAGTTATAGAGTCTAACTGCTGTTGGGATCAATGATCTGTGAAAGTGCTCCTTCCTGCAGTGAGGGTGTTTTGGTCTCTGACAAGCTCACAGACTCATGCAGAGGATGATGTGGGTTGTTCGTGATGGATGTCAGCTTTACTAGCATTTTTAGCACACGATCAAAGTTTCTGTGGATGCTTGAAAAATCTTGAAGAACGTTGAATTCACTAAAGGTTTTAAAAATAATGCTGTAATCAGTTTCGTTACAGTTGCAGTGTTGTCGTCTGCTACTGTAGGCCACAGCAGCAGACGACAACACAGGTTGAGTAAGTGGGAGTGAGTGTTTTCAGACACAGAAGAACAACTTTAGATTAATCAAACGAAAATTTATACAATCAGCTTTCCAAATGTGAATATGTTTCAGTTGTCTGTGAGTAGGAACTCAACTCTAACAAACTATAAGTTTAGTTAACTACAACCAACTAACCAAGCTCCAGCAGGTCTGTAGCCGTCAGATCACAGTGAGCCAAACTGAGGCTCCTGCTGTCGGCTTTCTTCCCGAGTCTCTTCAGGAAAACACACACTCGACCCCAGCCGACGTCCCGCTCACTCTCTGCTGACGCTGCAAAGCCTGAAACACACGATACACACCCACAGGGCTTAGCATGTCACTGTAAACTGATTTTCCACAGTAAACTCTATTTTCTTGAGCTCTGTATTTTGTTTCTGAACCTCTGATTGTACACACCTTTTTTTAAAAAAAAAAAAAAAAGCTACTTTACAAAGCTTTCTCTGTTTGCTGCTTTGCTCTTCACCTCTCTGGCCCTCTAAAATCTGGATATTTCATATCTCTAGTTTTTTCATAATCTTACGCTCTTCAGAATACTTAACCTTTTTTCTGTTTTCCTCAGTCCGAAAAATATACTGAAGCTCATAAATTCAAAGATATTTGAACCCTTTGAATCATTACGTTCATGGATCTTTTCTTCTCTTCACATTCAAATTCTTAAAGTTATGCAAAAATCAGGTCAATTTAACTTTGTCCTCGTCTGTCCTTGTTAGATGTTGAAAAATCTCTAAGTAATAAAGATTGATCGTTTTTCTTCAGAGATCCTGAATCCCTGAAAGTTACTTTATAAAAGACCCTATATAGTCCTTCTGTGTAAACTTTGTCTCAATGTAAAAAACAAACAATCAGGCTTCTGGTTTCTAAAGTCATTAAAATAAGCAGAAAACGTGATTCTGTCTCTGCTGCAAACCTCCATGTGTATCAAAACTGGGCAACCTCTTTTCCAAAAATACAAAAATAACCATAGTAATTATAATAATGTGGCTATATTTTCTTCTCTAGTGATGTAAAAGTTACCAAACTGGATAAAATCTGCTCATTTTTGTTATCAGGGACCTAAAAATCCTTATTATAGGAGAAATTATTCCCACTTCCTGGTGCTTTGATTCTCTAAAGCAGTGGTGGGGACCTCCACAGACTTGCAGCTATAGCAAGTTTTTATTTTTCGATAAATCACAGAGTAATGGAGCTGTAAAGGCAGGTTTCATCACAGCAGAGGATTTCATTTAATGTGCATTCTTTAGGTTTATATCTGCAACCAGAACTACTCAGACTGCATTGTGAGGCGGCTGTGCACGACCTGCATTTATGTTAAATTAAAGTACTTAATGCGAGCATGATTTCCCTGTGTGGATATGAATGAAACGCTGTACCGGTGTCCAGCACTGGGGGCCAGTTCCTGATGTCCATCGTGGCCATGGCCTCTTTGGAGCGCAGCAGCTTACAGATGACGGCGGTGGTCATCACACGCCGAGTGACTCACCTGCACAATTAGAAAGAGAAAGACAGAAGAAGAAATTAAGCTCTTTTTTTCCCCCCAGAGGAGATCAGAAGTCAGCCAGAGCCATACGAGTCTGGAATTAGCTGGGAGCGAGAGCTTGAGCCCTGGAGGTCTGACTAAAAGAGAAACCGCATCGGTTTAACAGACAAATTAAGAGTCTGACCTCGACAATCATCTTAACAGTGGGCAGGGTGGTGGAGATGTTCTGAGGGTGAGGCGGTCCTGTGTGGTCTGAGCTCTCCACTGCAAACCTCGGACAGGAACAGAAACTGCAAGACAGACATAAACACTTCTTTACACACACTTTGATGGCCTAACCTCTGTGTTTTTTACATTAATGTGTTTACGTGTGATGTACATGACTATTGTGCATCTGACTCAGTGTTTGATATTGTAAAGCAAAGTCAATAACAGCAAAAATTTTATATTTTACTTTTTATTTCTGTCGCCCTCCTGCATCAATCCCAGAATCACCCACACCCTTTACCACATTTGCTTACTTTAGAGACTCCAGACACCAGGAAGTGGGAGTAATTTCTCTTATAATAAGATACGGTAATCTTTCTGATAATAGGTGAGATTGCTTTTAAATATGGAAACGAGGGTAGTCACAAGAAGTTTGAGAGGCACAACTCAGACAGAAGAGGAGACAGAGAAAAGCCACGTGGATAGGAGCTACTCTCCGAGCTAAGGTTAGCCACAGAGGGCATGGATGCAGACGAGCCCAGCCTCCTGAACATCCCGAAAGAGCTTCGTGACTTTAGGAAAGACAACAACAAACAACATGCACATATTAGACGAGGGTTAAGAAGAGTTGATGCTAGAATGGAAGAGGCAGAGGGGCGATTCGACGAGACTGAGACGGTGCTACAGTTGTTTATTTTATTCATAAACTTCACTATTTCATTAATTATTTCATGGTTTCTTTGCATCTTCATCTGTAGTACTTACACATCGGTGTATGCTCCTTGTGTTTGCTTACATTAAAATACCAGCACTAATGACCAGAGCATACAAATGCAGCTTTTCATATTTGACAATATATTTTGAAAGCACAAGACAAATCACAAACAGTTTTCAATGTAGGTTTGGTTTTTTATTTGGTTTTATTTTTCATTTCTATATTTGATGGTGATGTGATGCTATATTACATGTTTTTAAGATTCAGTTGAATTTAATATTTGTAATATAGCATCAAATCACAACCGTCTCCTCAAGTTGCTTTATACTGTAAGATAGAGACCCTACAGCAGCAGCAAGAAAACCCCAATTAATTAATAATCCCTTATGAGCAAGCACTTGGCGACAGTGGGGAGGAAAAACTACCTGTAACAGGCAGAAACCTCCGGCAGAACCAGGCTCAGAAGGGACGGCCATCTGCCTCGGCCGGTGGGGGGTGATGGTAACGATAATACGAGGAGACACGATGAAGAATATTTCTCAGTCTAATTAAAGTCGAATGAAATAGTTTTAAAATAAAATATACCTCAGATGTTAACTCTGAGGCCAGACTGCTTTAAGATTTTAAAAGAGGTATTTGAAAAAAATCAAGATGACAATTTAGTCATCAGTACTGCCTTTAAAGCAGCAGCTGAACAAATTCTTAAAAGCTTTTAACACTGCTGAAAAAAACCTGGCAAGTTTGGATTTCTTTGGAGGATTCATGAAGACACTTAGATTCTTTCTTATGATCTTCCTAATAATGTCGTCAAAAGATGAATCTTCTGACAACATTACATCGAAGAACTTGTCTGCAGATCCAAACTCCTTGATAAGACTATTAGCTGTGTCCTTGACTAACTTATTCATGTTATTATTAAGAATTTTTAGGTATTCGGTGCATCTATCTTCAGAAAGTACCAAATCTGTCAGACGGTTGATAACTAACTCTAATTTTTCTGGATCCAGAAGATTTCTGGCATTTTTGTGCAATTTTTCTGCGATTCTCGTGGCTACAAGACTGCTAAATTGATTGGCAATGAGCTTAGCATGAATTGACACCAATGTTTCTGACAGTTCTTCCTCTGGGTTTTCAGAGGTTGCTGGCTGACTTTGACCCTCTGTGGGGTCAGTGTGAGACACTGATGCCTGATCACCGAGATTCATTGCTAGGTGCTTCAGAATAGTGTCGTCAAAAGATGAATCTTCTGATATCATTACATCGAAGAACTTGTCTGCAGATCCAAACTCCTTGATAAGACTATTAGCTGTGTCCTTGACTAACTTATTCATGTTATTATTAAGAATTTTTAGGTATTCGGTGCATCTATCTTCAGAAAGTACCAAATCTGTCAGACGGTTGATAACTAACTCTAATTTTTCTGGATCCAGAAGTTTTCTGGCATTTTTGTGCAATTTTTCTGCGATTCTTGTGGCTACAAGACTGCTAAATTGTTTGGCAATTAGCCTATCATCGGGTGACACTAATGTTTCTGACAGTTCTTCCTCTGGGTTTTCAGAGGTTGCTGGCTGACTTTGACCCTCTGTGGGTTCTGTGTCAGAGACTGATGCCTGATCACCGAGATTCATTGCTAGGTGCTTCAGAATAGTGTCGTCAAAAGATGAATCTTCTGATATCATTACATCGAAGAACTTGTCTGCAGATCCAAACTCCTTGATAAGGACTTCAGCTGTGGCCTTGACTAATTTAACCCTGTTATTTTTAAGAATTTCCAGGGATTCGATGCATCTCACTTTAGAAAGTACCAAATCTGTCAGATGGTTGATAACTAAGTCTAATTTTTCTGGATCCAGAAGATTTCTGGTATTTTTGTGCAAATTTAGTGCGATTCTTGTGGCTAGAAGAGTACTAAATTGATCGGCAATGAGCTTAGCATAAATTGAAACTAATGTTTCTGACGGTTCTTCCTCTGGGTTTTCAGAGGTTGCTGGCTGACTTTGACCCTCTGTGGGGTCAGTGTCAGAGACTGATGCCTGATCACTGCTTGTATTTGAAACCAGGTCCGGGTCTTCTGCACTCACACAGACTGGCTGATTGGTGAGATCAGTAACTGGACTTGACTGTGATGTAAACAGTCTGTCGCTTGTTTCACCAGCATCTGGTCCAATCATAACGTCTTCCTTTGATGGGGTCAGCACTCTTACTATATCTTCCACGGCACCAGAAATTTTGTCATTTATAATAGTTTGGGTTAAAGTTTCATTCTCCAACCAGAAAAGAAGGTTTTGTAAGAACCTTTCCACTGAATCTTCTACGAGCACATATGGCACCTCAGGAGCAGAGGGTACATTACAGTCAACCTGTGAGATGTCAGACTCTGAGAGACTTTTACCCATTTGCATCGTGGGGGCTGGATATGTTGACTCGACATGGCCGTACACATTTTCTGTCAACTCCCTTGAAAACATCTCCTTACTTGTCAGGCCAAGGTGTCCTGCCTGGGTTAATTTACTAAACAGTTTATTCAGAACCGGCACAACTGTTGTAAATTTGAGCGGAGAAGAACTTTTAACTGTGATTCCTAAGGTTGGTGATTTTCTGGGAACTTCTGAGGGATTCATGTGTTCGCTTTTCCTGGAGTCAGCTCTCTCACTCTCCGGGGAGTTTGCCTGTTGTCTCTGAAAAGTCAAAAATCCTTTGCTTTTCTTCAAATGATCTTTCAGCTCACTGTTCATTTTTTCAAATTCCTTTTTAGCAAACCTGAAGAAGTGTTGTTTTACTTCATCTGGTTTCATAATTAGGGCGCATGATGCAAAAAAGTCTTTCACCTTTTTGATCACCAGGTCCACATCAAAAGCAGGCTTGGGTGAGCTACACTTCTCACTTAATGTGATATCTTCTGCATCAGGATACTCAATGTTAGCAATTAACACATTTACAATGTCAACTGCAGCTTTATCTGCATCATCTTCATCAAGTAAATAACTCAGATTGTTGAGGATTGTTTCAACATCACTTTGAGCTTTCTCCTCAGCTTCTGCAAACTCATCACTTTCTTTTTCCTCCACGGGTTGCAGTTCTATGTGACAGTCCTGGTCATCTTTACTTATCTCTCTGTCTGTACTCCACCTCATGAGAGCCATACTTATTTCTTTAATTGTTCCCATCTCAGAGAGCTTGGATTCAAGACTCTCATCACTTGAACTAAAGGAAGTGGGTAAAGCCCCCCTCATGAACAGGCCGCTCAGCTTACCTTTATAACTCTTCAGACATGAGAAAGCATGAGAAACCATGCATCTGAGGTTTTTTATGTTTGTTATTTTTCTGGTGACATAAATAGAATCCGGGTTTTCTGGGACTAGAACCCAACCCGAGTTGACTTTATTTGAGATCTCCTCCTCAATCATCTGTGTCAGCACCACAGCGCTTTCACACTCCTCATGGGTGACATTAAGAGCAGCAGCAAAGCTGGTTGAGAAAGAGTCTCCCAATACGGGGCTTATTTTTGTCACGGCTATGCTAAGGTATGTCTGGAATGATGCATCATTTAATTGGTCCTGACCTCCTACAAGTAAAGTTTTTATGGTGCTTGCACTAACTGACTGAATGACATCAGTAATCATATCAGCCAGCGCTACTTGGACATCGGAGTCCCAGATCCCATTTTCTATCAAGCGCCACTGTAATCCAGAGAGCCTATCGAAACACCCGCTGATAGCAGGTGAAAAAGGCTCTGAATTAATGGGGGTAGGGGTTCTAACACTGGATAAAGACATTGTCAATGACTTAGTTTCGCTACAATTACTTTGGAAATCCGTTTTCAGAAAGCTTTCAGAAAGGGAAGATCGCGGTCTGTACATTTAACGTACGACAACTAAAAATGCAAAATGCAAGATTCAGGTATAAAGCCGCTGTTTCACCCCTATTTAGGGACTCAAGTGGAGGTCACGTGCTGCAAGATCAAAGGCACGTACTGTGACGTCAAAGCAGAAAGGAACTGAGCTGTGTGACGTCGTGCCGCGAGCGTTCACCTACATGCGCGTGCACACAAGTGAGCGATCACTAATAAATCACAGACGCATCAACGTCGGTGTTGTCAAACTTTCAATCATACCTGCAGCCAGTTCTTTGAAGCTCTCAAATGGGTTGAATGGCGCCTGTTTTCCACCATCATCGCAGAGCATTCCTCCAGCAGGTCCAACGCCTGATTCAACAAAAGCCGCGACTCCGGCAGCTGTGCTGCGAAGCAGTTTGCTAATGTGATGGCTAACTAGCTAATGTGATGGCTAACTAGCTAACGAGATGGCTAACTAGCTAAAGAATCCTAACATATATGAGGTACTTAAAAAACAAAGGGAACGAAGGAGGAGAAGTGGAGACAGCGATCTGACTGACTGGTTCATCTGAGGCTCTCAGTGGTTCCCCGTCTCAGCGAGATTCACAACACTTCTTGCAACAAACTCCCGTAACCATGGTTACAGGAGGACGCTCTGTTTGTGGCGGTCATTATCATAGTATGACGTCACAAAGAGACGTTAATAAATATTAAAACACATTTTTTATTTTACTATTAAGGTGTATAATGGTTTAATATGGCACGACACCCTCGCTGATGTTGATGCCCAGGAATCTGAAGCAGCTGACTCTCTCCACCTCTGCTACTGCTGGTTTCCTGTAACCCACGATGAGCTCCTTGGTTTTGCTGATGTAAAGCACCAGGTTGTTGTCACGGCACCGTGATGTCACGCCTCTCACCGTGTCCTGCATGAAGTCTCATCTCCATCAGAAATGCAGTCAATGAGGAGATTAGATTTTATTGATCGACGGCAGGAATATTTGTGCGTTACCTCAGCTCAGGTAGAGATAGCAGAAGAAAATCCAAAAATAGAAATAAAATATAAACAACTACAAAATAAATAAGATAATACACTATATACAACAGTAGCATACACAGTATGTGACTATGGATAGAGTGTTGTGGAAATGCAAGAAATAAATTTAATTATTCTTACTATTATTATTTAAGCAATAGATATCTAAAAGTATCTATAAGTATAGACATGTACTTGCACACACATCTACAGACTAAATATACAAATGTATACATATACATACACATATACCTGCACACCAGGTAAATGTCCAGTGACTCATGACAGCGTGATTGAGGAGTTATAGAGTCTAACTGCTGTTGGGATCAATGATCTGTGAAAGTGCTCCTTCCTGCAGTGAGGGTGTTTTGGTCTCTGACAAGCTCACAGACTCATGCAGAGGATGATGTGGGTTGTTCGTGATGGATGTCAGCTTTACTAGCATTTTTAGCACCCGATCAAAGTTTCTGTGGATGCTTGAAAAATCTTGAAGAACGTTGAATTCACTAAAGGTTTTAAAAATAATGCTGTAATCAGTTTCGTTACAGTTGCAGTGTTGTCGTCTGCTACTGTAGGCCACAGCAGCAGACGACAACACAGGTTGAGTAAGTGGGAGTGAGTGTTTTCAGACACAGAAGAACAATTTTAGATTAATCAAACGAAAATTTATACAATCAGCTTTCCAAATGTGAATATGTTTCAGTTGTCTGTGAGTAGGAACTCAACTCTAACAAACTATAAGTTTAGTTAACTACAACCAACTAACCAAGCTCCAGCAGGTCTGTAGCCGTCAGATCACAGTGAGCCAAACTGAGGCTCCTGCTGTCGGCTTTCTTCCCGAGTCTCTTCAGGAAAACACACACTCGACCCCAGCCGACGTCCCGCTCACTCTCTGCTGACGCTGCAAAGCCTGAAACACACGATACACACCCACAGGGCTTAGCATGTCACTGTTAACTGATTTTCCACAGTAAACTCTATTTTCTTGAGCTCTGTATTTTGTTTCTGAACCTCTGATTTTACACACCTTTAAGAAAAAAAAAAAAAAAGCTACTTTACAAAGCTTTCTCTGTTTGCTGCTTTGCTCTTCACCTCTCTGGGCCTCTAAAATCCCACATTACCATCCCACTTTGGATGGAGCAGCTCTCATTTCTAGAAATATCGACAAATTTATTAAACCCCTCAAAATATGACTATCCAGAGTTGGGACCAGGAAGCAGAGTTGCAGTCTTACACGCCTCTCTGCAGCTTCTCTCCTCCTGCTACCCCCCCAAAAACCGATCTCCATAGAGACTGTGTCTGCTTCCAAAAAGACAAAAAACAAACTAAAAACCAGCAACAAACAACTTAAACATTTACAAAGAAAGAATAATACAGTATCCACATCTGAACCAAAGAGTAAAACAGTGAAATGTGGATTATTAAATATTAGGTCTCTCTCCTCCAAGTCTCTGTTAGTACATGACTTAATAATTGATCAACAAATTGATTTACTCTGCCTTACAGAAACCTGGTTGCAGCAGGATGATTATGTTAGTTTAAATGAATCAACACCCCCGAGTCATTCTAACTGCCAGAAATCTCGAAGCACAGGCCGAGGGGGCGGTGTGGCAGCAATTTTTCACACCAGTCTATTAATTAACATTGTCCACCCCAGCTGTGAAACTCAGAAACCAGTCTTACTTGTTATCATCTATCGTCCACCTGGGCCTTACACAGAGTTTCTGTCTGATTTCTCAGACTTTATATCTGATTTAGTTCTGAGCTCAGATAAAATAATTATTGTGGGTGATTTTAACATCCATGTTGATGCTAAAAATGACAGCCTCAACATGGCATTTAATCTGTTGTTAGACTCAATTGGTTTCTCTCAAAATGTAAAAGAACCCACCCACCACTTTAATCACACTCTAGATCTTGTTTTAACATATGGCATAGAAACTGAACATTTAACAGTGTTTCCTGAAAACCCTCTCCTGTCTGATCATTTCTTGATAACATTTACATTTACAATAATTGATTACGCAGCAGTGGAGAGTGGACTTTATCAAAGTAGATGTCTTTCTGAAAGCGCTGTAACTAAGTTTAAGAATATAATCCAGCCACTGTTATCATCGTCAATGCCCTGTACCAACACAGAGCAGAGCAGCTATCTGAACGCTACCCCAACAGAGGTCGATTATCTTGTTAATAATTTCACCTCCTCACTACGTACGACTCTGGATACTGTAGCTCCAGTGAAAACTAAGGTCTCTAATCAGAAGTACCTGACCCCGTGGTATAATTCTCAAACATGTACCCTAAAGCAGATGACTCGTAATCTGGAGAGGAAATGGCGTGTCACAAATTTAGAGGATCATCATTTAGCCTGGAGAAATAGTTTGTTGCTTTATAAGAAAGCCCTCCGCAAAGCCAGAACAGCTTACTACTCATCACTGATTGAAGAAAATAAGAACCCCAGGTTTCTCTTCAGCACTGTAGCCAGGCTGACAAAAAGTCAGAGCTCTTTTGAGCCAACCATCCCTTTAACGTTAACTAGTGATGACTTCATGAACTTCTTCACAAATAAAATTTTTATCATTAGAGAAAAAATTACCAATAATCATCCCACAGATGTAATATTATCTACAGCTACTCTTAGTTCCATTGATGTTAAGTTAGACTCTTTTTCTCCAATCGATCTTTCTGAGTTAACTTCAATAATTACTTCCTCCAAACCATCAACGTGTCTTTTAGACCCCATTCCTACAAAACTGCTCAAAGAAGTCCTGCCATTGATTAATTCTTCGATCTTATATATGATCAACCTATCTCTAATAATCGGCTATGTACCACAGGCCTTCAAGGTGGCTGCAGTTAAACCTTTACTCAAAAAGCCATCTCTAGACCCAGCAGTCTTAGCTAATTATAGGCCAATCTCCAACCTTCCTTTCATATCAAAAATCCTTGAAAGAGTAGTTGTCAAACAGCTAACAGATCATCTGCAGAGGAATGGTTTATTTGAAGAGTTTCAGTCAGGTTTCAGAGTTCATCACAGCACAGAAACAGCTTTAGTGAAGGTTACAAATGATCTTCTTATGGCCTCTGACAGTGGACTCATCTCTGTGCTTGTCCTTCTTGACCTTAGTGCAGCATTCGATACTGTTGACCATAATATCCTGTTAGAGCGATTAGAACATGCTGTAGGTATTACAGGTATTGCACTGCAGTGGTTTGTATCATATCTATCTAATAGACTCCAATTTGTGCATGTAAATGGAGAGTCCTCTTCACACACTGAGGTTAATTATGGAGTTCCACAGGGTTCAGTGCTAGGACCAATTCTGTTTACATTATACATGCTTCCCCTAGGCAGCATCATTAGAAGACATAGCATACATTTTCACTGCTATGCAGATGACACCCAGCTCTATCTGTCCATGAAGCCAGATAACACACACCAATTAGTTAAACTGCAGGAATGTCTTAAAGACATAAAGACTTGGATGGCCACTAACTTTCTGCTTCTTAACTCAGATAAAACTCAGGTCATTGTACTCGGCGCTGAAAAGCTTAGAAATATGGTATCTAACCAGATTCTTACTCTGGATGGCATTACCTTGGCCTCCAGTAACACTGTGAGGAACCTTGGAGTCATTTTTGACCAGGATATGTCCTTCAACGCACATATTAAACAAATATGTAAGACTGCTTTCTTCCATTTGCGCAACATCTCTAAAATTAGAAATATCCTGTCTCAGAGTGACGCTGAAAAACTAGTTCATGCATTTATTACTTCCAGGCTGGACTACTGCAATTCATTATTATCAGGATGTCCAAAAAACTCACTGAAAAGCCTTCAGTTAATCCAAAATGCTGCAGCAAGAGTACTGACAGGGACTAGAAAGAGAGAGCATATTTCTCCTGTTTTGGCTTCCCTTCATTGGCTTCCTGTTAAATCCAGAATTGAATTCAAAATCCTGCTCCTCACATACAAGGTCTTAAATAATCAGGCCCCATCTTATCTTAATGACCTTGTAGTACCATATTACCCTATTAGAGCACTTCGCTCTCGCTCTGCAGGCCTACTTGTTGTTCCTAGAGTATTTAAAAGTAGAATGGGAGGGAGAGCCTTCAGTTTTCAGGCCCCTCTTCTGTGGAACCAGCTTCCAGTTTGGATTCAGGAGACAGACACTATCTCTACTTTTAAGATTAGGCTTCAAACTTTCCTTTTTGCTAAACCATATAGTTAGGGCTGGACCAGGTGACCCTGAATCCTCCCTTAGTTATGCTGCAATAGATGTAGACTGCCGGGGGATTCCCATGATGCATTGAGTTTTTCCTTTCCAGTCACCTTTCTCACTCACTATGTGTTAACAGACCTCTCTGTATTGAATCATACCTGTTATTAATCTCTGTCTCTCTTCCACAGCATGTCTTTTATCCTGTCTTCCTTCTCTCACCCCAACCGGTCGCAGCAGATGGCCCCGCCCCTCCCTGAGCCTGGTTCTGCCAGAGGTTTCTTCCTGTTAAAAGGGAGTTTTTCCTTCCCACTGTCGCCAAAGTGCTGCTCATAGGGGGTCATATGATTGTTGGGCTTTTCTCTGTATCTATGAAGCGCCTTGAGGCGACATTTGTTGTGATTTGGCGCTATATACATAAAATTGAATTGAATTGAATTGAATTAAAATCTGGATATTTCATATCTGTAGTTTTTTCATAATCTTACGCTCTTCAGAATACTTAACCTTTTTTCTGTTTTCCTCAGTCCGAAAAATATATTGAAGCACATAAATTCAAAGATATTTGAACCCTTTGAATCATTACATTCATGGATCTTTTCTTCTCTTCACATTCAAATTCTTAAAGTTATGCAAAAATCAGGTCAATTTAACTTTGTCCTCGTCTGTCCTTGTTAGATGTTGAAAAATCTCTAAGTAATAAAAATTGATAGATTTTCTTCAGAGATCCTGAATCCCTGAAAGTTACTTTATAAAAGACCCTATATAGTCCTTCTGTGTAAACTTTGTCTCAATGTAAAAAACAAACAATCAGGCTTCTGGTTTCTAAAGTCATTAAAATGTCATTAAAATAAGCAGAAAATGTGATTCTGTCTCTGCTGCAAACCTCCATGTGTATCAAAACTGGGCAACCTCTTTACCAAAAATACAAAAATAACCATAGTAATTATGATAATGTGGCTATATTTTCTTCTCTAGTGATGTAAAAGTTACCAAACTGGATAAAATCTGCTCATTTTTGTTATCAGGGACCTAAAAATCCTTATTATAGGAGAAATTATTCCCACTTCCTGGTGCTTTGATTCTCTAAAGCAGTGGTGGGGACCTCCACAGACTTGCAGCTACAGCAAGTTTTTATTTTTCGATAAATCACAGAGTAATGGAGCTGTAAAGGCAGGTTTCATCACAGCAGAGGATTTCATTTAATGTGCATTCTTTAGGTTTTTATCTGCAACCAGAACTACTCAGACTGCATTGTGAGGCGGCTGTGCACGACCTGCATTTATGTTAAATTAAAGTACTTAATGCGAGCGTGATTTCCCTGTGTGGATATGAATGAAACGCTGTACCGGTGTCCAGCACTGGGGGCCAGTTCCTGATGTCCATCGTGGCCATGGCCTCTTTGGAGCGCAGCAGCTTACAGATGATGGCGGTGGTCATCACACGCCGAGTGACTCACCTGCACAATTAGAAAGAGAAAGACAGAAGAAGAAATTAAGCTCTTTTTTCCCCCCAGAGGAGATCAGAAGTCAGCCAGAGCCATACGAGTCTGGAATTAGCTGGGAGCGAGAGCTTGAACCTTGGAGGTCTGACTGAAAGAGAAACCGCATCGGTTTAACAGACAAATTAAGAGTCTGACCTCGACAATCATCTTAACAGTGGGCAGGGTGGTGGAGATGTTCTGAGGGTGAGGCGGTCCTGTGTGGTCTGAGCTCTCCACTGCAAACCTCGGACAGGAACAGAAACTGCAAGACAGACATAAACACTTCTTTTACACACACTTTGATGGCCTAACCTCTGTGTTTTTTACATTAATGTGTTTACGTGTGATGTACATGACTATTGTGCATCTGACTCAGTGTTTGATATTGTAAAGCAAAGTCAATAACAGCAAAAATTTAATATTTTACTTTTTATTTCTGTCGCCCTCCTGCATCAATCCCAGAATCACCCACACCCTTTACCACATTTGCTTACTTTAGAGACTCCAGACACCAGGAAGTGGGAGTAATTTCTCTTATAATAAGATACGGTAATCTTTCTGATAATAGGTGAGATTGCTTTTAAATATGGAAACGAGGGTAGTCACAAGAAGTTTGAGAGGCACAACTCAGACAGAAGAGGAGACAGAGAAAAGCCACGTGGATAGGAGCTACTCTCCGAGCTAAGGTTAGCCACAGAGGGCACGGATGCAGACGAGCCCAGCCTCCTGAACATCCCGAAAGAGCTTCGTGACTTTAGGAAAGACAACAACAAACAACATGCACATATTAGACGAGGGTTAAGAAGAGTTGATGCTAGAATGGAAGAGGCAGAGGGGCGATTCGACGAGACTGAGACGGTGCTACAGTTGTTTATTTTATTCATAAACTTCACTATTTCATTAATTATTTCATGGTTTCTTTGCATCTTCATCTGTAGTACTTACACATCGGTGTATGCTCCTTGTGTTTGCTTACATTAAAATACCAGCACTAATGACCAGAGCATACAAATGCAGCTTTTCATATTTGACAATATATTTTGAAAGCACAAGACAAATCACAAACAGTTTTCAATGTAGGTTTGGTTTTTTATTTGGTTTTATTTTTCAATTCTATATTTGATGGTGATGTGATGCTATATTACATGTTTTTAAGATTCAGTTGAATTTAATATTTGTAATATAGCATCAAATCACAACCGTCTCCTCAAGTTGCTTTATACTGTAAGATAGAGACCCTACAGTAGCAGCAAGAAAACCCCAATTAATTAATAATCCCTTATGAGCAAGCACTTGGCGACAGTGGGGAGGAAAAACTACCTGTAACAGGCAGAAACCTCCGGCAGAACCAGGCTCAGAAGGGACGGCCATCTGCCTCGGCCGGTGGGGGGTGATGGTAACGATAATACGAGGAGACACGATGAAGAATATTTCTCAGTCTAATTAAAGTCGAATGAAATAGTTTTAAAATAAAATATACCTCAGATGTTAACTCTGAGGCCAGACTGCTTTAAGATTTTAAAAGAGGTATTTGAAAAAAATCAAGATGACAATTTAGTCATCAGTACTGCCTTTAAAGCAGCTTCTTAAAAGCTTTTAACACTGCTGAAAAAAACCTGGCAAGTTTGGATTTCTTTGGAGGATTCATGAAGACACTTAGATTCTTTCTTATGATCTTCCTAATAATGTCGTCAAAAGATGAATCTTCTGACAACATTACATCGAAGAACTTGTCTGCAGATCCAAACTCCTTGATAAGACCTTTAGCTGTGTCCTTGGCTAACTTATTCATGTTATTTTTAAGAATTTCCAGGGATTCGATGTATCTCATTTCAGAAAGTACCAAATCTGTCAGATGGTTGATAACCAACTCTAATTTTTCTCGATCCAGAAGATTTCTGGCATTTTTGTGCAAATTTCGTGCGATTCTTGTGGCTAGAAGAGGACTAAATAGGTTGGAAATGAGCTTAGCATGAATTGACACTAATGTTTCTGACAGTTCTTCCTCTGGGTTTTCAGAGGTTGCTGGCTGACTTTGACCCTCTGTGGGTTCAGTGTCAGAGACTGATGCCTGATTACCGAGATTCCTTGCTAGGTGCTTCAGAATAGTGTCGTCAAAAGATGAATCTTCTGATATCATTACATCGAAGAACTTGTCTGCAGATCCAAACTCCTTGATAAGGCCTTCAGCTGTGGCCTTGACTAATTTAACCCTGTTATTTTTAAGAATTTCCATGGATTCGGTGCATCTCACTTCAGAAAGTACCAAATCTGTCAGATGGTTGATAACTAACTCTAATTTTTCTGGATCCAGAAGATCTCTGGTATTTTTGTGCAAATTTAGTGCGATTCTTGTGGCTAGAAGAGTACTAAATTGATTGGCAATGAGCTTAGCATGAATTGACACTAATGTTTCTGACAGTTCTTCCTCTGGGTTTTCAGAGGTTGCTGGCTGACTTTGACCCTCTGTGGGTTCAGTGTGAGACACTGATGCCTGATCACCGAGATTCATTGCTAGGTGCTTCAGAATAGTGTCGTCAAAAGATGAATCTTCTGATATCATTACATCGAAGAACTTGTCTGCAGATCCAAACTCCTTGATAAGGCCTTCAGCTGTGGCCTTGACTAATTTAACCCTGTTATTTTTAAGAATTTCCAGGGATTCGGTGCATCTATCTTCAGAAAGTACCAAATCTGTCAGATGGTTGATAACTAAGTCTAATTTTTCTGGATCCAGAAGATTTCTGGTATTTTTGTGCAAATTTAGTGCGATTCTTGTGGCTAGAAGAGTACTAAATTGATTGGCAATGAGCTTAGCATGAATTGACACTAATGTTTCTGACAGTTCTTCCTCTGGGTTTTCAGAGGTTGCTGGCTGACTTTGACCCTCTGTGGGGTCAGTGTCAGAGACTGATGCCTGATTACCGAGATTCATTGCTAGGTGCTTCAGAATAGTGTCGTCAAAAGATGAATCTTCTGAAATCATTACATCGAAGAACTTGTCTGCAGATCCAAACTCCTTGATAAGGCCTTCAGCTGTGGCCTTGACTAATTTAACCCTGTTATTTTTAAGAATTTCCAGGGATTCGGTGCATCTATCTTCAGAAAGTACCAACTCTGTCAGATGGTTGATAACTAAGTCTAATTTTTCTGGATCCAGAAGATTTCTGGTATTTTTGTGCAAATTTAATGCGATTCTTGTGGCTAGAAGAGTACTAAATTGATCGGCAATGAGCTTAGCATGAATTGAAACTAATGTTTCTGACAGTTCTTCCTCTGGGTTTTCAGAGGTTGCTGGCTGACTTTGACCCTCTGTGGGGTCGGTGTCAGAGACTGATGCCTGATCACTGCTTGTATTTGAATTAATGGGGGTAGGGGTTCTAACAGTGGATAAAGACATTGTCAATGACTTACTTTCGCTACAATTACTTTGGAAATCCGTTTTCAGAAAGCTTTCAGAAAGGGAAGATCGCGGTCTGTACATTTAACGTACGACAACTAAAAATGCAAAATGCAAGATTCAGGTATAAAGCCGCTGTTTCACCCCTATTTAGGGACTCAAGTGGAGGTCACGTGCTGCAAGATCAAAGGCACGTACTGTGACATCAAAGCAGAAAGGAACTGAGCTGTGTGACGTCATGCCGCGAGCGTTCACCTACATGCGCGTGCACACAAGTGAGCGATCACTAATAAATCACAGACGCATCAACGTCGGTGTTGTCAAACTTTCAATCATACCTGCAGCCAGTTCTTTGAAGCTCTCAAATGGGTTGAACGGCGGCTGTTTTCCACCATCATCGCAGAGCATTCCTCCAGCAGGTCCAACGCCTGATTCAACAAAAGCCGCGATTCCGGCAGCTGTGCTCCGAAGCAGTTTGCTAATGTGATGGCTAACTAGCTAATGTGATGGCTAACTAGCTAATGTGATGGCTAACTAGCTAAAGAATCCTAACATATATGAGGTACTTAAAAAACAAAGGGAACGAAGGAGGAGGAGGAGAAGTGGAGACATCGATCTGACTGATTGGTTCATCTGAGGCTCTCAGTGGGTGCATGTGCATGTAACTACAGGTGCATGTAACTACAGGTGCATGTAACTACAGGTGCATGTAACTACAGAGATAAACCACACAGTTTATCCCTGTGGAAAGAAAATTACCACCATGAAGCAGCCAAAAAGACGACAACAAAGTTACAGTGGGGACAGACCCTTTAGCTGTGACCAGTGTGGGAAGTCTTTTAATCAAATTAGTCACTTAAAAACACATCAGCTCATCCATGCTGGAGTTAGACCATTCAGCTGTGGCGAGTGTGGAAAGTCTCAGACTGTGACAAGCGACTCGCCTACACGACCACATAGTTCGCTCTTTCTAACAGTTTTTTATCCGGTTGCTTGTTCGTACACTACTCGGTTGCTTTTCAGCTGCAACCCCACACACAACAACAACCTCAGGTCCCGATACGTCTTATGCAGGGGAGGCGTGATGAACTGATGGAGCTGCAGTCTGTCAGCCTCCCCTGCAGCTGCGCCACAAACCACTCCCCGCTGCACAGACCCCATCTGGGAAACTGGTTCCAGAGCCTGAGCATTGTGTTGAAGCAAGCTACATTGTATCTAATCAGTATCTCTGATTCTGTTCCCATGTCCCGATTGTAATCAAACGGCAACGAAAAGCATTAAACCGTCTGTCAGCTGAGTTGTTGTGGCATGAATGTTCATCATGAATTGTTGAAAGATTGTAGCAACAAAGTCTTTTAAGTATTTTTGTAATGGCTGAACGCAGTTTTTGCACAATTGAAAACGAGTGGGAGATGTAACAAAGGTGAATCTTTATTTAGGCTGTTGTCTGACTGCAGAATTACAAAGTCCATGAAATGAGGAGCCAAGTGCAGAATGATAAAGTTCATGAGATTAAAAAGCAAATTAATTCCACTGTCCTTCATAAACAGAAGACACCACCATTTAAACACAAAAAGCCAACAAAACAGGTGATCAATGACAATGAGAGAGGAGAGGGACGTAAAACTAAACATGAAATGTTTCTGACAGTTGACCGCCAAAATAAAATGGGAGATATCCAGTGTGAATATCGAACTCAACAGGGAAACAGACACAGGGATAAACCCCACGGAATAAAGACTCCAAACATGCTCAAGAATAAAAGAAGAGTATTAAACGATACCGTAAACACCTAACAAAGAATTCAACATTGTAAAACTCAAGGTCAGTCCCGGAGGACCCGTCCCAGCTGGTCACATTGTACAAATGTTTGGACAAATTTACTTGTAATCAGAAGGTTTTTCAGACCTGATTGCGTTTTTCTTCCCTAGTGCTCTTTTGAAATCTCTGTGATGATTTTTAATTTGAGATCAGATAACTCAGGCTTTCTGCTCCCTACTCCTCAGGCTGACTCTCTTCCAGGCTCTCCTGACTGTTCCCTTTACATGCTGATGATGTGTCTTGTAAATCTGGATCCCATTCCAGCAGGACGCTCCTCTTCTTCAGACAGTACCTCAGCTGCTCTCCCTCCTGACAGTCAGCTGTCCACCTCTGCACGGCCAGTCGAGCCAGCGCCGGCATTTGAGGCAGAGCTCGGAGCAGAGCGGGCAGCCAGGCTGAGCACGGAGCAGAGGTTGAAGGTCGCAAACTGACATCCACGTCTTCCAGAGAGCCCAGACCTCCTGCTGCAAACAGACTGCACCAACCGTTGTCTCCCACCGAGCTGTTGTAGGACAGATCCAGTGCACGGAGTGAGGAGAGACAGCCCCGTCTGCACACGGCAGCTGCACAGAGGAAGAGGACCCATTGATAACTGATCACTTTATGCCTGTTCACTTTACTGTTTTGTTCACAATGTTTCTGATGGAGACAAAAATAACACGACAACGTTTTATACGACAGCTACAGATGCTGAAAGCATGAAATAAATGAAAGAAATATCAATTTCCTTCAGGCTTTACTTGTCTTTATATACATTTATGTAGCCTAATGATCCACTACAGACCAGAAAAGAAAAAGTATAATGTCATTGTGTGTTAGTTACCCAGATGTTGCATGTCATCAGTAGTGAGCTCGCAGCTGCAAAGACGGAGCTCGCTGACGACTGATGGCTGCAGAGCATCCAGCAGGAGCGCCAAGTGACCGCCAACCACTTTACACCAGGAAATATCCACCGTGCGCAGATAGGGCACCGCCAGGGCTGATGCATAAACACAAAGTTTCACCATTTCAGGCTAGAGGGTGGAAGAGGTATTCAGGGAGAATGACTTGAAGGAAAACTTCTACAACTAAACAAGTGTGTGTGTGTGTGTGTGTGTGTGTGTGTTACCCAGAGCAGTGAAGGACTCGTTGCTCAGGTAGCAGCTGTTGAATGGCAGCCGCCTCATTTGTGTCACAGGGAGGGCGGAGACCAGCGAGTGGACCACGCCTCCCACTTCCTTATTGGATGACACATCAAGCTCCGTCAGTGCAGTGAGAGAGGGCAGCACCTGGACTGAAAAACAACGAGTCACATGACTGCTGCAGCGTGCATGTGATTACTGTCCGGCAGGTGAGATTCGTAGCAACTCACTCAGAGCCTCTAGATCATCTCGCGTGAGGCAACACAGGTGGAGGTCGAGTCTCTCCAGGTGTGTGACGTGAGCCAGGTGAAAGGTGAGGCGGCTCAGTCCACCAGCTAGAAGTTTGTTACAGGACAGGTCCAGCTCTCCCACAGAGGG
Organism: Neolamprologus brichardi; assembly: GCF_056152115.1. Taxonomy (NCBI): domain Eukaryota; kingdom Metazoa; phylum Chordata; class Actinopteri; order Cichliformes; family Cichlidae; genus Neolamprologus; species Neolamprologus brichardi. Next base: position 36,389,419 of record NC_142112.1, read on the forward strand.
GAGGCAACGGAGTGAACCACCTGCAGACAACCAGAGGTGTGGTTTTTTTTAAATTTACCCCTCCGAGACTCTTATAGGACATAAAACAAAAGTAGCAATAAAAAGGAAAAATCCAGAGATCTTTGTACCGAGAGCATCAAGGCTGTCAGGCGTTAGACCGCAGGCCTGCAGTCGAAGCGTGGTGAGGGAGGTGGCGTGAGAGAGAGAGCTGACCAATTCCCTGAAGCCACCAGTGTCCACTTCCTGTGTGAGCTGAGCATTACAAGAGACGTCCAGCACACAGAGTCTGGGCAGAGCAGCCACCATTCCTCCTGAGAGATTTATGAACAGGAAAACCTCATCCATACAAATGTATCAACGAAGAGACAGCAAAAAAACAGACAAGAAAATAATAAAACACCAACTGTTAACTGTTAAAATGGATCCAAACTGCTGCTCCTTATGTTCTCTTCTATAATATAACTATACATCTAACTAATAATGAGGTCGGTGTAGGTAAACTAATCTTCAGCCCGCTTTAGGCACTCAGATTCAGTCTTTTTACCCTTGAGTCTTTGGCTACGTCCACACGTACACGGGTATTTTTGAAAACGGAGATTTAAATAATCCCGTCCACAGGTAAAGGCAGAAATGAAGGAAAACGCTGCTAGGAACATGCCAAAGCAGCAGGTGGCGATATATTCCTAACCGTGTAGAAATGTTGGCCAATCAGAAGTCTAGAAGCCTCGGTGGGAAATAGTAAACAAGGATGGGGCATAGAAGCAGAACCGAGTCATATGTGTGGAGGGACAGTAACTGTGTGTGTATATGTAAGCATTTAAACACTGCAGAGACAATTAACAGTAACAGTATTGTAGAAATTCATTTCACCGAAACAATAACGTGGCGCACAGTGTGATGTCAAAAAAGGCGCACACCTTTGACGCTGCGTTTTCTGCATTTTCTCCGTTTTTCTCGTCCACACGTAAATGCAAAAACTGAGTTTTCAAAAATATCCACCCTGGCAGGCGTTTTTAAAAAATTTTCAGTGTTTCGTTTTCAGTGACCAAAAACGCCGTTTACGTGTGGACGAAAGGTGCAAACGCATAGAAAAATCTGCGTTTTCAAAAATACCCGGGTACGTGTGGACGTAGACTTTATCATCTCACAGAGAGAGGATATTCCTTATATGGTCATCGTTACCTCATAAAGTAAACAGAGTTCAGATAAATTAGCTAAAGCTATCCTCTCAAGACAGAATTTTTTTTCTGTGAGTTAGTTTGAAATTTCTCTGTGAGCCAGTAAATCAAAATGAATGATCAAAGCTGTAAAACTGAGGGCTTATGCACAGTGGATGAACTGTAGGGGTGAAGCACAGCCCAATATAAGATAAAGAAGGATTATTTTGAATATAAATCACGAAAAGCTACTCTATTCTATTCTACTTGAGGAATAAATCTATGGAGCTCGAAATGTGCTCCATAGATTTGAAGTTACTACCCAGCACTGTAGCATCGGCCGCAGTGAGCTGACAGGCCACCAGGTGGAGCTCCCTCAGTGATGGGTGAAGGTTCCCCAGCAGGCCTTGCAGACCACCGCCCCCAACGCCGCTGTTCCAGGACAAATCAAGAACTTCCAGAGCAGGGATGTAGCTGAGAGCTTCACCTGCACAAAACACGGAAAAATCCAACGACATGTGATGAGACAAAAGTTTTTCTGTCAAGGCAAGAGTGTGAACCATTCAGCAAAGCCTCATGGGAGCTGTAGTGAGGAAGGAAATCAAGCAAAAATAACTTGATTGCATAAAGAGGTTGTTCTGTTATAGCTATAAATAAGAATAAATAAAGCAGAGTGTCTGCACTGAAAATCCCACCAAGAGCAACGACGTCTTCGCTATTTAGCCTGCAGCTGCAGAGCCTCAGCGTCCTGACCTCGCCCACGTGTTGCAGATGAGACGTCAGAGCCGTCAGGGATCCACCGATCAACTCGTTCCAGGAGATGTCCATCTCTTCCACCTGGGGGAGGAACTGCAGCAACGTTGCTGAGAAGAAACGGCAAGAAAAACATCTGTCTGCCTTTCTGCCAGCTGACGCCTTACAATGAAGTCACATTACTTTATTCAGACTTAATTTTAGATGCTCCGCCTCTTGAAATGAAGCTGCATCAACTAACTGTCTGCTGGGCTCCGTTGCGTTTGTGCCTTTGGGAGTATTTTTAATGCAGTTATCTGACAGATACCATGTCCGTCTTGTGTGACAGGTATGTGCGTTTTTGTACCAAGCTCCAGCAGGTCTGTAGCCGTCAGATCACAGTGAGCCAAACTGAGGCTCCTGCTGTCGGCTTTCTTCCCGAGTCTCTTCAGGAAAACACACACTCGACCCCAGCCGACGTCCCGCTCACTCTCTGCTGACGCTGCAAAGCCTGAAACACACGATACACACCCACAGGGCTTAGCATGTCACTGTAAACTGATTTTCCACAGTAAACTCTATTTTCTTGAGCTCTGTATTTTGTTTCTGAACCTCTGATTTTACACACCTTTTTTTAAAAAAAATAAATAAAGCAACCTCTTTACGCTTTCCTCTCTAAAAACTAGGACATGTTTGAAATACTAGGATTTTTCTCTCTTTTAAATGATCTTTTAAGTCACTTTCTCTTAAAAAGACTGCAGTACTGTGAATACAGAATGGTTGCTTCTCCTAAACAGACTGGTTCTTAAACAGCTTTTCTAGTTGAGCAATTAAAGTGCTTCATTTTTTTCTTCACGTAAAGGCTTTCTATCTGACATTTACACTCCAATGGATGCAATCGGAGCGCAGCTTGGGGTTAGCATCTATCCCGAGGATATTTGGCATGCAGACCGGAGCAGTCAGGGCTCAAACCACCAACCTTCTGATGAGTAGATGTCCTGCTCTACCTTTCGACCTACAGCTGCCCCAGACTCCTGGGGCCCTCAGTGTAACCTTCAACTAAACACCCATTAAAAAAAATCTAAGTTAAAATCTCGTGCTGCTTTGAACAGTACAAACCTGAGTTCGGTCCTCTGTCCTCTTTCATCTCAGATTCTCCGTCCTCGGGGATCCCCGGCCGGTCCGAGGTCCACGACAGGAAGCGTCCTAACGGCTTCCTGTCTGTGGCGGTGCGCTTCCTGCGGATCTGACTCATGATCACATCAAGAGGGGAACCTTTCCACCTGCTGCCACTGCCGTCCCGCCCCCGCTGACCATCTAATCAATGATAGGAGGAGAGAAAAGTTGAGTCTCGTCAAAAGTCACAGTTTGACATTTGTGATTATTTAAGGGATGAGCGATGGATGGGGTTAGCTATAAATCCTGTGGTGTATGGACTGGTTCAAGCGACATACCTGTCCCTATAAAAACACTGAACCGCCTCTTCAGATACCAAATTAAATTACCAATTCAAAACGAAGAGAAATCATCATCATTACAGTGGTTTTGATTCCTATGTGCATATTTACAGGTTTATTAAATTATAATTAATGTGAAAATATCTATTTATGACTTGCAGGGTCAGAAAGTAGAGACGTATTCTGTTCTTCCTTATTTTCTGTCACATGTATCCTGTTCCTGTGTTAAACCTGCTGATAAAGAGGTCGGTGTGTGTAAAGTAACACCTGAGGGCCAAAAGTTCACACTGATCCAAAAACACTCAGTTTCGCACAGTTTTTTCAACTCTCTCTCTGTATGATGTAATAGAGAGGAGATACGCAGATACAGAAGCTTCACCCATTTCCAGCTTACGAGCAGGAGCCAATCAGAAGTAAGCTGGCTTGAAGGGGGAGGGGTTTAATTGGTTTTGTTATAGATAGCCAATGAACTGATGCGTTCACCAAAGCCCAGTAAAGGCTAAAGAAGGGTTATTTTGAGCTGCCAGTCATGCCAAACTACTCTAGTGTAGTGGAATAAAAAATTGTGCTGGAAGCAGAATTGGTCCAACTTAAATATGAAGTAAGAACAAGTAAAAACAGGGATACTGAAAGTATGCAGCGTGGTGCAGGTGTGCGCAAGTGTTTGAATGCACTACCCGCTTATATGAGCCTCTTCACTAAGTTTTCAGTTGCTGTCTTATTTGCTCCTTTAGGAGTCCCCACAGAGGATCTGGATATCCGCTGGTTTTACTTTAGATATGTAAGTTTAATTTGATGCTGAATTTTTTTGTAGTAGAGCTGAAGGATTATGACTTTGACTTAGTACAGAATCTACCACTGCTACTTACAGTGTTGGGAAGGTTACTTTTAAAATGTATTCCACTACAGATTACAGAACACATGCCCCAAAATGTATTTTGTAACGTATTCCGTTACGTTACTCAATGAGAATAACGTATTCTGAATACTTTTGATTATTTAATATATTATGCTGTTTAGAACTACATGAATGTGATTTATTACTGTTACTGAAGGTCCGCAGCTCCGAACCGTAGTAAAGGGACCTCTGGCTAATACCTCGGTTCCGTGTAGGTTCGTAGCTGAAAACTAGCTTTACTTTGTTGTCTGGGTCAACTTTGCTAGCGAGAGACAGAGAGAGGCGTTGAAAGGCTGCTCCAACAGAACTTATTGTTTCGGAGGAAAACACGAACACGGTGTACAGTCGAGTCTTAATAGCTTACTTACAACTGGGCTCGTCAGGCTCTCTTCTTGGCTGCAGTGGTTATTATAATATTTACATGCTTCTAGCTCTGGTTTCTGCTCAATGATAACTCATACTTTTCCACTCTCCTTTTTCTCCCTCCTCGCGCTCACAGGCACATAACGTGTATGGCAGTCCATTCTCCCTGCAGCACGGACTACACTGCCCATGAGGCTACATTCTTTAGGGCTATACCTGTAGCATTCTGCCTATTAGCTTAGCACAACAACAACAAAAAAAGGCCTCTCTCACCCAGGAAACACGCAGTCGCAAAGAGAGCGCGCTCACCATGTAACCATGGCAACCGTAACGCTGCCGCCTGGAACAACAGAACGTAGCTGTCAAACAAAACCCAAACAGTCCTGACCCGCCACAATATGAAACAGGGAAGTACCGCCGTGTAATCTATTTATTTCAACAAAGTAACTGTATTCTAAATACCACCTTTTTAAACGGTAACTGTAACGGAATACAGTTACTCATATTTTGTATTTTAAATACGTAACGGCGGTACATGTATTCCGTTACTCCCCAACACTGGCTACTTGTTTCTACACTAAAACAGTTTATCGATACAAAAACTGCAGACAATTTTCATGCAGTGCGTGTGTAGTGAAGCACAGAGCTAACTATTTAAAAGAATACATGAATGAATATCTTTATTGTCATTGTCGCTTGAACAGCTAATTTAAAACAAACATGCTGCCTCCAACTCGTAACAATAATCCCGGGAAAGCACCTGCCTAACATAGTGTTGAAACAAGGTGTTACTATTTATTATACTGCTTAGGAAAAAGCTCGCAAATGGCCTGAAATGGTCAGAGTACTGAGATTAAACATTAACTTTTTGGTAATTAGCTATACCTTCCTGTATTGCCGGTCCTGTTAAACTAGTCAATGCTTAAAACTTTGGCACATAAAAATAACCCTGCAGTGAAATTAGAGCCATGAAAAACCTCCAACGAGCTAGTTTAGGTGTTTGAATCAGCAGCAATAAAAGATGGATTCAGAGGAAGAATTATAAGCTTTCAGGATAAAAATCAGGGTTTGTGGTTTAATTGTTGATGTACTGAACAGCAGAAGTCCTCTTACCTGCAGACTCCATAATCTGAAGACAAAACACAAACAAACTATTGAAAATATAATAGATATATATCGGGTGTGTTTTTATGAGTCAGTCGTGACTCGCTGACGGTCAGTTTGGAGAAAAACATAACAAGAAAAAACAAACAAACAAACGACTCTCCCTAAACTCTGCACTGAGTCTGAATCACCCCCGCAGGATCCATAAAGTCCAACAATTCGGCGTTTTCCTCAATCACTCCTTCTACTCCTCTCTGCGCTGAGACAGAGAGACTGCCACCTGCGTGACGTCACGTCCCGTGCTCGTCAGGTGGATCAACCCGGAAGCGCGACACCACCTTCGGTAAATTGTTGGCATAGAAGCCATTAAAATGCAAATATTTATACACAGACCGTGGAGGTCAGTTTGAGAATATTTTGAAAATAAAAGCATACAATACAAAAATATAAACATTTAAAATTTTAAAAGGGAGTTTGTTCAAGTTCAAAAACTACTAAAAATAAATCATAGAGGTCTATGTATTCGTATATGCTGATATCCATCTTTTGCTAGGTGTTTGCGTTATAATTAGATCAAATGGCCTAATTATACTTGGTAAACTTGTAACTGGAATGATGTCATTTCTGATCCGTTTATATTACCCGCATCTTTGGGAATATAAACCTTATATAAACCCAGCTTTTATAATGTGGTAACATTAAAAAAAAAAAAAGTAGTCGTTTAGAAGAATTATTAAAGCCGAATTAACCATGAACAGATTTTTTTTGATCTGCAACACGACGTGTGCAGAAAAGTATCACTGAACTACTGCTAACCTTAAAAAAAACCTTTAAAACTTAAAGATTCTTAGGCGAGGTCTGAGCGTCCCATGATGCATTGCCTCAATACGGCATTGCACATCGCCTCCTAATTATATAAAAGTAATTCATCATTGTATGGAATATACTACTGTTAGGTTTTAAAGGGTATTTTAAGCAATTCTAACATCTGTAGCATCTGCACTGAGGCGGGAGGTCGACCCGTTCAGAACTCGCTTGACAATGATTAAGATTTTAGGATTTCTATACAGATGAACAAATTCCCGCAATTCATCAGCGCGATTAAAGGTTCAAAGCATTAAGAAACTGTTCATATTTATTCTGCATAGTTTGTATTGCTTTTAAACTAACTCCCACACGTTTTCCAACGCTTTTTGACCTAGGGGGGTATTTTCAACCCCTGACGGCAATTTCAAAGGGCAAAATGACGTTTCATTTTTAAATTTAATTCGGACCTCTAACAGCCATTCATACAATGAATGGACCAGTGTCTACTTTTAATAGTTTGTTGTTGTTGTTTTTTTAAATTTGTAAGCTCTCTGGGACGACACAAAGTTTTTAATTTTATTATCACATAAAACAAAGAAAAGGGGGACAATCAAAAATCTTTAAAAAGAAAAAAAAAGCATTTTTATTTTATTTTTATTACAATTTGGTCAAAATTAAAACTTATCCACTAAGTAGTTTCCCTGTAACAGCAAGAATGATGCTCAAAGACGACCTGGTTCCTTCCAAATTGATTTTATTCCACCTGTAATCTGAGGTTAGTACAGATCATCTCCAAACAGACTCCTGGTTTCTGGAGTTTTGTTACGACAGTCTGAAGCGCCTCCTCCCTTCCTGAGTCCTCCTTCATCTCCAGCAGGAAGCAGAAGTTCAGAGCTCGACCTTCGCGTGTCGCTGCAGAGGAAGAGGAGCAGAGCGAGGAAGCGTCTTCAAACCGCCGATATGTCCGTGTTCATTTCCCCTCCCTCCTCCGTGTGGGGAACAAATAAAAAAAAAAAAAAAACAGAAAAGAAGAGAAGAGTGTGGTGGCCATGCGTTTGATAGTTTCAGTCGTCATCCACTGTGGGTGTGATGGTCACGCCTCTCCTGATTTGTCCCCAACCAATCAGACTGCAAGGAAGACAGAGAGAGAGAGTTACACATCAGGAGGCGTGTCTCTGACACTGCAGCCAGAAACATCTGTGCAAACACCACACACATCTCCGCCCTCGCTCTTACCGCCAGTGTTTCTCCACACGTCTGCTCAGAGCGATCTTCTCTCCGACCTCTGTGCACACCGGGTTAGTCAGCACGATTTTGGCCAGATCAGCTTTGACCGCACTGACACGGCCGCCTGTCGACAGCGAGCCGATGTTCACCATCAGCACCTCGTTCTTGGACAGTTTCTGAACCTGCAGGTCAGGAAGACAGTCGGGCTGTTAATACCAAAGTCTGAGAAGCTCACACATCTTTTCTCCCTTTCCCACAAGGCATTGCTCACCTTAGCAGCCTTCTTGTCTCCCTCCGTGCGGACTCCAAGCAGCCTCCTGAGCAGGAAATAGGAGATCTCAAGCTCAGTGAAGATCTCCGGGAGCGCTCCGACGGCGCCTAGCACCTGACCGACCATACGATCTGCTCGGCACAGCGTCGGGTCGATTTTGGTACCCACACCTGCACAAAACACATAGTTTACTCACGACTTCTCCACCATTTGGCTTGGTGCTGTAGTGACCAACTCATAAACATGATGAAGGGGATGGTGGTAAGTTTTGGGAGGACCAGGTCAAAGCTTAACACCGTTTCCATGCGGGGAGAGTAAGTGAAGGCGGTGAGGAGCTACAAATACCTGGGTGTTCACCTGGACTGGTGATGTAGCACCAAGGCTGTTTACTGTGAAGAACAGATATAACTCTACTTCCTGAGGAAACATTTCTTTTAAAAAAAATACAGCACTTTTTGTTGCGGCCATCTTTTGGCGCAGCATCACAGCCGGTGACACCAGGAAGCCAAACAGGACAGTTCAGGTCAAACAGCTCGAGAGAGTTTATCAGCAGGAGGCTCCTTAGACTCTCTGGTAGTAAGAACAGATGCAGGACCGCCGTTTCTTAATTCAGTTTTTTATATTTGTTATCTTTTATCTTGTAGTATTGCAGCTTGCGTGTGTGTGTACTCTGGCTTTTATTTATAAAATGTTGTGTGTTTTTAATAATCTGTATTTGCAGTACTGCAGTCTTTTTAAGAGGTTTAATAAAATAAACAGACCTAACTAACCAACACCAAAAGATAGGAAATCAACCCACCAACCAAGACAACCCAAACCTAACTAACACTACCTCTAATAACCAACCGACTATAACCCAACCCAACTCTAACCCTCCAAACCCAAAAGAAAACCAAACAATTAACAACCAACCAAAACAACCTAGTAGGGCTGATCCATATCATACCATTCACGATAATACCGGTGTAATGTTGGGCAACCATAAGAAAATGAAATATTGCGATAGAATATGGGTAAAACGTGCATGTGCACTGCCTTTGTTTACATACGCACATGGCAGTGACGCAGAATGAGAAGAGCGAAAGTGGATCGTTGAATGAACCAGAACTGGTTTGTTAAAATGCTGCAACTTCAGTGGTGTGGAACTGGTTTAGCTTTCGTCCCTCAGATACACAACAAAGCACTATTTTTGGTAGCGCATGCTAGCGGGCCGTCGTTATTACCGTGTTGTTTGGAAAATACGGCACACTTAAAATCAATCCTTTGATTTTTCTGAAAGTCGACAGAGCCCCTTATAATCCCGTGTGTCTTATGTATGAACTCTGGTTTTGTTTACTGACCTCAAAACGATTTTATGTGCACGGCGCTCGAAAATCTGTCAAATGTTTCAGTACGACTTTGCTAAGCTCTGAAGCCGCACCGCTTGATGGATTGTCGGAGCATTACGGCTATCGTAGGAGGAGCCTCGCGGAGTGATACGTACTGTGCTTCAACATAATGTTACTGTATTGTGTGTGTTTAACCTCTTTTTAAGTTTTGTGGATATTACACATGGTTATGCTGAGGATATGTCGGCCAGTTTCCACTGGAAACGCCTTTTGGTTGAACTGTCAGCAATGAATTTGCATTTACACTGTTAAATTTTTATAACTTTAATGCACATAAAACAGCTGCTTGTTTAAGTGAAAATACATTATTAGTGCAAAAAACCCATCAAAGTTGTGGAGTTGTAAAGTATTTTGTCTCGTGTCAGTTATATCGTTATTGCAAATTTTCAAATGTATATCGTGATAAATATTTTTGGTCATATCGCCCTGCTCTACAAACTAACCTTTACCAAACCAATAAAAACAACCATCCAATCAACAAGCCTACCTCCTAACCAACCAATTAAAACAAACCAACCACCACAAACTCTACCAGTACCATCTAAAAACCAACCAATTAAAATACAACAAAAAGAAAAAACCTCAACCTACATATCTGCCCAATGAAATCAAACCCAACCTACCACCTATAGCCTACACCAGCATTCCTGTCAAGTAAAAAGAAGCCAGAGATTAAACTCGACTCTTTCCCCCTGTTTTCTCACATATGTAATTGTTTGAATGTCTGAAACATGCATCTCTCACTATGATCACCAGCTTCTCTCTTTACAGCATAAAACTGTATTTACAGTGCAGTCAGGTAACAGAGCACAGAGTGCCTCTTACCGATGAGGCCTCCGGGAGCAGCGTACTGCAGATCGTTGTGCTCGGCGAACAGAGAGACGATCTTTGAGAAGATGGGTTTGCACATCAGCTTTCCCTCCTGGTCTTTGGACACAATACCTGGCCGCACCTCGATCTCCTGACCCACCTGGACACGCAGAGAAAGGCAGAGCAGAGTAAGGCGTTTGTCACTTCACACTGCTTCGAATCACCAATAATGTACTGATAAATACACTCTTACCTTGAGTACACCCTTAAGGATACTTCCTCCGGCCACACCTCCTTTCAGGTCGTCGACCTCACAGCCGGGTTTGTTCACATCAAAGGATCGAATGACTGAAACACAAAACACACAGAACATTAAAAAACAAAACACTTACATAAAAGAATCAATGTTTGCGTTTTTACTCGTCTTACCAATGAGTCTGGGCTCGGATGTGAAATCTCTGATGGGCACGGGGATCTTTTTGACGATGTACTCACAAACCACCTCGATGTTGTACTTCAGCTGGGCTGAGATGGGAATGATGGGAGCGCCCTCGGCCACTGTGCCTGCAGGAGGAACATTAAAAGCATTTTCACTCCAGAGTTCATCTAATTGTGTTTATGCTGCAGAGCGCTGCGTGGCAACGGAAAGAAAACCCTCAAACACACATACAAAAAATAAATAAATCCTTCATTTGGTCTTTCAAACCTTAAATGGGAGTGAAACTTAACTTAAAAAAATATATATCTTTGACATATATGTACAACAGAACTCACGCAGAGTTCGGCCAGTGTAAATTCTGTAAACCCTGGTTAAATATCGAAGTGTTTAAAGCTCCAGTGGGTCATATTCTGAGTGCGAGGGTGTATCATTTTAACTTTTTAATTATTCTATCATAAAAACCACACATGCATGCATGTTATATTAAAGGTTGCAGTGTTTCCTTTCCAGAAGTTAAAGTCTGGGAACCAACGGTGGTAAAATAAGAAGGCTAAGTTGATGCTAAACCGTCACACCTGAAATTCTAGAAATGGGCTACAAAATCTTTAAAGGGCTGACTGACCCTGCACGAAGGCCAGGATCTGCTCGTACTGCTCTTTCGCCTGGCTCTCCTTCACCAGGTCAATCTTGTTCTGCAGGATGAGGATGTGCTTCAGCTTCATGATCTCAATGGCGGCCAGATGCTCTGATGTCTGGGGCTGGGGACACGACTCGTTCCCAGCTGGCAGTTGAAGAGGACACAAAAACACAACGAGACAATTTTAATGTTTGGGGTCAGAGACGAACACGACGCTGACTTTCTAATGTCATTAATCCTGGTAAAAGCACGGTCTGTTATATCCACCTCCTCTTTATCTGAACAAGGATAAGTTACCTGATTAGAGCCACTACAAAGCCATTAAGGGGAAATGTGATAAAGACGAAACACTCTTTCGTAACACCGCAGCTTAATCAAAGTTTTCAGAGACCCACCAATCAGCAGGAGAGCTGCGTCCATAACGGCTGCTCCGTTCAACATAGTTGCCATCAAAATGTCGTGACCGGGACAGTCCACGAACGACACGTGTCTGTGAGGAAGAAGACAGCCAACATTTTACTTTATTTCTATTGTGCTCAAACATTCAATTTCTTCTCCAGAACAGAAAAGATCCCGAAAACATTTAGTTCACCATCAAAAAGTTGTTTTTTGTTTGAAGATTCAGAGGTTCAGCCTCTGCATAAATGATAAAATGCTTTGCCTGTTCCTATCCGGTCTTACCTGACCAGTTTGAAGTTGCCCTTGGTGCCACTGATGTCTGTGGGAAACTCGTCTGGAGTGCTGCTGCCACATGACCTGTAGCACTCTGGCCGGGGACAGCTGGGATCATCCAGCTTGTAGACCTACGACGTGTGGAAGAGAAGCAAAAAGGTGAACTCCTCATCAGCATCTGTGAACCGGCGTTCATTCAGGAGGGGGCAGAGCTACGTTTGAGATATTCAGCACACACAGCAGCTGCAGTTTTTATTGTGTTTAGCACTCAGTTTCACGTGACTACAAATACGATCTTTGTTTTGACTTCTTCTCTGTGACTCAAGCTCAAAGCTAAAAGGAACAACAACAGCACAACCAACAGTTCTTCCATATGTTCTACGCTGCCCCCTGGTGTCAACATGTAGAGAAACCCTTGGAAATCACCAAATTCAGCAAAATTATAAAGCAGAAAATTTCATCAGGGTGTCATTTGCTTACGCATATTTAGCATTTATACCATTTACACCTAGATGTTTTCCAAATAAGCAAACTAACACTCCATGATTGAGCTGATCATTGATCAGGTTTAAGCATTACTCACAGACCTAGATATCAGCTGGCAACCCCCCACCAACCAGTGGTCAATAAGGAAAATAAAGTGTATTCCTCATTATAAACCACCAAATTTGAGCACTTACTGGAGGACTGCAGACCAGAATGTAGGCCTATGTGACGGGGGCTTTTCTCACCCACCAAAGGCTCGTTTTAAGGCATGAAAACCGTGACATGTAGAAGGAGGTCTGCAGATTTCAATCCTACCCAACACGTTCTCCCACAGCGTCACATTTTACGCTAGGTGACAAATCGTCAACATATTACATTTTCAGCTACCCACCACGTTCCTAAATGACGACCTCGGAAAAATGAGGAAATATGAGAACCGTATGGACTCAATCTACACATGTTCGCTCTTTTTCTTCAAATCGCTTAGAAACACGCTATTTAACATCATTAAAGTCCTGGTTAAGCTCAGGAAAAAGGTTATGGTTAGGGCTAGGGATAAGGTTAGGTTTAGGGCTGGAACGTCTATTACCGCAGGAGCGTCATTGCACTGGATTTCGCCCATAACCCGCCACGTACCATAAGAACGCCGAAGGTCTCCTTTCGCGTTCCTCAGGAACGCCGCGGGACGTGACAAAACGTCGGCATGTTACGCCTCGGGAGTGAGAACGGGCTGTCCTACCAGTCCGCAGAGTTTAATCACCAATACTTTGGACCCGATTATACCCGTCGTTTCAGCAGGTCACGCACCTCTCGCTGTGGGTATCCTGGGATATTAAGTCAAACTCCAACTTAAACCCTTAAACTCTGAACCAACAAAAAGGCCTCTGAACAAGCCAAAAGTTCGATTTCATACAGAATGTCATCATTTTAACTGAGTAAAACAAAGCAGTTCTTTCAAAGATGGTGTTAGACTTTGAGATAAATGGCTTTAATCACTCCCAACCTGGAGAAACTGGGACCCACAATCAGCATTCTTACAGGCTTTCTCTTATCACAGACATTTATGCAAACGCACTGTTCCCTGTGGAAACAATTTGGATTGACAATAAAGTTAAATGTTTGTATTTGTAGCCTGTAGACGGGGAAGCTCACGTTTGAAAGAGTGAATCCTGAACGTACAAACTTCCACTGCTCTTTAATCTCAAACATTGAGGTCCAAAAATAACACAAACATCTGAGAAAATACACTCCCTCACCTTAGCGTTGGCATATCCAAGCTTGATGGTGATGTTCCTCTCCAGCTCATTCTTGAACCTGACTGTGTGCACGCCAGAAATAGCTTTCACTACTGTGGACTTTCCGTGGGCCACGTGACCGATGGTGCCTAAGAGAGAAGAAGGCGGAGGTCAAAACGTCTATCAAACTCTACAGAGACGTCAATCCGGTCAGCTGTCTCCCATACCGATATTGATGGTGGCCTGTCTGCTGATGATCTCCGGAGAGAGAGGTGTCAAGGTCGACACGTCCTGACAAAGAGAACAATTCAGGTTAATGACTCGTAATGCCAGGACCGACTGCATCAGAGCGAGCGGCGTGCTTAATCCCAAAGAACAACGAGGGGCAGCAGCTCACAGGAGGAAACAAAACCACCCGGGATTGTTCTCATAAAGCAACACAGAACAGCAACAATCCCTCAAGTACTCTACTTTACCAACATTATAACAGAAATCACTGGGAATTTTATTGTAGGAGTGTCTAAAGAAGCAGAGTTTCAGGTGATGACTGTGTCTGGTAACAAAGAGTTTGATGGCGACTACAATGTGTGAAGAGCACGAAAACAGGATTGTTTTAATGGACCAGGCCCTGATTACAGGTAAACAATAAGGTTTTGTTTCCCCTGTAGGACACATGCAGCACTACACGCAGTGTTTTTGTTCTCATCTCGTTAAGTCACAACTAACGAGAACTTATGTTGAACAAAGACTGATGTTATTTAGTATAAACACACGAAAAACACGCGGAAAGTCGTATCTTTGACCCACATTTTTTTGGTACCAATTTCCATTTATATAAAAGGTGAGAATATGAGCTACAACAATGTAAATCCAATGAGTTGGAATGAAAGCTTTACAAGCTCAGTGATGGTCTCTTTTTACAGCTTGGACTAACAAGAAGGATGCAAGTTTATAAAGGTGTTTTTATGCCGGACTAAACATTAAGAACCATTTTCTAGATTCTAGCAAAGATGTTGCTAACTCCGTGGAGCTAACTAAAATTAAACCGGGATAAACAGGCTTCAATAACGCTGATAACTATGAATATCAAATAAGTCTTTTAACGTGTGAATCGTGTTAAATGTGGCTGAAATAACGCTGTATTTCGGGCTGGAAGTGCAACGGGTCTGAGCTTTCCGCCCAGCCTGGGCCCTTGCGTCATGTGCCGGGTGGCGCAGCACCGGCATCCGTTACAATTCTCCCGGCCTTCTGTGACCGTTTTACCGAAACAACAGGCCACCGACAGCCGCCAACGTAAAACCACACTGTTGTAAGCACGATATACAAACACTTACCAGAGTACTGAGGTCCTGTTTGGCCAAGTGAGGCTGACCGAGCGTTGTGCCTGACTCGTCGCCCGCCATCTTGAAAGAAAAGGGAATGAATAAGGAGGCCCGGCCGAATGCCTGATCTATCGATTAAAGCTGCACTCCTCTTCGCCTAAAATGTTTTCCGACAAAATTAATTTTACTGCCTGGAAGCCTGGAAGAATTTATTACAGCTTTAGAAGCAGATGTGCGGTATGGGTTTTTTTTAGCGGTAACTTCCAGGTATAATTTTAAACTTAAGCGATCCGCCCAAGTAAAAGTGTAGTTGGGTCCTTTCTCGAGGGCTGATGCAACAACCGGAGCGGCTCTCAGTTTCTGCTGTAAATTTAAACCAGTTTAATAACCGCACACTGCTGCTGTTCGTATCTCATCAACAGCTGCTCATCAGGGAAACGGACATGCGTCCCAAATTTATAGTCCTCTTTTAATGAAAGAAGTGTACGTTCATCCATGTGACGGGTCCGTCGCGATTTAGTTACGTCATCTGACTAACGTTTTGTAGTTCTGGCTGTTTGGTCTATCTGAGTAGGATTACTATTATTTTATAGTAGTTCGGTTAAGTTAAAATAAATTAATTAATTAAATGCCATAAAACCTGATTTGGGGAGACGTTAGTTAGGCTATAGCAATTATGGTTAAAATATAATTCACTCATTATTTAGGCTGTGAAAACATCAGGTAATGATGACCCCCTGAACACCCACTTCCAGGGTGAAGGTAAAAGGGGCTTTCTAGGTAATTTTGAGCATCTTTGTGGTCGTTTTGTATTTATTCAAATGAAATATTAAAGTTACATTAAAGTTTTCTTTTTCATGTTTTTTTAATTGTTAGAAAAGCAAAATCGTGCTGGGATGCTAACTTTTCGTTTTTCCAGAAAAGTACAGAACAGGGGCGATTCTAGGATTCTAATTTTTAGGTGGGTCAGCTTCTAATCATAATTTCATGTATGCAGTGCCTTGTAATTATTATTAATGGAATATGCTGTTTGCAAACGTAATCAGCCCTTTTCACAAACCTCAGTTCAGTTGGATACACGTTAGTTCATCATCATCAAGTACATAAAGAAGTATTATTCAGTAGAGACACTGAAAAATTAGCCTGCCACTCCATAGACCTGTACACGAAGCAAACTGCTAATAGAGTTGTTTTATATTAAAGAAAAGAAACACAATCCCTCCCTTTGTTATACAGACTCAGCATCATGTACCCAGATTTCAGGAGTGGAGAATAGATTTGTAGTCCGTCACATCTGTGCAGTGGCAGCCATCCTGTTCAGCCTTGTTTAGAGTGACACAGTGTGAATCCTGTAAAATAACATTCATATCAATATGTTCTGTTTAGGATGTCCGCTGGCATTTTTAAGTGTCCCACTGGAAAACACACAAAGCCTCAGTGAAGTACATGAAAAACTACTCTGTGAAAAATAACTTTTGTTTTTCCAGCTAACTTCACTATTTGCTCCCTCATTTCTCCTGTTCATGTACAACCTCTCTGTCCTCTCTCTCCATCCTCCTCACTCAACTAGAAAATAACAAAAATATATTCCTATAAAAATGATTATAAGACACGCCTGTTTCTATTTGCTCTCTCTCTCTGGTGTCTTCATTCCTGCTCTCCATTTTAGTCAAAGCGTGTTTTAAATCTGCATCACTGATTTGTGTCATTAAATTAGATCTGCTCTTTCATCCCCAACAACAAAGTCTTATTTAAGCGATCAAATATTAGTACTGTTAATATAGTTATTGTAGGGGCGCTCTGAACTCGCCTACGGCCCAGATTCGGTGCACATGTATGTACAGATTCCTGTGTGATAGATGAAACGCTGTGATTAACGCCATTCACAGAGTGGATTCCCCACTCTGCGTGAATGGTACTCATGGTCATTGATCAACGATCATCACAATTTGCATGTTAATGATGAGGAAAGTGACACCAAGTTTCAGTCCTTATGCAGATGCATTGTTTAGAAGATCAGGAAACCCCGCAGTCCGCTGATGAGTGAAAACACGACGTCCAGATGAACAAAGTGAACTTTCTGGGAATTCTTTACCTGGATGATTGAGGACTGACCATTTGTACATTTATGTGAGTGCATTATTCATATGAAAGTGTGTAGCGTAGTTATTTTATTTTCAATGTTTAGCATCTCTTTAAAAACAAAATCATTTTAAGTGTTTTTGTGCTTTTTTTTCTCTTCGTGCGTGGTTTGAGTAAGTTAGCCATCATCGCAAACCGGGTATGTTTAGGGATTTTTTTCTTTCTCGTTGGAGTGATTCCTCTTGGTAAATACACGATCTTTGATGCAGCGCCGCACTACGCCCTTCAGTTCCGCCCAAAAGGGAAATGACGCCGGTGCAGAAAATGGCGTCCGCAGAGCCTGTGGTCCGCTGTGGCTTTTTACCCGTTTAATTTAGCTCCGTGTGGGGGGTCTGTGCGATTGGCAGATGGACGCTGATGCCAACATGGCAGTGCAACGCTGCCACCCGCTTTCTTGATCTCGGAATCGAACTCGCAACTTGATGTCCGACGGAGCCAGAGCTGGCTGGTCGAAGAGGGGTTGTGGAGATTCGCACCGCCGAGGTGAGACGGCTGGATTTAGGCTAAGCTAAAGCGGCTCCGCCGGTCTAAGCAGCTGTCGGAGCCCCTGTAGCTCCAACTCGGAGTCGTGACAGCGAGTTTAGCCAAACACGGAGCGAAATATCCGCTCAGTTTGCGACAGTTTCCTCCTTTATCTTCCACAAATGTACGCCGCCATGTTCCGTCAGTACAGCCGAGTGTGGGGACCGTTATCCGCCAGCGTTAGCCTTTGTTTTGGAGCTCCAGTCGCGGCTCGGAGCAAGCTGTCCCCCCGCTGCTGTTTGAAGAAGTAAACACGGAAACCGAGGGCAGTTTAAACCGCGTGTTGATGCAGATTTAACACGTTAGCGGGAGGTTTATTTTGGTGACAAGTGTGCGGATGTTTTCTTTTTCACCTGGAGGCAGACCCAGGTGAGGTCAGCACCGGGTGAGAGAGATGAAAACGAGGCTAGACCGACTCAGCGAGCTGCTTTCTGTTGCCTACATCCCGTTTTCACTGAAAGCAGTGCTGACAGGACTAATCAGCTATAGTGCCAAACAAGCTTAAACAAAGCCTCAACTTTCGTTAACAATTTAGCCTTAACACACATTTCCAGCTCCGCTAGAGTAGCTTAGCATGATCCTCATTTCTCAGAGGCGGAAGAGTTTTGGCATATTCACAAAAGCATTGATATAATAAAAAATCTCAATCTTCATAATTAAAACATGTCAAACTGGGACACACACGTGAGACCTGACTTGGAGAGCAGGTTGAGAGAAACACCTCTCACATAAACTAATGTATCTGTTCAGTACTTGTCGCTTTAACGTTGGATTTTCCTTTAAATTGTCACAGGTGAAACTCTTACCAAAGAGCCAGTAAATTAAATATCCCTGTAAACTGCCGAGGATGTGTGTTTTACAGCACTTCTGTGCATGAGAGCTGTGATTTACAAGCCCCTGAACGCACCGTGGACTGTCTTCCTCTTCATCTAAGCCTTCTTTGTCTCTGAGAGCATCTTCTTCTGTCTCCCGTCAGAACCAGGCAAGCACAAACACAGGAAATGCGAGCGGCCCCTTAGCGCTCAGCCGTCGAAGCCTGTGATTGTTCGCCCGGGCTCCAAAAGGTACGTCAAACACGCAGAACTCCACCATAAATATACATTTTTATCTCCACTCCGCCCTCCTCCAGACCATCTGCCTCATTTCGGCCCGCTGACTTTTAGGATGTGATGGGGGGAGGGCGAGGGGTCAAAGGTTAAAGTCTTGGATCCTTAAATTTAGCTATGATACCAGTGATTTTTAATGCTTTAGAAGTAATAGAAGTTATTCTATCAGATTTATTTCCACTTCTTCATGTACAGACGATGAAAAATCAACAATACTTGTAGTTAACTGAAATACCGAACTAGTAATAGTGATTCGATGGGTTATTTCCCACGTTTCTTTCCCATACACGCTGTTATTCCTGTCACCCATAGCTTCCATCTCACTGAATCTCTTCCATGTCTCGTTTTCATTTGTTTCTTAAGTATTCGAGTTTAATTAGATTTTTATTTTGGTTGTTAAATTCCAGTTTATTACAGTCTGGGTGGTTTTAAATTCAGGGGTTATTTTGGTTTAACCTCTTGAAAACAATAACTTTATATCTGACGCCTGAGCTTTTACCATCTGTGTCTTCAGACAATCTCATATTTAGACTTAAGTTCGGACCCAAAAAGCTACATCAGGGTATCGTTTGATTGCGCCGCGCGTCAGCAGCAGGAGAGCTGACGTAGCACAGAAGCTAAAAGCAGCATCTTCTCCTGTTCGGTCTGTGAGGAGGTCGCATGTAGTGAAACTGAGAGCAGAGGAAGTAGAAACAGGCACGTGTGCATCACTAGTCAACTAGACCTTTAAAAGGTGATGCTCTTGCTAGTCGGCCAGTAAGCGAATTATTAACGTAGCGACCGTTAGCTGTGGTTCTAAAGAGTTTACGACGCCACCAGCTGGAGGTGCTGGTCTCGTCCCGTGATTGTTGTCATGAAGTTATCAGAGTCTGACGGCAAAATCTTGAAGGATGATCAGCAGGTAAATGGCCTGTATTTATATAGTGCTTTACTAGTCCCTAAGGACCCTAAAGCGCTTTACACATCCAGTCATCCACCCATTCACACACTGGTGATGGCAGCTACATTGTAGCCACCCTGGGGAGCACTGACAGAGGCGAGGCTGCCGAACACTGGCGCCACCGGGCCCTCTGACCACCACCAGTAGGCAACGGGTGAAGTGTCTTGCCCAAGGACACAACGACCGAGACTGTCGGAGCCGGGGCTCGAACCGGCAACCTTCCGATTACAAGACAAACTGCCAACTCTTGAGCCACGATCGCCCCCAGGTAACCAACAGAATCCTAAATACAACTGATTTCCATGCCAGCCTGTTCCTGAGCTGAATAACCTCCAAGATTTCCCCCCAAAAAACAAACTGCAGGCTGTAATAAACTGGAATCCTCTTTCAATCCCACCATCATTTTACCTCCATTCAACTTGTATTCATATTTTTTGTATCATGATGAGTAAACACATGTATATGAACACTAAACTGCTGACATGAGTGTGGAGACTAAAAGGATGATTTCTGATTGTAAATCATGTTTCTGGTGCAAGTTTGCAGGAGTTCACGCTTTAACTGTGTTGGCTTTGTCGTCCAGGTGATTGACGCTCAGAAAAGGGACTTTGTTAGCATCTGCTGGACACAAGGGGCACTGTCCTCTGATTGGCTCGGACAACCCCCTCTGACATGCCCGTGGCCAATCAGAGGTGAGTGTGCTGCGTGTGTGTTTACGTTCTCGGATGAGCACGCGTGAGTTTCTGTGTGTTTGTGTTGTGCGTGTGAAGGGTTTCCTCTCTTCTCCGTCAGCTGGTGCGCGGCGGCTGACGTGCGAAGCTTTTTAACATCTCTTTAAATGACCTTCCAGCTCCTCGCTCGCTGTTTCTCAGCACCTTTGTGTCCTTGGAGAGACGTCTCTTCTCTGTGTGTTTTCGTGTGGTTGTTATTTCCTCACGGTTCATCCCTTTCTCCTTGTTCACGCTTCTCTTCTGGCTCGCTCGCGCCTTCAGGTGTGTTATGTCGGGGGCGGATGTGGAGGTGTACCTGTCTCAGGTGCACGATGGGAGCGTGTCGTCGGGCTTCAGGGCGCTGTACGAGGAGCGTCTGCTGCTGGACGTCACGCTGTTGATCGAGGAGCACCACTTCCAGGTACGCAACTACAGCACGTGTCACACGATGCTCCGTTTAAAGGATGAGGGTTTGGTCTTTGACCCCGTTTGGTTTGCTCCTCCCACTTTCAGGCCCACAAGGCGCTGCTGGCCACCCAGAGCGACTACTTCCGGGTCATGTTCACGGCAGACATGAGGGAGCGGGACCAGGACAAGATCCACATGAAGGGGCTGACGGCTGCTGGGTTCGGCCACATTCTCCGCTTCATGTACTACGGCTCGCTGGAGCTCAGCATGCCCACGGTGCAGGAGATCCTGCAGGTAACACGCGCGCAGTTCAACGGAGCTCCTCGTGAGCCTCAAAATTCAATCCGCCGTCGCTTTAAGAACGCGTCTTCCTCTCCCCGCAGGCGGCCATGTACGTCCAGCTGACGGAGGCGGTGGAGTTCTGCTGCTCCTTCCTGCTGGCTAAGATCTGCCTCGAGAACTGCGCCGAGGTCATGCGTCTCCTGGAGGACTTCAGCGTGGGCGTGGAGGGCGTCCAGGAGCAGCTCGACAACTTCCTGCTCGAAAACTTTGTCCCACTCATGAGCCGACCCGACTTCCTGTCCTACCTCAGCCTCGAGAGACTGCAGGTTCGATTAAACGAGCACAGATTTGATATATATTTTATTATACGTCACGCTTTTCTTTGTTATGAAGTCTGAGAAATAGTTGTTAAAGCGACAGTTTGACAAAGAAAGACGTTTCTAAACGGATAAAATGATCGACTATGTGTCGAATCTTTATTTATATAAAGATTCTGGAACTAAACTAAACTGTTTGACTTCTTTCTGATTTAAAAAATTCATCTGAAAATGTGTGTTTACTCTTCTTAATTTGCACTCCTGTGCAGGCATCCTCACACCTTTAATAGCAGTGTGTTTTATTGACGGTCTTGGGCTGTGTCTGACTCCCGGTGCATGTTTTAAAGAAAACTGCAAATACATTAGTGAGGTACAAATAGCCCAGACTGCAAGAGAAATGTTTCCCGGAGGGTTCGGGAAAAGGCGATGAGCAAATTAAAGGCACATTTGTTGTTCTCAGTACTCATAAAATGTATTTTACGCAGCAGCTGTTGGTAAATATCAACGAGAGAGTTTAGCTGGTGGATAAATCTCACCCTTAAAGTCAAACGAATCCAAAGTAAAGCCTCCACCGTCCTGTTTAAGTCCTTTTTTTAACCTTCTCGTTCCTGTTATGTGTTAATTCGTGCAGATGTCAGTAAAGTCATGTAGCCAGCTTTAATAAGGAGGTGGAAACATAACCTGAACTCATTCTTATGAAGTGTTAGTTAATCTGAAACAAAGCAGCAAACACAGAGTGTGCAGCTGGGATCACAGCCTCTCTCTGAGCTGACGGTGCAGAGACGTATGTGGAGAATAAGAAGTTCTCCCTGAGAGGCAGAGAAGGTGTAAGAAAGAGACGGGAGAGGAAGATTATTACTTTGAGATGTAGCAGCTGCTCAGTGACATTTGATAGAATAGAAATTTAAAGCTTACCTGTAATCTTAGGTTTAGACCTGCAGAGTAGGGCTGCCACAAACGATTATTTTGATAGTCGACTAGTCACCGATTATTTTTGCGATTAGTCGACTAATCAGATCGTCATCCATTGGACGTAAAACGTGCAGCTTATTGCACCAGCAGCATCTGCTCTTATATAACTATCATTAGCTTACAGCTGTAAGTGTTTAAGGTATGTGCTAACTAAAAATAAAGACAAGATGATAGTTTATTAAATTTTAATGAAATTTGCAGATTGTTTCGGTGAAGTTTAATAAACTCCTTGCTATCTAAAATATAACAGGACACCGGAGTATATTCTCGAGCATCTCACACTTCTGATAATCAGCTGTCTGCTTGACGTTTATTCAGCTGTGTAAAAACTATAACTTTAATCTCAGCCAAACCGATTTACTCAGGAACAAATAAAATACTAAAAAAAGCCAAACAACAACATTTTTAAGTTATCTAAGTGACTTATATATGTTTAACCTGAGTAGCGAAAGATAGCAGTGGGTTTGAAAATTATTTGCCGGGAGTCCGGTGTTCTCACGGCTCTAGTTAGCCTAGCCCCCGGCTAGCTATCGAGCTAGTGGCTAACAGACGTCTCCGAAAACGTCGGAGCGCTTTTGAAAATATGTGGTGTCTTGATAAACTGAGCAGATATTTGAGGTTTACACAGCTACATTCTCCCCTGAAAATATGTTAAACGTTTATTTTGTGACCCAGAAAGAATAATAAGAGTAATATTAAAACTAACTAGCTGCCGCCATTGTTGGAAACTGAGCTGGGCTGCTACTTCTTCTTCTTCTTCTTCGGGGTTTAACGGCAGCTGGCATCCTTGTACATGCAGTGCTGCCATCTTCTGTTTCAGTCCGTTATTACACTCTTAAATCCTACTACTTATTCCTGTGTCTTTTGTGATCTTACAAAGCTTCAAACGACGCGTCGACTATTAAATAAATCGTCGACGTAATCGTGGCAGCCCTACTGCAGAGACTCAAGCACATGCACAGGTCTCTGATGGGATGGATTTTCTGTTTTGGGAGTAATATTTTGAAAATGCTCCAGAGATGCCTTAATGTTTTCTGCTGTATTGCATTTTCTCATCTGCACTGTTTTCTCTAGTTGCTGTGGATTGATCTCTTGTGGTCTCTGTAGTGTTTGTGGAAGTTTGCAGGGCTTAAATTTGGGGGCAAATATTTAAAAGTGACAACAAACCTCCTGTTTGTCTGATCCAGGCGTACTTGAACAGCGACGCTCTGAGTCGCTTCCCAGAAATCGAGCTTTACGAAGCAGTGCAGGCGTGGCTGCGGCACGACCGGCGGCGCTGGAGGCACACGGACACCATCGTGCAGTCCATCCGCTTCTGTCTCATGACCCCGGCCAACATCTTCGAGAAGGTGAGCGCTGCTTTCTGACCGATGGGGACGGTCACCTTCAGTTTTTTGAGCTTCGTCGCTCAACGCAGGTCACTGTAGCGACGTTAAGCCTACAGCCAGCCCCATAATTCACAGCTTTCCTCCACTCAGGTGAAGACGTCGGAGTTCTACCGTTACTCCAGGCAGCTGCGGCAGGAGGTCGATCAGGCTCTCAGCTACTTTCATGATGTCAACCAGCAGCCTCTGGTGGAGACGCGCTCCAACCGCATCCGCTCCGTCCGCCCGCAGACGGCCGTGTTCAGGGGAATGATTGGCCACAGCATGGTCAACAGCAAGATCCTCCTGCTGCAGCGTCCAAAGGTAGCCGCTCGTTTACCTACATGGAAGGAAGCGTACACTTTTTGTGCGCTTCCTGTCCGACACGTCTATCTTGCCTCCCTTTCTGAGCGCTCCTCGTCCCATCGGCTGTTGGGGAGAATATCTCCGAGTTGCCTCGCTGATCCTCCTTTAAAGTTCAGGATGGAGTGTTTGGATCTAACTGGTTAACTGTGTCTCAGGTGTGGTGGGAGCTGGAGGGACCTCAGGTGCCGCTGCGACCCGACTGCCTGGCCATCGTCAACAACTTCGCCTTCCTGCTGGGCGGAGAGGAGCTGGGGCCCGACGGTGAATTTCACGCCTCCTCTAAAGTGTACCGCTACGACCCTCGACAGAACTCGTGGCTACGCATGGCGGACATGTCTGTGCCCAGGTGAGAGAACTCCGAGGTCACGGCTGCATAGCGAGGAGCCGATTTCCTCGCCGACCTTCTTCTGAGTTGTTTGTTTGTCGTTCGCAGGTCAGAGTTCGCCGTGGGCGTCATTGGAAAGTTTATTTACGCCGTGGCGGGCCGCACGCGAGACGAGACCTTCTACTCCACGGAGCGATACGACATCACAGAGGACCGCTGGGAGTTCGTGGACCCGTACCCCGTCAACAAGTACGGCCACGAGGGAACCGTCCTGAACGGGAAACTGTACATCACGGGCGGCATCACCTCCTCCTCCACCTCCAAACAGGTGTGCGTGTTCGATCCGGGCCGGGAAGCAGGAGGTGGGGGCGGAGGGGGGAGCGCGGGCGGGTCGGACTCACACAGGACACGCGCTGGCCGCGGCCCGCTGCTGCCCGGCACCCACGCCAGCTGCTGGGAGAACAAATCTAAAATGAACTACGCCCGCTGCTTCCACAAGATGATCTCTCACAACGGGAAGCTGTACGTGTTCGGAGGCGTGTGCGTGATCCTGCGGGCGTCCTTCGAGTCGCAGGGCTGCCCGTCCACGGAGGTGTACAACCCAGAGACTGACGAGTGGACCATCCTCGCCTCCATGCCCATCGGGCGCAGCGGTCACGGGGTGGCGGTGCTGGACAGGCAGATCATGGTGCTGGGCGGTCTGTGTTACAACGGCCATTACAGTGACTCCATCCTCACGTTCGACCCAGAGGAAAACAAGTGGAAGGAGGACGAGTATCCCAGGATGCCTTGCAAACTGGACGGTCTGCAGGTGTGCAGTCTGCACTTCCCAGAGTACGTGCTAGAGCACGTGAGACGCTGCAGCTGAGGTCTGCTCCACCGCACGCCTCCTTTTATAGAAACGCACCGTCACGGACTGAAGTTTCCTGCTGAGGGGTGGGGGGGCGGGATCAGGTGTTTACAGGTGGGAGACTACAGGCTTTTAAACTGGAGACCAGCACTTACCTTAAGGTGAGGAAAATGGCTGGGGCCATAGCGTTGCTCTTCCTAAACGAAGGAAGCAGCAGTCAAAGCGTGGCGCGTGAGACGCCACCCGTGAACATTTTTAGCTTTCTCAGAAAATACAGGAAAAAGTAATCGTAAGGAAAGAAAAATGGTTTCATTCTGCCGGTTTATGTTCGGACTATGGTCAGCTTCCTGTTCTACTTCTCACCTTCTGTATTTAGGCGCTCCGGTCAGGCTTACCGCAGAAACGCACTGGAAGCGCCCGATTCTGACGCACCAGTCGAACAAACCTGCACCACAAATCCTACTTGAATTAGGTTCGTTTCTTTTGAAGCCATCTGTTAGTGAGTGATTATATCAAACACTGGAAAATGCCCTATAAATATATAACAACAAACATACAGTCGGGTGTAGAAACAAGCTGTAACACTGTATACACTGTAGTGTAGTCATTTTAGAGCCTCTCCAAATATACAACTGTAGACGCTTTAACCTGCTAACGGCTATCAGCTGTTATAAATCCGCTTCCAGTGCGTTCCAGCTTTCAGTCCTAATTCAGCTCTTTGCTCCCAGATATCATCAAACTATGCTCATGTTCATCCAGCACAGCATCACTGTCCTCCTCTTCCTTCCTCTGTCTCACAGTTTGAGAGTAAATGTATCCTGACAGTGATGATGATGATGGACTCACACAGCTTTACTCACTCTCATCTACATTCCCTGCACTTTATTGGTTGTTATTGTGTGCAAACGCACAATTTTTCCCTCCCAGCGGCTGAATGTGCTGTAATGCTGGAGACGCGTGTCTGAAATTAACTTTATGGCTGACAAGTCAAGACTGACTAAACGAGTTGAAACATTTGAGAAACAATGGACCTCATGCAAGAACATTTTAATGCATTATGCTGATGATAAAGGACCAGAAACGATTATAAAACCATTAACCAGAGTGATGTTGTCAGAAGTACTGTTAGCTGTATGAAAAATGAGTTTTGAGGCTGAATATCAAACTCTGAAGTAGTTTTCTTGTTAAGCATAAAAATTGACATAATTGTACCCACTCAACATTTAAAATACAGTGCACCCTGTCTTAGAACAATACTCCGTTTTAACCTCTTTGAGAAACAATAGCTCGTTTATTACCCTTACAGCCAAGTTTCTGCCACTTACCAAATACATTTGAATATATGACTTAAGGGTCACATGAAATTTCTTAATGCTGTTGAGATCTGCTAAGCTTACTGGTATAACTACAATCCGGTTTAGCTAAGGCTAGCTCTGACAATATTAGCTGGTGTATCAGCACCTAGCATTATATCCTACTGAGTTAAGTAGTACATTTAACTGTTGTTTTGTAATGCATATTACAGTTGCATCATTGGTGATTTTTAAAGACACTTTAAATTACAACTTGCATGAAAATACCAAAAATAAGAGAATATCTATTCAGATTTATGCAAACTAGCATTAGCCACAGTTTGACTGACTTTTATCTCTTTCTGTTCTAAACTGGTTTAGCTGCAGTCAAATGATCTTTAAACTCATTAAAATGAATGGTAATTTCCAGATGACAAATAGGAGAATATTTATACCTATCTCTATTCAGGCTTTAAGGTTAGCTGCTATTACAACAGCAGCTAGCTTTTTACTGTTTAAGCCCCCATAACCTTAGCAGTGCTAACTACCTAGTTAACCATCTATGGAACCTACTAAAAGCTGCTTAGTGTTCGCAGGAGTTTAGCTCCTATAACTTTATTATGAACTTATTAAAATGGTCTCTGTAACATATTAAATATCAAACTAAACAACCAAAATGTTAGTCTTAGACAGCAACACAGGGTTTTAACTTTAGCTAAGATTAGCCTCGGCTAACTGAAGATGGCCATCTGCCTTTGGCTGTCTAATTGGTTTTCTTTCCAAAGCTGTAAATGTATTTATCACTTACAGTGGGGAAAAAAGTAGTTTAAGAAAGATGAACCATAAAAATAAGTCCAAAAGTAAATTTTCTGTTTTACAGCATTGCCAAACTAATTGGTGTTAGCTTGAGACGTGGTTTGTTTCAATTGTGTCATTTCTATGGAAGGTTGTTTCTACAACTTGAAGGGAGAAAATCCTATAAAAATGAATATAAATCTGTATTTTTGGTCATCCCGAAACTTACTGAATATTTATTACTTAAATCTTCAAGTTTGGTATCACAACATTTTTGACTTGCTTAAAAGTAACTTAAAAATGTCTAACTTGGACATTTAGACAAAATTTCAAGATACCGAAGTGAAATTTTGTTGCAAGTTGAAATTTTTACTTTGTTCAATCCGGCAGTTTCTTGTTTTGTTTTTTTTTGTTTTGTTTTGTTGTTTGTTTGTTTTTTTGGTTGGTTTTTTTTGGTTGGTTTTTTTGTTTTGTTTTGTTTTTCAGGGGTAAAAATAAGCTTCCATAGATTGCACATCTCACAATGAAGAATAATGAAATACAGAAGTAGTAAAATATATTGTTATATTTAAATATTTATAATTAATAAAAAAAGATCTTTACGCGAAAGTAGCTGTGGCTAACTCA
This sequence comes from Neolamprologus brichardi, assembly GCF_056152115.1. Lineage (NCBI taxonomy): Eukaryota > Metazoa > Chordata > Actinopteri > Cichliformes > Cichlidae > Neolamprologus > Neolamprologus brichardi. The sequence goes on from NC_142112.1 coordinate 36,417,442, forward strand.
GACTCTAACTGTAGCTTTGTAGTTACTATGCTTTTGTTTATAATCTATTCCATGAAATTGAGGTAGCAATGACCACAAAGGGAAAATTAGATGGCAGCCATGATGGCTACCCTTATCGGGAGTTTAGCTAACAGTAAGACTTAGCTTTAGCATTAGTAAGGTGACCCATGGCTTTTTCAGCAGCTAGCTTTCTCCTGAGTTTAGCAATCTGGTTTGCTGCAAAAATACACTTTTTCTAGCCGTTTGTTGTAAATGTAAATTTAAAAAGCTATTTTCTTAACAAAGGACACACTTATATTGCACATTTTTGTATATACAATGAAAAAGATCAAATCAAAACCATGACAGCTGATCATATATGTATTTAATGTCTTGATTTACTGTTCGCACCCCAAAGATTCTTTCAAATCTGCTTCTATTCGTATTAGAGGTTCTTGCTTCAGGTTCATTGTTTCTTTGGTCGGTTTACACACTTCATATTTTATCTCTGCAGACAAGATCTGTGTTTCGATGTAAGCTGCAAACACTGGAGGTCAGTATAACCAAAGCATTAAGCTGTGAAAGAATCAAACAGTTACCAGCCAGTGTTTAAATGACTTGCACCAGTGGTGTGTTCATTTCAGACATTAAAGGTTTCGCCTTCCCCAGCTGATGCAAACTCCGTCTTTGTAGCTTGCACGTCTCAGCAGTGGGACGCCTCGATCCTGCAGCCCAGTAAGCCGTGCTCGATGACCAGCTCCGTGCTTGTATTGTTTTTATTTTTGTCTTTTTTGTTTTCATGAGCCAACTGTGAAAAAGGGCTAGAGCACACACTGATGCAGTTTTGTCTGTTAGCTGTATATTTAAGTTATTTATTTTCTACAGGTATTGCTTTTCACTGAGCTATGCAGTAACAGTTGTAGGATTATTTATTATGACGAGACTTCATCATAAGACGTGTTGTTTTCAGGTCGTACCTCATCGTCTGTCCTTATTTCATACTCGGGCCGTCTGTCTTCTCTGCATGTGGCTCATCGACGGATGCTCTGAGAGGTTTTTCTTTCAGTCTTAAGGCGTACTTTAAGTATTGCAGCACCTTTGCATTTTCCTGTATGCAAGTACTCAGAGTGTCATACTTCGCGTTCCTCTTCTTGTAGCAGCGTCAGGCTGTCCACAAATCTCTCGAGTCCTGAGCTGCAGCTTTAACAGTCTCTGCAAAGCCACTTTGGTTTCTTTGGTGGGGACATAATCCCCAAATGGTTGAAAATCTTCCCCCACCTACACGCCTCTGCAGCAGGCGAGAGGCGTGTCCCTGCAGTAGATAATTTACGTCGCATTTCATCTCTTTGTTGACATTTCAAAAGCTCGAGTCAGCAGATTTAGGACATTTTTGCTGCAGAGGTTAATGTTTTGTTTTTTTTTAAATCAGCTAGACGTTGCAGCCATATCTCTGTACCAACAAGTCATTTAACAACTGATTTGGACACTTTAACCCAATCAAACTCCGTTAAAAATTGAAGTTGAAGACCAAACAATAACACAAAATAAACTTGTTTTGCTTTTAAGTTCTGTAAACAGTTCAGTGCTTCAGATGTTTTAAAACTCTTGTGCTCTCTTTACTTTAGCTCAGCGCTTCTCAAACTGTGGGGCAGGCCCCACTGATGGGCCACAGAGACACCGCATGAAGGGCAAGGATGATGAGAAGCAAAATAGGAAGTGATTCTAAGCCGAATAAAATATTTTTTGTAAGCAAATAAAACGGCGTAGATCGATTGAATTTCAAATTGGGTCCCTTTCTACTGTTAGTGATTTTAAGGACCTCCTAAATTTAAGTGCATGGTTCTGCTGTCTTAACTGAGGCAGGAAAATGAATCTTTTCATTAACTGCTCCTCCCTTCACATCTCCTCCGTGTCCCTATACTCTGCAGCTGATACCTTAAACGTCATGTGCCACTGCAGTCCGCTCGCTGCTCTTCCTCTTCTTCCTCCTTCTCTCATGTCGCCATTTGAAGAAGAAACTTGTAACCAATAAAGTACTACTGTCCCAATTCGAGGCACATCCAGTCATAGCGCAGCATCCTTTAGTCCACCAGTCTGTCAGTAGGAAAACAGAGTAGAGGATTAAAAAAAGGCATACCTTGCTACAACGACTGTATCTGAAAAAGAAAGTAAAATCAGATTAACATATCTTATAATCTGAGTAGAAACTCTTTGGAAATGATTTGTAACTTCTTTCCAGAAATAAATGTTCATATTGGTCAACTTTCACCTGCATTTGTGCTTTTATGACTCTGTTTACTTTGTCTACATGACATTTCCCCCATTACAGGTTAATGAAGCCAGTTGAAGAATGAAAATGAATTAAAACCTGCATGCAGGTTTATTATAATTATTATAAAAAAAATCCATACAATATGCAAATATCAGCTGATATTTGTATGTACACAATTATAACTGAAGTTGTTTATTTACTTTACAATGTTTCAGCTGAGGCTGACAGAAAAAATGGATGTAAATACATGTGATTATTAAAATATATCAGTCACAACATAAAATTAGGAACTAACTGGAGAAGTGGGCGTCCCAGAAGCTCAACCTGTATCAGTCCTTGAGATAAGTTTAGTATTTTACCCCCACTTGTTATTTATCTTGAAGTCGTTCTATATTTTCAGTTCAACACATAAGGACAGAAAGTAAGAGACTTGGGTGGAGTGAGCTTATCGAGTGCTGGCACCTGCTGAGATGCTGTTTCCCTGATTCCCCCACCCATTAATATTTTATTTTGTTTATTTTTTTACATTATTACTTTTAAATGTTGTTATTTTTGTTTTACTTAGTTTTATTTTATTCGATTTTATTGTACCTAAATTAATTCAAATATTTTTAATATGTTTATGTCTATCGTAGGCTCCTGGAGCATTACGCATGCGCCTCTTTCCTCTGGCTTGCCGTAGAAAAGCGAAAGTCATCCAATACGGAGCATGTCATATGCTAGATTGGTGAGTTTTATTCATCGTGTTCATCGTTTGTCACACGTAAAGTCATCCCGTTTTAAGTACTGTCTCTATGTTGTCGAAACTTGAGGTTTTAAAAACAAAACGACAATGAAAAGTCAGTTAAACGATGCTAGGCTAATTGAAAGCTAACCTTAGCATTGTGTTAGCTCCTCCGTATAACAAACAGCCATTAATCATGAGGAGACACCGAAACTCCTTTTTGTGTTTCTGTTTTGTTGTATTATATCTGAATTCGTGTTAAATACGTGTAACTGACACCCCAGAGTCATCCACTGTATCACTGCGTGTCTAACCGGTGTGTTTACTATGCTTGTTTGCCGCCAGGTGTCGCTATGTGCCGCGGCTCCGGGGCTGGCGGCCCTGCTGGGCGGCTCGGTGCTGGCTGCAGGTGAGGGGAAGAAGAAGAGCAGCCAGCCGCCTCTGAGCATCGAGGAGGTGGGTTCAGACAGAGCCTTTCTAAAGACTTTGTCTTACTTTGTTTGTGACTTTGTTTACATCATGTTTATGACGTAGTGCACACAGCCACAGAGGTCTGGATCAGAGTCAGAGCTGACCCTGGAGGGACAGCATCTACATCGCAGAGCTTCAGAAGGTCACATTCTGTATTTGTTTCAGCTGCCGTCTCTGTACACCAGCCCTGAAGCAGCGGTGGCCCAGTACGTAGAGCCAGAGGCCGGGCCGGTGGAGCAGAGGGTGGCCTCACTGAGGAAATGGGCAGAACCATACACGAGCCAGTGTCAGGTTTGTTTACCTAACCTCAGGTGGAAAACTCAAGAAAAACAGAAAATTAGTCAACCTTATGATGAACATGGACATCTGTCCAAAGCAAGCAGCACTTTACATATTAAATTATATTTGACCTATAAGTACAGATTTTATTTACTTTCAGACTGTGGCAGATCAGTTCTTATAGATTTTTGTGCTGATGATGTGTTTCTGGAAGAGAAGCTGTCACGCGGCCTAAGCTGTTGTGCTCCTGTTGTTCTCGACAGTCTCCACGAGCCTGTGGCTTTCTTTCTAATAAAGGACATTGTGGGATCCTTTTTTCTTCCTCTCTGCCACTGTTGCAGAAACATTCCCACTGAATCCAAACAGCTCGTGTTGCCTCAGAGGAGGCGGCATTTCTGTTTCTGTGAGGTTTGTGGCCTTGAGGTGAAGACGTGCAACAAAGACATGACGACCAGTAACTGGTTGCTTCCAGAGAGACGCCTGGGAACTTGTCTTTGAAATTTCTTTGCTTTCTGTTCTCCTTTCGTTGATCTTTTTCTTGGTTTTCTTTCTGTTTTTCTCTCCCTTCCTCTTGTTGTTCTTTTTTCTTTCTACCGCCGTGCTTCCTCACCTTTAAGCCTTCCAACCATCCTCCTTTCTTTCTGTCCTTCTGTTCTTCCTTTCCTACTGACATCCATCCTTCCTTCCAGTCATCATTCCTTCCTTCCTCCTTTCTTACCAGCTGTGCTTCCTGGCTTCCTTACTTCTGTCCTTCCATTCCTTACATCCATGATCCTGCTATCTTTCACCCATCATTCCTTCCATCAGTCCTTATATCCATCCTTCATTAACCTCGTCTCTCCTTCCATTATTCTTCATGTGACACAGGAAATAATCAAACCATCAGACAGAAGCAGTTTGTCTCTGTTCTGTAGTTGTTGGTAAATAGTAAAACGCTCCATTAACAAGTGAAATTTATGTGTGTCTCTTGTTTTTTGCAGGAAACTGGCCGAGCTGCTTTGGAGAAAGTGGAGGTGAGTAAATGCTGGAACTTGAGCTGAAATATTCACAGCATGCACAGTAAGTATAATATCACATTTGGCCCTTATGAGCAGTGTTGGTCAAGTTACTTGAAAAAAGTAATCAGTTACTAATTACTGATTACTTATTTTCAAAAGTAATTAATTACTTAGTTACTTTTTAAAAACACGATTTACAACCTGAATAGGTGATAAAGCGATAGATCTTTCAGCCCAATTCTACTTTTTCTACATAATCCATCATTCAAAATGTAATCAAATGGAAAAGTCTCTTTTTAAAACTTGTTTTATTAGTTTTAATCTTTTAACTTTATGCATCAAGCAAAAATTAATTATCTGCAACATTCTCTGACTGGAAGAAATTTGTTTAACATTTAAACCTATTTTCTGCACATTCCAGCACATAAAATAAAATATTTTTTTTGTGTGTTTACACTCAGTCTTAAAAATAGATGCGAGTAAAACACAGCAGAAAATAAATAAAGTCAAAGACTAGCGGTCCTGTTGCTCTATTTTCACCTGTAAAGCAGGAGTGGGGTAGGCGGAGGTTTACCCTGGTGCAGGTGTGCAGCGGTCAGTGGAAGAATCCGCGAGTTTCTCTGTGAGTTTCCCATTACGTCGTAGCTACTCGGTGCTTGCTCGGAAGTTTAGGGTTTTTTTCGCTGTAAAAAGAAGTTTTCTTCCCACGCACAACGGACACTAATGTTTTTGTCACTTTTTATGGAATCAAACTCAAAGTAAGGTCAGTACTTCCACGCTTTAAACGCTGCACGCTCATACTCTCTCTGCACTCGATATATGATCCATTGTTGATCTGCACACAGCTGTTGTCACGAACGTCGCACTCGTTTACGTCACTGTCATGAGACATTCTCGCAAAAAATCACGGTTTTAGTAACGCAGTAACGCAGCGTTCCTACGGGAAAGTAACGGTAATCTAATTACCATTTTTGCAATAGTAATCCCTTACTTTACTCGTTACTTGAAAAAAGTAATCGGATTACAGTAACGCGTTACAAGTAACGCGTTACTGCCCATCTCTGGTTATGAGAGATAAAAATATACCCAAAACCAGCCTGAGGAGGATTTGGGCCTCGTGTTTAGGATTGTATCTTTTTCTTGGATCCTTGTAACTTCTTACAATCTGACAAATACCAGACATTATGACACAAAGACCAACGCTGAAAACAACGAGACAAACATGATAAAAGAATCAAATTTTAAAAGGAAACATGGATATAAAGGTCAGAACAGCATGTCGTGGAGAACGTCGGCTCTGTAGGTGAACGTGTGAAGAGTTAAATAGCTGTTAAAAACAAAACTATCAAATCAATTTATTTATATAGCACTTTTCACAGGATAAAAACCACAAAGCGCTTCACAGTAATATAAAACATATAAAATACATTAATAATAAAACACAGCACAAATCTAATTAAATGCCAATCTAAATAAATGAGTCTTAAGCTGCTTTTTAAAAGAATAAATACAATCAAGGCAACGTAATGATGGAGGGAGAGACTTCCACAACCTGGGGGCCGCCGCTCTAAAAGATCTATCACCTCTGGTTTTAAAACAAGTTCGTGGGACTACCAACAGCCTTTGATTAGAAGATCTCAGGCTGCGTGAGGGAGCGTGGGGTTCTAAAAGATCAGAAATGTAAGCAGGGGCATCACAATTCAAAGCTTTAAAAGTCAGTACCAAGATTTTAAAATGAATTCTGAAATGTGGAAGCCAGTGTAATGAGCGTAACACTGGTGTAATGTGCTCTCTTTTTCCTGTCTTAGTTAAAAGCCTTAGTTCAAACTCTTGTGTGTCTTTTCTTTGTGGTCCTCCTGATGATCTTTGGACCTCAGCAGGTGTACCAGAGGGTGGAGCCCGTCATCGGCACATCAGTAACGACAGTCACAGGTGAGGAAACGCTCGTCACTTTCATCAGCTGTTTAACGAAGGCGTGTGTGGCAGCCTGTTTGTGTTTGAACATTACATTTAAAGCTCCGTCACTCTGTCCTTCAGACGTGTACCAGTTCCTCAGCGACCCTCCTCCTGACCTCTACCCCAGTGTGGCGGTGGTGGGTTTCTCCGGCTTCCTGGGACTTTATTTGGCCAAAGGTAACGTGGGAACATCGGCTCTTTCTCACTGATGAATCGCGTCAGAGGGACCGATAACGAGTGTTACAGTTTAGGTTTTTACAAATGTGTCTAAAGCGACCTTGACAAAGCGCCGTCTCTTCACATTTTTCTCCGTGTTTTGCTGCTGATACATTTGGAGCCCTGCAGCTCCCGGCAGGCTTGGAGACGTGTTAATCTAAAGCTGTTAGATCGTGTTTCATGTGGCTGCTCACAAACTTATGAATGTTATTAAAGTGGATCTCCTCTGCTCGTGTCCAGCTCCATATTTTTATCCGTGGACTCTGCCGGAGAACAAAATAATCCTCGTTCATGTAGGCGTGCTTTTCCACACTTAAATGTTTCGTTCGTTTAAATCAAACTCCGTTTCCCCCCTTGGTGTTGTTCATTTGTGTAGATGTAAGCACGGTGGTCTCACTCAGGTGAGGACCAAACAGACCCTCTGCAGGAGGATGTGGTCTCGGTCCAGACAAACGACAGTGCGTTTGATTTAAACAGCTTCCTGTAGGCAGACTGCAGGGCGTCCTGCACACTGCAAACCCGAAATCAATGTCATGTTGGTCAATATACATTTAATGTTGTGTTATACACAAGTAATACAGCTCATTCATAAAGTCCCAGACACAAAGCATCGTTTTGTCTCTTTGATCTTATTTTTAATTTTAAAAAAAAGGTTTTGGGTCTCGGTTAGTTAATGTTTACCTCCTGCAGCTGTGATCTCGTAGTTACATAAAGAAGATCAACATTATAAAGAACATCTATACTGTATTTTTATGTGTTTGCACACACACACACACACACACACACACACAGTCATGCATTTACTCTGTAAACGCTGGATTAGTAGCTGCTCTGTCTTTGAAGATATTCAGTGACCCAGTAAAAAGTGTGTACAGGTAACGAGGAACAGAACAAAAGGTGACTGACTCTTTCTCTCCCCCTCTCCCCCCTCCCTCCCTCCCCCCACAGGCTCCAGGCTGAAGCGTCTGGTGTTCCCAGTTGGCCTCATGGCCCTGAGCGCCTCCATGTTTTACCCTCAGCAGGCTGCGACCGTGTTGAAGGTGTGTGTTTATGTGCTGACACACAGCAGAACAGTGTCTGAGTGTGACTGTGTGTGACAAAAACATAGACTGTATCTAAAAGATGGTCACAAACACCCCGATTGGCTTCTTGTAGCCTCAACTCGGACGTCTCAGCCTCGTCCATGATGCTTTTTCGGAGCCAGGAGTGTCGGCACTGCAGATGGATCACACAGATGCTAATTAGAGCTGATAGGGGAGGATTGTAGCTCCTGGATCACTCAGTCTCTCGCCTGGTCTTTTCTGGTTGATTTAAGTCTCTGACTGTCCTCGTGTCCAGAGGCGAACATCTGCCCACGCCACGTACTGTTAAAACATGATAAATATGATAAAAACAGTTCTGTCTGCTAGCTTACGGAGCTGCTTGGTGAATATAAAAAGCTGTTTCACACTGAGGAACAACTGTTGCTGCGTTTACTGAATCAGTGTGAACGCTTCACCTGATGTAGATAAAAACATTCAAACTCAGGTTTAGTTTTCTGTAATCTTGCCCACAGTGCTGACACGCAGTCAGGAAACAGCTGCCAGCTTGTTTCAGTTATTTTAATTTTTAGCCACAAATAAATTTGTTCCACCGAGGAAATTAACCTCCTGACTTTCTAAACGTTATCAGCACAGCTCTGACGGACGAATCCCAGATGAAATCTTTCCAGGGATCATTCGTAAACACGTTGTGCGTTTGATCTGTGACGCGTTTCCCGTTCGGAAAGGGTTGTGTTTCCGTGCAGGAAGCCCGGGCTGTGAATTGTGTTTCTAATTTCCACTTGGGTGGTTTTAATCACTTTGTTTCCTTCACACGAACGAGACAGAGGCACGCCCGGGCAGATGCACACAGCTGTAACATATGCAGAAGTGAAACGGAGGCACGGTGAGGATGTGAAAACATCTGATCTCACGACTTAAAAGAAGTGTGTCAGAGTCCACTCAGGAGATATCTGTAGTGTTTCCAGTGATGTTCAGATTCATGAAAACCTGATGCTGAGCTTTAAAATCAGAAATGAAAACAGGAAACCAGGACTGTGATGTCACCGCTGACCATACAGCCATGTCACTTTTTACACTGGCCGGTCTGCTGCTTCCTCCTCGGTGATGCAGGTTGTGTCGCCGGGCAGAAAAAGTCTCCGTGTCAGCGCTCGTATCAGATCAGAAGAAGTTTAAACAGAAAGCAAAGCGACCGCAAAGTTGTCTCCAGAAAGTCACGTCGTTATTTCAAGCTGCTGCAGCGTCTCGCTGATTAAAATACAAACAAGAGGAGCGCGACCAATCAAAACCACCGACCCGGATGTTTTTATTTTGCCTCCACAGTGATTTATACGTCACACAGCAAGTGAACCATCCCTGGTTCGATCCTGGAAGGAGACGCAGATCCCTTTGGGGCTGCGTTAGGAAGTAAAAACTCTTTTTGTCTCACGTACATGCTTCAGATCAACAAACAAAAGGCAGTTTTTAAATGATGATTTAATTTATTAAGGAAAAAATATCCTAAAGATCTCAAAAAGCAACTCATCAATTCACCATCTAAAGTCACTGACAGCTATCAGTCCAGTTACAAAGGCTTTGAGATTCCAGTAAACCACTGGGAGAGCTATCATACCTTCCCAGTAGTGGCCAGTCTGCCTGACTCCATGAGGTCACAATAGAACCCAGAACAACATCCAAAGAACTGCAGGCCTCACTTAAGGTCAGAGTTCATCATTCAACGATAAGAAAGACACTGGTGGGGGGGAAATGGCATCTATGGGAGAGATCCAAGACAAGAAGCACTGCTGACCAAACAGAACGGCTCACAAATGTCTAAAATATAGTTTTAAAAAAAAGAAAAAACGTCTGAATGACCCCCAACAAAAATATTCTGTGGACTGACAAAGTTGAACTTTGTGTCCTGTAGTGTTGGGTGAAGAGAACATCACCATAACAGTCAAACACAGTGGTAGTGTGATGGGTCGGGCCTGCTTTGCCGCTTCAGGTCCTGGACGACTTGCTGTAATTGATGAAACCGTGAATTCTGATGTGTACCAGAAAGTCCTGAAGGAGAATGTCCGACCAGCAGTTCCAACCCTGAAGCTCAGGAGCTCTTTGGTTCTGCAGCAGGACGGTGAGCAAGTCAAATTTATATAGTATATTTAAAACAACACATGTTGTACAATTAAGATAACCAAAGAAATAAAAACATAAGGAGACATGATAAAAGTTAAAAAGAATCATAAAATTAGAAGATTTGAGTAAGAAGTAAGATAAATAAAAGTAGTACAAACTCCTTCTGATTTAAAAGCCATGGAGTAAAAGTGGACTTTCAGACGGGTTTTGAAAGTGTCCAATGATGTGAACGAACAGTCACAGCAAAGGCCCGGTGTCCTCTGTGTTTAATCTGGACCTTGGACAGCTAAGAGCCTCTGATCCACAGGCCTCAGTGATCTTGCAAAACATCAGAAAGGTACGAGTGTGCAAACCCACGCAACGCCTTAAAAACACATAATAAAATCTTAAAATGAATTCTAAAGCTAACTGGCAGCCAGTGCAAGGATGCCAGTACGGGAGATATGTGGTCTCGGCTGCGTGTGCCAGTTAGTAACCGCGCTGCAGTCGACTGACTCATGACACCGGAGTAAAAACGATTACAAAAGATGGCATGGACAGCTCTCTCAAAGTCTCTCAAACAGAGCTTCACTTCAGTAAGTAGTCAAAGGTGAAAGAAGCTGGACTTGGTGACAGCATTAATCTGTTTATCAAACGTTAGAGTCAAATGAAAGTTTTGGACTGAAATCCAACTGAGATCATTGGTGTGACCTTAAACAGGCTGTTTATGCTCAAACGTCCTCCAGTGTGGTTGAATTTACACAATTCTGCAGAGAAGAGTGGACCAAGTTTGTCCACGTCACTGTGGTCGTCCACAGTGACGTGGACAAACTCACTGAGTTATCACAGAGGCTGACTGCAGTTCTTGCAGCTGAAGGTGGGACAGCCGGTTATTAGTGTAAGGAGCTTGGAAAGAAAAGCGTCTGGACTTGTTTAAGTTGCTTGAAGACGTTTCACCTCTGATCCAAGAAGCTTCAGACGCTTTTCTGTCCAAGCTCCTTAGACTACGATGACCTGGATGACTGAGAAGCTTCACAGACACACGACCGGTTGTTAGGGCCGCGTAGGATTGGTTGACTTTTTTCCCTTAATAAATAAAATTATCATTTAAAAACTGCCTTTTGTATTAACTCAGCTTTTCTTATCTGACTAATATTAAAATTCATTTGCTGATCTGAATGTGCACGTGTGACAAATATATCTTTTTTAAATCAGGAAGTGGGCAAACACTTTGTGTCGTCATGGTTCTTTCTGTGCACGAAGTCTTTTTAAAAAGTCTGGTTTTATTTTGATTTCAGTTAAAAGTAATGTTTCCCTCTAGCTTTGGTTTAAGTTCACTGTAATAACGTCGGTGTAGCCTCTGAATCAGATGTGAAGTCTTCTCTCCTTCCTGAGTTGCAGTGCCTGTAACATTTGTTAAATATTAACCAAAGGACGACATGATGAGCTCAGTTTCGCTGCTAATGGCAGAGAGTTCAATCATGCTCAGCTCGACACCAGAAGCTTAAATTGAAATCCCCACTTTTGGAATTTACTTATAATTCAAGGAAATGCTCTTTTTCTGAGTTCAGTGATAATGATGGGGGCGCCATCATGGCTGAGCAGGTGACGCTTACATCAGAGGCTCGAGTCCCGGACCATTTCCTGTGTGGGCCTGCCCACTCTGCTGTCCGGTAAAGGCTGAAGCCTGGAAATAAATCATTAATAAATTAATGAATCATTCGTATTACAATTAAATTTCATATTCTTGTTATCGATCGTGGCTCAAGAGTTGGAAGGTTGCCGGTTCGAGCCCCAGCTTGGACAGTCTCGGTCGTTGTGTCCTTGGGCAAAACACTTCACCCGTTGCCTACTGGTGGTGGTCAGAGGGCCCGGTGGCGCCAGTGTCCTCGCCTCACCTCTGTCAGTGCACTTCAGGGCAGCTGTGGCTACACTGTAGCTGCCATCACCAGTGTGTGAATGACTGAATGTTGTGTAAAGCGCTGTACAAAAACAGGCCGTTTATAATTCTAACAAAATTCAGCAGCGACCAAACGTCAGCGTCAGAGATCCTTTTCTATCTGTGCGTCTGCGTTTAGCTGATGTGTTTCCTGCAGGCGAGTCGAGACTCGGCGTACACCTGGACTCAGCAGGGCCGCGCCGCTCTGGAGACTCTGTGGAAAAATCCACCGTTTGGCAAGAAGGAGGTGAGTCTGCGGCGGATGCTTTTCATGTGTTCGCTTTGCTGTTTTCATCACCTGATGGTTTTTTTGTGTGTGTGTTTGTGAAGCCTGAGAAGAAAGAGCAAACGAAGGGCAGCAACACGAGCAGCTGAAGACGGCGAGCCGCTAACACCTGTGGACCTCCCCGAGCTGACGGTCGTTACATGTGAGCTTCACTTTGAATCTTTCCAATAACACCTCCGCCTCTTCCCAGAAGCGGTTCGGCTCATTGCACTGGACGCCTCCTCCTCTTCCTCCTCTGTAAACATTCCTTCTTTCTCCTTCGATGACTTCAGCTCCTCCGGTTTAACAGAACAGGTCACAGTGTCACCTTTCAAAACACTTCCTCGTACGTTAACGTCCCATTCTGCTACACAGACCCACTAAACTCTGCCCGATCAGTCGTTAAGACTCATTTTTATTCATATCTGTCAGGATTTTCTTCTTCTTTTCTCCTATTTTGAAGCAAACTGAATATTTTGACTGTTTGAAGAGCTGGGATTGACTTCTTTCTTTAGTTTTTACTATTTATGTCAGTGAACTTAGACGGCATATATCCCAGAGCTTTGCCTCTGTCCTCTGGAGGAGGATGTAAACGAATGAAGTCGCCCCCGATGTAGTATTCAGGTCACACTGTGATTCTTATAATCCTGATTTAATGCAGTGTTAATGTGTGCACCCATCTTCAGGTATTAATGAACTGCATAATATCCATGTCTAACATTGTACTGTATATATTATGTGTAATTAAATCCAGCATTTAACACTAAAACTGCATTTATTTTTCTCTTTTGATAGTTACTCATTAAAATTACATATTTAAATTATTGTTATTATGTGATTACATCTTTAAATCTCACCTGTATGTTGTAGTAAAGAAAAATAGATCTCACTGTTTTCACAAAGACAACGCTGAACGGTGCAGTTCCTCTAACGTCCACTAGAGGCTGGGCCTAAAGGTTAGTCACCTCTCATGGATTCCCATGCACATCTGTACCACATCTGTACATTTAATTGCTTTATAGAAACTGTCCAGAGGTGATTTTATTTTAATAAGTTATCCGTTTGGCTGCTGGTGAAACTTAAAGTGAACAGCTGTCACTTGCAGCTCCACGTAAATTAGCGGCTTCGCCTCCACCGACAGAAGCACAACAGAAAAACCAAGAGGACGACCTGGACGTTGTCCAGCGCTGTTCTTTCTCACACCGTTGGTGCTGGGAGGTTAAAGACCAGCTAATGCCCACAGTGGCCGTATGGGATGTTTGAGTTCTCACTCTAAAATTAAACTCCGGAGGAAACTATTACTGGACGAGTTTCCTGTTTCCCGGCCGTCTGTTTCTGATCCTTTGATGTTTGAGCGTTCAGGCTGCAGACTCGTCAGCATGTTTAGCAGGGATGCTGAACAATCAAAGGCCTCGGATCAAAGTTTACATTTCTGTCTAAAATCAGCTCTGTGCTTCCTGCTGCTCGGGGCGGCTCCATAAAATGTGACGAATATAAAACTGAAGCAGTTCCATATTTATTCATACAGAGAATAATCATTTTGATTGCTTTCGATTGCAGTTCTTTTTATGCAAAAGCTTTAAACAAATTAATGTTTCCCTCAAAATCTGACTTGAAATACATCAAATCGACCTTGTATTTTTGAGTGGATTCTAGTTTTTGCAGTTACGTAAAACCAGCAACACAAACCCTCAAAAACAAACATGTCGGGTTGATTTCAAAACCATCACTGACCACAGTGCTGCGCGAGTTCTTGAGAAATATGTTTTTCTGTTTTATGAGAAACGCAAACATGAGCTTCGACTTTCTGTGAAGTCGAAGCTCATGTTTGCTCAATTCAAAGTGAGCAGGTCAGATATGAAGCTGTAGACTCACAGAGCCAATAAAAGCTGGTTTTATTGCTACGCTAACTTTGGTATTTATAACTGAGGCATGCAAAACTTTACCTCAGTACTTTTTTATATTTTCAAAATTACAGGTAATGAAAAAACACGATGCTTTTAGCATTTTTAAGTCCCGTCGATATCTACATGAAATTTTCAAGGCTAAAAATTTGCAGCCAAATTTGCAGCTTCAGGTCACAGGTGTTGAACTCCAGGCCTCGAGGGCCTGGAGGTTTTAGATGTGTCCTTGATCCAACACAGCTGATTTAAATGGCTAAATGAGCTCTTCGACATGTTTTGAAGTTCTCCAGAGGCCTGCTAATGAACTGATCATGTGATTCAGGTGTGTTGATCTAAAGCCTGCAGGACACCGGCCCTCGAGGCCTGGAGTTCTCCACCCCTGGGTTAAAGCATAGGAAAGATCCCAGCCCTGATTCCTTCTGTGTCTCATTACTTTTCTATCACTGTTGTATTTTAACACTCATGATTGCAGCTCACGGCTCAGATTCACAGTTTAGATACTTTAAATCGATCAAAGCTCCTTTTTCCAGATTTGGTTGCTTTTTTCACCCAATTTCTCCTTGAAAACGAAGCGTTTGGACATTGATGCCTGAAAAGAAACTGAAACTGACAGACTGTGAAACATTCGTGTGTCATGCAGAGGCTCACACCCTGCAAGAAAACAGGAAAACCTCGAGCAGTGTCAAAACAGTACTGCAACTGATAAGAGGCTTTGTTACTGATGAGATTAAAGGACACTGAGCTGTGCAGCCAGTAATGACCGTGAGAAACACGCCCGTGATCCAGTACAGCAGGGTCCCCAATCCCAGTCCACGAGGGCAGGTCCCTGCAGGTTTTAGATGTGTCCTTGATCCATCACAGCTGATTTAAATGGATAAATTAGCTCCTCAACATGTCCTGAAGTTCTCCAGAGGCCTGGTGTGTTGACCCAGGGTGATCTAAAACCTGCAGGACACCGGCCCTCATGGACTGGGATTGGGGACCCTGCAGTACAGCTTACATGTTGCATGATGTGTTAAGTTGTTTACGCACATCTGAATAAGAATGAAGGAACTCAAAGCTGAGAAAGAAGAGAGAAAGCACAAACAGCAGCACAGCCGCTTCCTGTTTGTCTGACGCATGCTGGGTTTTTATTTCAGCTCATGCTTGTTAGAAATCAGATGATTTGGCTTCTTGAAAGTGCCGTGTTGTTTTTTCTGACAAAGAGGAAACCTGCATGAACCCAGAGCTGCGTCACATGTTCAGACGGATTAAAGGAAGCCAGAGACGAATACAAAGAAAGCAGATGTCAGTTAAAGTGCAGAGACTCTGAAAATGTGTGTTTTAGTCTCATTAGCTTCGAGTGAGGCTCTCTCCACCTGTAACCCTCGTGTTTAGTATACGTGTGTTTTTAAATGCTGAACTAGCTTTTTCATATTGTTTCAGAGTACAGAGCACAAACTTGTGTGTCAGTGTGTTAGTTTAGCGTCAGGGTTTGTGGTTGATTCACTTCAGCAGCTGATTAGATGAGACAAAAGCAGACGAGGACAAAGAGACGACCTGTCGGCTCAGGTCACAACGATCCCTCGTCCTCACACATCCTGTTTTATTTTGGACTTTTGTTTTCCTCGTTCTGCCCTTATTAGTTTCAATTAGCCCTGTGTTTACACTCGTCGCTTCGTATCAGCTTTTAGATCTGTTTTACCTCAGCGCTCACTTCCTCGCGCTTCGCCGTCTGTGATATTTATACAACTCCTTTGTGTTTCATTTCAGGACTTCTGAAACCCTTCAGAGGATCTATTTTCCCGGTGGAATCGTAGCAACAGACCATAAATCCACAGTTTCCAGCTGATAGTCACAGACCTGTTCTGGTTCCCTTACTTCCTGTACAGTTACAGTACAGTCACATGATGAAGTCAGTGTTTGTACTGCAGTGAGCTGAAAGGTTCATGCTGCTCTGAAGGTTACATTTCAGACATGTGAGCTGCTTTTTATCATTTTATCAGATGTAACCACATAGTTCTTGTTGCTTAAACTTAAATTAGTTTTATGACGAGTAGTTCACAGCATCACTGCTATGATAACACTAATTATATTTATTATGAGACACTGGAGGGCAAACGTTGTGGTGTTCAGGAGCTGTGTGCAGGAGGAGGTCAGTAGAGTAGCGGTGCAACAGACGCTGCTCTGTTGGAGGGAGTCAGCGCTCATGTGCAGGGTGTGATTGAATGATTTGGGCTTTAAATCCCACACAGCAGCACATAAAGTGTAATTACACACAGCTGCGTGGTTTCAATCCGCCCGGTGATGAGGGCGCGCCTTCTCAAACCAGGCGGCTGGAAGTGAAGCTGGAAAAATCAAGAGACTCTGAGATGGAAAAGAAGTCAAAACTATTCAGGGGGAAGTTTTCTCCTCTCCTTTTATGCTCCTTACACTCTGCTTCCCAAACAAACCTCCCTTTAAAGGCCCAGAGTCTGAGACTTTGAGGAAACCGGCCCGCGGAGTTAAATGACCTCACCGCACAGACATTCTGGAAAACTGCGTGCTGCTGTGTCAGCGGGTTTTAAATGATGTCAGAGGGTTTTCCAGACTTCTCATGATATCAGCACAAGTCTGAATCCAGCCAGCTAAGACATCTCGTGGGGTTATATTCAGTAACATAAACAAAACAAACCACAAAGAGGAGCCCTGAAGCACAGCACCTGTGCAGCTAAGCTTTAAAAACAGTGCATTTATCCACACAAGGATCCTTATGTTGATGCATATGAAAAGCAAAGGTGGGAAGTTTCTCAGATTCACCTGATTTTAGATGGACTTGATCATAAATGCAGCCCCGGAGGCCTGACGGGCGTCACGGATAAATTCACTGACCTGCAGAAGCATTTCCTCCACCTGATGAAAGCTTAACCAGAAATATCGTTTAATAAATCAGCGTAAACGAGACTGATGAGCTCAGTTGTTAAAACAGCACAGAGGAAGCTCTGAAGCAGGACCTGCAGCCATAATCAGAGGAGACGCTGAACCTGTGCTGACAGGCGAACAGTAACTCTGCAGACAGATAACCGTCTGTTTCCGTCCGCGAGGTTAAACTTTACGACACGACTGTTTTTCATCATTCACTGTTTCGTTATCAGGTCCCTACATCTTTATGGCAACGAGATTCCTTCTGGAACAATCTCCAGTTATGATAAGAGCTACAGAAAACTATTAAAACATACGTAAAGCCACAGGAGTTCACAGTCCAGCCTTTGACTGTTTTATGAGTCAAACGAGGCTCCACAAAAACATCTGATAAACTGAAACCGGAGGATGTGTGGACACACTGGGCTTCAGTAACAGTGTGTACTGTTTGTGTTTGCAGGAGCTCCATTCACATTAAAACACTATTTTTTGAACTGCAGGTTTTATCTTGCACAAACAAGAACAAAAAACCTGAATTCATTTTTTAATCTCAGAGTTTTGCTTGCAAACGTTTCCCAGAAGCACAGCAGCATCGACATGACTGCAGAGCTGCAAACCTGTGTGTAAAAGCTTTAAGTGCAAACAGGTGAAATACAGTAAACAAGGCAAGAACAGGCGGATTCATTCTAACGAGCTTTAAAGTCAATGTTTGGTGTGACTGCTGTCATCCAGCTCAGCTGAACTCTCCTTAAGAGCTCTAAAGAAGAAGGCAGCTGGACTTTGTTAGGTTAGTGAAGACGATCGCTGCTAATCCAGGAGGCTTCTTCCGTTCTGATCGTGTGTGTCATCACCACGGCGTGGAAAGAAACCGCTGCTGCCACCCACGATGCAGTCTCGAGATCCCGTCACACCTGGCCTCAGGACCCACGCCTGTCTCCACACCCATCATCAACGACCACCTCCAGATGGGACGCTTTTGTTTTTAGAACTGAAGAAGAAAGTTTAAAGAAGTCCACTTTCTTTCTTTTCTCAGGTCTGTGGGACGACAATGACCTGGGTGAGAAGCTGCACAGTCGTGCTCTCCTGCAGCTCTGTACTGTTCAGGAATAATTCTCCGGGCTGCTTCAAGGACATTAAAACGTCTGCCCGGCCTTTTGGTCCCACGCTGCTTCAGTAATGTTGATGTGGCTTCTGGGAAGGCCGTGCTATGACTCTGCTCTAGCACGTTCAAGTATGCTTTCAGTGCCCTGGCATTCAGGGGTCAAGCTGAAAAGTAAATCTGTTGTGAATCACATGTTCCAAGATGGTGTCGTACGGTGGGTCAGGTTACCATGGTGCTTTTCTGTGTTCATAATTTCATTCATCTCTTACTGGCTGACATTAAGCTCCCAGTGACAGAGCCGCCACAGTTTTGCTCCCCAAATATTTAAACGTTAGATTCATCTCTGGATCAGACCCGTTTGCTCTCGTTTCTTAAGGACATGTGGTTCATATGTCGTGTAGTTTACAGCCATCAGCTCTTTAATCACCTTGTTAATGCAAATACAATTTTATTCTGGTCAAATATTCAGCTTTTGCATTTTTCAGTCTTAAAACAGGGAAACCAACGTGTTTGTGACCAGAGATGGGCAGTAACGCGTGACTGTAATCAGATTACTTTTTTCAAGTAACGAGTAAAGTAAGGGATTACTATTGCAAAAACGGTAATTAGATTACCGTTACTTTCCCGTTGGAACGCTGCGTTACTGCGTTACTAAAACTGATTTTTTTTGCGAGAGTGTCTCATGACAGTGACGTAAGCGAGTGCCACGTTCGTGACAACAGCTGTGTGCAGATCAACAATGGATCATATATCGAGTGCAGAGAGAGTATGAGCGTGCAGCGTTTAAAGCGTGGAAGTACTGACCTTACTTTGAGTTTGATTCCATAAAAAGTGACAAAAACATTAGTGTCCATTGTGCGTGGGAAGAAAAGTAGTTGCCAAAAAAACCCCTAAACTTCCAAACAAGCACCGAGTAGCTACGACGTAATGGGAAACTCACAGAGAAACTCGCGGATTCTTCCACTGACCGCTGCACACCTGCACCAGGGTAAACCTCCGCCTACCCCACTCCTGCTTTACAGGTGAAAATAGAGCAACAGGACCGCTAGTCTTTGACTTTATTTATTTTCTGCTGTGTTTTACTTGCATCTATTTGAAAGACTGAGTGTAAACACACAAAATATTTTATTTTATGTGCTGGAATGTGCAGAAAATAGGTTTAAATGTTAAATTAATTTCTTCCAGTCAGAGAATGTTGCAGATAATTAAATTTTTGCTTGATGCATAAAGTTAAAAGATTAAAACTAATAAAACAAGTTTTAAAAAGAGACTTTTCCATTTGATTACATTTTGTATGATGATTATGCAGAAAAAGTAGAATTGGGCTGAAAGATCTATCACTTTATCACCTATTCAGGTTGTAAATCGTGTTTTTAAAAACTAATTAATTACTTTTGAAAATAAGTAATCAGTAAAGTAACAGGATTACTTTTTTGGGGAAGTAATCAGTAATTAGTTACTGATTACTTTTTTAAGTAACTTGACCAACACTGACAGGCTGCTAGTAACAGTTGTGTGTTGACGACACTGATCCAGCCCTCAAGTTAGTTTCTTTTTTTTCTTTTTCAAAAAAAAAAAAAAAAAAGTAGAGTTGTAGGTCTTTGTTTGGTGGCCTGAGTGGCAAAAGAAAGACGTTCTGTAAAGGTCGGCGCCACAGACTGGATGAGTGACTAAAAACCAGGAGAACTTTTAACGTCAGAATCTTCCTTTGATTCAACAGAAGGACACGAGTGACTCCTGCACTGTGACCTGTTAAAGTTTTAATGAGTTTGAATTCTGTGAATGAAACTATGAATTCAAGTGCAATCAAAGGCAAGTATGTAATCAACAGAAGAATGACACAGTTGTGCGATTAGCAGTTTTTATTTAAAGCTAAAAGTGATTTTAAGATTGAATAAAGACGAGTAACTCTGTGACAGATTAGACAAAAGCCTCACTAAGACTACGAACTACATGCAGGTTAAATGCACCAGGTTACTGCGATAAATGCTGCGTTTCAAAGCTGAACTCTTCTGAAAAGCCGAGGCGCGTCTGCTCGGTCGGGCCTCTTATTCCTCAGATGGAGCGGCCATCTTGACGAGGCTGTCCTTGTCGAACCTGAAGAGCCTCCAGCCCTCCTCCTGAGAGAGGTCCTCGGCACCGCGGCGCTTGTAGAACTGGACCGACGGCTCGTTGTTCTCCGCCACCACGAACATCATGCCGGTGCAGCGCGTCTTCATCGCCAGCTGCAAGAGGATTGAGAGGAGTTTAGGTTGGTGCGCTCAAAAGAGCCGCCAAAGTCAGGATGCACTTTAGTTCGTAAACACTCACATTACTGAGGTGCCGCAGGATCCCTGACCCGATGCCCAGCCCTGCAGAAAGGAACAAGTCAGGCCATCAATGAAGCTGCAGAGCAGCAGTGAATGTAAACAGATGGAGATGTTTTTACCTCTGTACTCATCCATCACATAGAACTCCTCCAGGTAGAGCTGCTTGCCCACCCAGGGGTCGTACGTGAAGTAGTACATGGCGAAACCCACCACCTTGGGATCTGCAGGGAGAACCAGACCAACATGTTAGGCTGTTAGAAACCAGACATCTCATTCTTGAGATTATGTGGATAAAATATATGCAGAGCAAATAAAAGCAGGGCTGATGTTTCATGTTTTGGGAATAACACCAGGCTTAGAAGCTGTGGAGGAAAAATCTTGTTTAAGATGTGAACAAAGAGACAGTTGGGCAAAAATAAATAAATGCAACACCAGGAATGGCTCCATGCAGGAAAACTTCTGCTTTAACCTTCAACTTTCTTCTTGCGGGAAATCTGCCAGAACTTTCTCGGCCTAATCAGACCGTTTACGAGCGTCTGCGCTACAGTCACTGGGAATGTGTCCAGATGGTGCCTCAGGTGATGAGGTGCTGCAGGTCAGGCACAAACTGTACTTCTCAATGGAAGCTACGTCGTGAAGAACAATGCATTCATTAAATAAACGTGTTCAGGGGGATTAACACCTGCAGGCGAGCGTCTGACTCTCGGCCTGTATTTACAAAACCAGGATGCACACCCTGTGGAAACGCTGCGTCTCAGCAGACTGTGGGAAACATTTACTCTCCTTATCAGGTGACCTGATAACCTGAAGGTTCCTGAGGGAAACTATTTAAGCCTCAGGCTGAAAACCTCCAAGTGTTTTTGCTCCAGAAAGAGGATCCGTGGAGTTTCGTACCTTCACTGCTCTTCTCTCCTTGGATCTCAGTGATGATGCAATGGTAAAACGGGGTGTCACCGAAGCCATCCTCAAGGAGCTCTACAGGCAAACACAACCTTTAATTATTTACACAACAGAGCAGGAGTCTTTTATTCATGTGCAGGTGACTTTAAACTCACCTTTCTCAGTCAGTGTCACCTGGTGCTCCATCTCCTCGTATTTTGCAAGTTCCTGGAACAACAATGGAATGATGTCATTCGTAGTGCGACACAGCGCTCCTGATGCCGTTTCATTTTTATTTAGTCCATAATCCTGTTTGTTTTGAGCTCAAGTTCTTTAACAAGCAAAGTGTATTGCAGCACTGCAGCTTATCCAGTATTCTAACATTTTATTGTGCGACAAGACATTTATTAAGGAAGAACACAAACGAATCATTGTAATAATTGGTCAGCATCATTATGGTGATTAAGATGTTTAGATCTTTTCCATCAATCTTTTTTATTCAATGTGAATGAATGAGCAAATTCACAAGAAACGAATTGACATTAAGGTCATTAAAAGGACCAGAAAAGAGGGAGGTTGAAAACAAAAAAAACAAACAAAAAACCACTTTTCTTTTTACAATTGTAAGGGAAAAATTATTTAAAATGGCTTTACACGCCAAAAAGTTAAGTGGAATTAACTAGAAGGAGCCAATTTTATTTATTTTTTAAAGCCAAGTTTACAAGTAAAGTCGATAAGGTCCTTTAAAGGTTTATTGTGTAAACTGAAAATGACGTGAACTTTAAATTAGAGGCCTCCTAAACGCCCTGATGCTAAATATAGGCTCCACCAGTTTCCAGATCAAACCGGCACCCTCTCTGGGGTTTTACAGATGTCAGCTTGTTTTGTTTTTCTCCACTGTAATAACATTTCTGCGTCGGGGTCAGCTATGGTACGGACTCCGCGTCAGACGGACCATATTTAGACACCCGGCCGCTCTGAGTCATCTGACGGTAAAGAGAGGCCTCCGGCTCTGACCTCATACTCGGACATCCTCCGGAAAGCTCACACCTGCCGATGTTTCGCTAGTTAACGGATTTCCACAGCTAACGGATATTGCAACACGTAACAGTTCCCTTTAGCTCATTTTCGACCGCTATGTTGAATTCCTGCTCGTTTCATATCAAATTAATTACGTTTATCCCCATAACGGTATTTGTTTTTTTAATCCCACAGGCCTACCTTCACCAGTCGTAATATATCAGGCACGTCTCGGGGTTCAGCTTTTCGTAATTTATACTCCATTTTCTTCTTTTACTTTTTTTCCCTTTCGTCAGAAGTCCTCTGTATGTAAATTGGAAGATTAGGTGTTTCTTCATTCGCCTCGCAGTGGCTTTTCCCCCACAGTCAGCCTCTGGTCCGGACGCGCTCGTCGAGATAAAACATTCAGTACGACTGGCCCTCGGCTGGGTCGCTGCCGCTCTACTGTGCTCCCTTTGTTTATGTCAGGGCTTTTATAGCCGGCTCGCGCTGCAGTATAATTGGTCGGCTCACTCAAGTATCGGATTTCTGACAAATCAGCGACACCCTCTGGTCACTTTTTTGTCCAATCGGGGTACAAAGAACGGTCACATGTGGGGGTCTGTTTTTATTCTGTCATATGTTTTTGATGGAGAAAAGGACCTGGGAAAGTGTTTTTATTCTTTAGTTAAACAATGTTGAACTAATGTTGAACTAATGTTGAACTAATGTTTAACAGTCAAACAATGTGCTAAATATTTAACACATTAAACAAAAGAGTAACTTAACTGTAACTGTATCTGAAGTTCAGAAAACAACATCAGTTTTGCCCCAGAGATAAGATAAGAAGCACATAGATTAGTTTGGCACCAAATAGTTACGTAACAGATAAACAATTAAATGAAGAAATATTGTTTTTACAGTATTTAAAACAAAAATGTTCTACTATAGAAAAATGAAGAACATTATCATAAATACAGGACACTCTGGGCAATAATAATAATAATAATAATGAATAATGGATTGGATTTATATAGCGCTTTACAATGCCACTATTCATTCACTCTCACATTCACACACTGGTGGAGGCAGCTACAGTTGTAGCCACAGCTGCCCTGGGGCAGACTGACAATAAGCTACTTTTCTGTGATTCTACACATTTATGATGTAGAAAACTGAGACACATTGTTGAAATTGTCCTTCCTTTTCTTTTAAGATATGTCAAGGATGAAATATTTAGTTGTGTGTCTTTACACTGACAGAAAGACATTGCTGTTCTACAAGGAAGTGAAGCCACTCAGCAGGGATCTATTTGGGCAGTTGTTGTGAAGGTTTGTCTACTTGATTTTAAAGGTCTTTGTGGAAA
Organism: Neolamprologus brichardi; assembly: GCF_056152115.1. Classification (NCBI taxonomy): domain Eukaryota; kingdom Metazoa; phylum Chordata; class Actinopteri; order Cichliformes; family Cichlidae; genus Neolamprologus; species Neolamprologus brichardi. The sequence continues at coordinate 36,441,114 of NC_142112.1, forward strand.
AAAAGAACCACATTTATGGAAACACCAGTTTTTCACGTTTCTTTTTTCCTCCAGGAGGTTTAATTTGAACTCACAATGCTCCAGAACAGACTTCAGTTCAGGTCTCTCCCATAATGCCTCTGTCTGCCCACACAAGTGGAATTTTCCACCACCAGCAGACTCTACATATTCATGTGCAGAGTAGAGCGTGTGTAATGATTAGGTGTGGTTAGATGCTTTGCAGACAGTCGTAGCATTGATGTACTGGGGGGAACAATGATCCTCTGAGCACAGGTGAAAGGCCACCCCCACCCCTGCAACTGTAACTGAGACTGAAATTGATGCAATACAAGACATTTAATGTTCCTAACAGTGTATAACGTGGTTGTTTTCATGTCTCTTTATAGTTGCTTTATTTATGACGCTTCTTATACTTTTTTTTCTTCTCATATATTTTGCCGTTGTTGTTCATTCACTTGTAGAAGACGGATCAGAACGTTTGCCTGTCCAGAAAAGTGTTCAGCTTAAAAAACAACAACAACTAAGGGGAAGGTGTGCCTCAGGAGTATCTCGTGAAAACCAGACATTTTTAACCCTTCTGTTATGTTTGTCTCCAAGGTGAAGGAATGACGTGTGGGTCAGCTTGGGCATGTTTAGTTATCCAAAACAACAAAACCCCACAGAATAAACATTGTTCATATCTCATTATTAACTCCATCACTAACTATTTCAGTCATTATTTGATGTAGTTGTGTTCTTTACTGCTCACAGATCATGGTTCGATGAGGATATATGACTTTTCTTTTTTCATAAAAAGTGTTTTTACATTTTTTAAGTACAGTGTTGAATAATGGTAGTTGCCAGCTTGTCTCTCTCTCTCTCTCCCATCTAACACTGCTTGTCTCTCGATGATCAAATCAGATGACTCTGGAAAAAATATGAAGTCTCCATCACTGTAAAATGTAATATTGTGTTTAGTTAAAAATATTAAATAGGCTGAACTCAGTTTTTATCAATTTGTTATTAGAACTAGATTTTAATAAGTTACCAGTGCATTTTATGAAAAAACGCTGATAAACTCAATTTACTTGAGTTGTCTTAACTTACGGTGTGTTCACACCGAACAAGATGGACGCGAACAAAAACGCCCCAAACGCCCCTAATTTGACGCGTGCACATTCGCGCCTCAACAAGTGTCCAAGAAAAATCCATCGTTAATATATGTTTAATATATATTATAATCTCAAAGGACAGCATTATATTTTTGATATTAGCAGTAACTCTGGGCCTCTGTAGATTGTGCAGCTGATCTCATCGCTGTCTAAAAATGGATAAAAAAAAAACATAAGTGCTGAAGACTATTAGAGTAGCAGGTGTGTAGCATCGCTAACTAGCTAGCAACAAGCCTCCAACACAGTGCATATGCTAGCGGCTAATCTAACTAACGAATTAACAACAGAGTGATTTTAGAACTCTAAGATGATAAGCTGTGTGTCTTTTTTATAACAGTGACATGGTTGTATTTACCTTAATTAAACGAGTCGTCAGTCGCGGTAAACCAGCAAAAAAACTCGAGCAGCCGGGCTACGTAAAAAGTGTAGGGGGGCGTGTTTGCGGTCACGTCCAGCGGGTGTGTGGGCGGGAGCGTTACACAGTCGCTCCACCTCAAGTCACTACTGCGCAGACTCTGGCTCCAAATTTGCAAGATGGCAGCCTCCACAAGCGGGGTATTTTGGCTTCATTTTTGCACAATGGTAGGAGGCGGGGTCGCGTCGTCCATCTTTTCTACAGTCAATGGGACACAGCAAGAGTCTCCCTTCTCTATTTACTGTGGAGAGCAGAGCAGCGGCGTAAAAGACGTCCTCGCTGTACCTGGGTCCATCAGGTCCTCCAGAGGCGTGAGCAGTTTGGTGAGTTTCACCATTTGCTAGTGATGTGCGATACCACTGATTTCCTTTCCGTTCCAATACCAAGTAATATTCAGGGTGGTATCGACGATACTGATCCGATACCGATACTTTGTACAAAAACTTATTTTATTTATTGTATCTCAAATTATAGCATCATAATGATTACAGGACATCAGAGTACTTGTTTCCAACAATGACGGCAGCTGCTTAGTTTTAATATTACTCTTATTTCTCTTTCTGGGTCGCAAAAAAACTTAACATATTTTCAGGTAAGAATGTAGCTGTGTAAACTTCAAATAATGAAGCCGACCGACACATCGTCTTCAAACCCTGCGGTCTTTCGCTACTCGGGTTAAACATGATATATAAGTCACATTGATAACTTAAAAATGTTATTGTTTGGCTTTTTCAGTGTTTTATTTGTTCGTGAGTAAATCGGTTTGGCTGAGATTAAAGTTATTAGATTAAATTAAATTTAACTTTATTAATCCCTCGGGAGGGTTCCTCCGGGGTTTTCACACAGCTGAATAAACGTCAAACAGAAAACTGATTAAACAGAAGTGTGAGACGGTCGAGAGTTTACGTCAGCGCCCGGTTATATTTTAGATAGCAAGGAGCAGACGGCAGAGTTTCCCTCCACCGAGGGAGCTCGTGACGTACTACCCGGCTTTCTTTAGACCGCGAAGGCCGGGTCCTCAGGTGGAAGCAGCCTCTGAATTTGGACACCCCCACTGTTTCCGGACATTTAACGTATTTCATCTGATAAATAAACACTATAAAATGTATTTATCCCCCCCAACAGCCTTTTTGAATGTCTCCCTAGTGTGGCCACAACACCTCACGTTTTTGCCACATGTATCACAAACCACGTCTCAGTTTTTGTGGAGGTAAAATATGTCCGCACATGACTCCAATTACGCTCAGCCATTGTTGTGAGTGCGCACGCCAAGGGGCTGCGAGACAGCCTATTTCGCAAATGACTATGAAAGGCGGAAGAGGAAGTAGTTCCTTTGAATGTAGACAATCCGAATGTTATAGTTTCTTTCCACTGTGTTCCTGTTAATGATAAACTACAAATTTACCCTAATTTACTAAAATATCGATATTTTAATGTGAGAATCGATTATAGAACATAAATGACTGGTATCAGAGGAATCGATATTTCAGGATCGATCCGCACATCACTACCATTTGCTCCAGGAGCTGCGCCTGGATGACGGCCGATTCCAGCAATATCACCGTCTTTCACTCGGCCAGTTTGAGGACCTGCTTTCCCACGTCGGCCCCAGAATCGCCCGCCTAGACACCAACTACAGGCGCTCAATCCCACCTGCAGAGCGCCTGTCCGTCTGCCTGAGGTTAGTAAAAGTATTTAATACGGTAGTCCTTTATTGATACCTGTGCTAATATATGCTAAACCATCCATTTATACACTGCTAACATGGATGTGCTATGCTAACAGTGAATGCTCTCGGTGTTTACTGATAGCAAACTACGGAGACGACTGTTTATAATATTTCTAGTGATACTCAGAAGGTCTCATCAAGTCCCGATTTAATTCGATTTATGCTGTTATCAGTGTTTGCATTGATAGCATGGCTGTGGTGTCATATCAATGTATGCGCTCGGTGTTTGCTGATATCAAACTGTAGCATTAGGACCACTGATTTAACCTTTGTAGTGATACTCACTCCTTTTTATTTAGACCTGGTTTAATTCTGGGATAGTTGAATATTTGTATATAATCACCACAGACTGTTTTAGATTATATCTAATATATATCATGTAATTATCCTTATAATTACAAAATGTTTTACGTAAGATTTATGTTTTGTAATTTGTAATTTTGGAATTTCAATAATGTACAGTGGGGCAAAAAAGTATTTAGTCAGCCACCGATTGTGCAAGTTCCCCCACTTAAAATGATGACAGAGGTCAGTAATTTGCACCAGAGGTACACTTCAACTGTGAGAGACAGAATGAATCCATGAATTCACATGGTAGGATTTGTAAAGAATTTATTCGTAAATCAGGGTGGAAAATAAGTATTTGGTCACCTCAAACAAGGAAAATCCCTGGCTCTCACAGACCTGTAACGTCTTCTGTAAGAAGCTTTTCTGTCCCCCACTCGTTACCTGTATGAATGGCACCTGTTTGACCTCATCATCTGTATAAAAGACACCTGTCCACAGCCTCAACCAGTCAGACTCCAAACTCCGCCATGGCCAAGACCAAAGAGCTTTCGAAGGACACCAGGAAAAGAATTGTAGACCTGCACCAGACTGGGAAGAGTGAATCTACAATAGGCAAGCAGCTTGGTGTGAAAAAATCAACTGTGGGAGCAATCATCAGAAAATGGAAGACATACAAGACCACTGATAATCTCCCTCGATCTGGGGCTCCACGCAAGATCTCATCCCGTGGGGTCAAAATGATCATGAGAACGGTGAGCAAAGATCCCAGAACCACACGGGGGGACCTGGTGAATGACCTGCAGAGAGCTGGGACCAAAGTAACAAAGGTCACCATCAGTAACACACTACAACGGCAGGGAATCAAATCCCGCAGTGCCAGACGTGTTCCGCTGCTGAAGCCAGTGCATGTCCAGGCCCGTCTGAAGTTTGCCAGAGAGCACATGGATGATACAGCAGAGGATTGGGAGAATGTCATGTGGTCAGATGAAACCAAAGTAGAACTTTTTGGTATAAACTCAACTCGTTGTGTTTGGAGGAAGAAGAATACTGAGTTGCATCCCAAGAACACCATACCTACTGTGAAGCATGGGGGTGGAAACATCATGCTATGGGGCTGTTTTTCTGCCAAGGGGACAGGACGACTGATCCGTGTTAAGGACAGAATGAATGGGGCCAAGTATCGTGAGATTTTGAGCCAAAACCTCCTTCCATCAGTGAGAACTTTGAAGATGAAACGAGGCTGGGTCTTCCAACATGACAATGATCCAAAACACACCGCCCGGGCAACAAAGGAGTGGCTCCGTAAGAAGCATTTGAAAGTCCTGGAGTGGCCTAGCCAGTCTCCAGACCTCAACCCCATAGAAAATCTGTGGCGGGAGTTGAAAGTCCGTGTTGCTCGGCGACAGCCCCAAAACATCACTGCTCTTGAGAAGATCTGCATGGAGGAATGGGCCAAAATACCAGCTACTGTGTGTGCAAACCTGGTAAAGACCTATAGTAAACGTTTGACCTCTGTTATTGCCAACAAAGGTTATGTTACAAAGTATTGAGTTGTATTTTTGTTATTGACCAAATACTTATTTTCCACCCTGATTTACGAATAAATTCTTTACAAATCCTACCATGTGAATTCATGGATTTTTTTTTCACATTCTGTCTCTCACAGTTGAAGTGTACCTCTGGTGCAAATTACTGACCTCTGTCATCATTTTAAGTGGGGGAACTTGCACAATCGGTGGCTGACTAAATACTTTTTTGCCCCACTGTATTTTGTAACTGCAGTACACATAATACTCATTTTAAACAATTTTGTACAGGTTCCTCGCCAGCAAACAACTCCTCCAGAGAGGCTGTCCTGGTGAGGGAGTTTAGGAGCTTCAATCATTTGTGTTTTCTTAAATTACCCTTCAAGTGTATAAATAGGCTGGTCCCAGAGTGTCTTAATAGATACATCCAAAGACAAGATAGTAATCGCATTACTAGGAGTTTAGTGAATGGCAACTGCAAAATATCATATTGCAGATCTAAATTTGGACAATCAGCGTTTTCCATAAAGGCTTGCCATCTGATATCAAATTGATTACAGATATTAGTTCCTTTACATTGAAGGTTACAAGTTAGTTAAAGGGAAATCAGAGGTGTAGTGATTTCAATTAATCTTTGTTGTTTGTTTTTTTGTTTTTACATTGTCTGTTAATTGTAGCTGTATTCATGGTGTATTTTGGTTTCATGAAAATGTATGTTTTAACTCTGTGTATTGTGAATGTAAGCCCAACAAGGGACAATTGTTGAAAATTAGCTATAGCTATAATGTTATGTGCAGCACATCAGTTTCATGTTTTATACTCGGACTATGTTAAACTGCACGGTCTGTTTTAAATAAAGAATTATTATTATATCACTAAGTACACTAAGAGATTATGAGAGGATGGATATACAGAACTATAAGCTGACTGCTGCAGTATATACGCACGATCTGATATCGTCGTGTTGGTGTTGTTCCCAGATCATCATACTAAAGGTTGTTCCAGGATCAACATTGCAAGCAAGTGACCAATCAGAATGTTGTGATGTCATACTTTTGCCACTTCGGGAAAAACCGGCGTAAAACAAAAAACTGTACTTAAGCTGCAAGAAACCGCCTCTGTCCGCCGATCAATGGACCCTAACCCTAACCCTTTAATAAACGCTAAGCAGAACTGATATTGTCCTTGCAACATTGGAATTTCATAAATGCACGAATGGGTTGGTGCGCAAAAGAATAACGTGACAATAATGTGATTGGTCACTTGCAATGTTGAACCTGGAACAACATTTTCATGATGATCTGGGAACAACACCAACACGACGATATCAGATCATCCCAGTACATACATAGAGGAACAGTGTTAAGCTGAACTCTTATAGCATTACTTTGATGATACAACATTTAAAATTGGATGAGTTTAAGCATTTCAATTTGTGATTACAAAGGTTTAAAATCCTCTGCTCCCGTCTCACTGACTTAATACAAACCACCATCACTCAGTCTGCTGTCTTTTCTTATCTTCTGTCCACAAAGTGCAAATTTAGTTGTTTGTCTGGTATCAGAACTGTGCGGCTGATGGATTTCAGCTCTCCCAGTGTGGGGTCGGGTTTGAGTTCAAACTGCCTGATAAGCTGTGAAAAAAAAATAGAGTTAGTGAGTTCTCTGAAACGTGGATGACAATTGATTTGAATATAGACAAATGTATTATCCCACACAATCACAAACAACAGAGATGCATAAGACACATATATACCCTTCAGCATTAATGAAGCCGTTCCAGATTTCCGTCAGATTTTTTCCCACTTCCCATGAGACCCCCCAACGCCCGCACTTATTGTTGGACACACCTGGGTCACATTTAAAAAAAATCCAGGAGTTTCCCTGGGATGTTCAGCAGTTTTTTTCTCCTTCTTGTCACTTACTTGAAACAGGAGCAGATACATCTCGAGCTCAGCAATCCTGCGACCGACACAGCTTCTTACTCCAAAGCCAAACGGGATGGAGCCGAAGGGGTTTGGCCTCTCATGGCCGTCTCGGAGCCATCGCTCTGGCTTAAATGTGAACGAGTCGGGGAATGTGTCCTCATCATTGCTGATGGCATAGTGACAAAAGGTGAACGGCGTCTGTAAATCAATCAACAACTGGAAGTCAACACAATATGGAATACTGATCCTCACTTATAACTAGGGATGGGTACCGGTAGGCACCGGTTCTGACATAAACGGTAGTAACCAGACCGAAAAGCAGCGCACATTTCGGTGCTTTATTTCGGTGCTTTTTTTTCCTGAGCTGTGATACACTTTCTTCTTCCTTACATTTGTATTGGCGGTTGGCAAACAACTGAAAGGTGCATTACCGCCACCAACTGGTATGGAATGATACACTTTGGATTCCAGCCAATCATTTTAGTTTCCGAGGATAGTGGGCGGGTCCAGGAACATACGTTCTTTTAGAGCAGAGCTACAGATCAAAAATGCCCAAGGCGAAGAGGTCAAAAGTCTGGCTGTACTTCACAGCAAAAGATGCAAACTCAGCAGCTGCAACAAGTGCTTTAAGCTGATACTGTGATGCTGTCAAAAGAGGTAACACCTCAAATCCGATGAAACACCTGGCGAAGCATAGCGTTTTTTTTTAAAGCCGAGAAATGGGCCGTATTTGATAGCTTGCTGCGAGACATCACATCGAGCACATCTACTGAGGGTGTGGTGCCTGTTATCGGACCCAGGTTAGCAACATCTCCCAAAAACCCGAAGAGGAGAGTCCTGGCCCCTAGCCCTGCCAGTGTAGCAGAAATGATGAGGATGATGATGCAGCAGCAGCCGTTCTTCTCTGCGTGAGTAGCTTAATGTTGTTCGTGTGTAATTTACGTTGAGTAGGCTAACCACGTTATTACATTAATGCATGTAAGGTGAACTAGCAAACATCATCATAGCTACATGCGGCTGTCTTCTTGTTTGATGGCAGATACTCCCTTCACCCTGGCCAAAAAGGCTAAAATGACCAAAGAAAAAGTGGAAAACAGTTAAACATGAGAGGTTTTTGGACAGAGTTTGTGTTTTTTTTCCATTGTTTAAGCTGCTTCCAGCCAAGAGTGATACCATATATGCCCTATAGCTGCAGAAAAGGCTAACATTGTTATCTTTTTACAAAAAAAACCAGCTGAACATGAGAGGTTTTTGGACAAAGTGTGTGTTCTCCATTCTTTAAGCACCAGTTTGAGCACCGTTTAGGCACCGGCACCGTTTCAAAAGTACCGGTTTGGCACCGGTATCGGATAAAACCTAAACGATACCCATCCCTACTTATAACACAATGGCCTTTTTATATCCAGGCATCATAAATATGTCTTATTAAGTTAATACAAAAAGCACTCACAAACAATCTAACAATGGTTAAAAGCAGACCTACTTTTTTTGGAAACTCATATCCACCAATAGAAACATTCTTTTCTGCAATGATCCTCGCATTGGCAGGAACAACAGGATACATCCTGCAAGACAAGTTATTTTTTGTTTGCATTTTACTTTAGGCTGGTTCATAGTCTGGCTTCTTCTTATGCAGGTGAATAAGAATATTGATTTTTGAAAACTGATGAATTAGTCTACATTTAACCTGTTAAGAGCCATGAGTTCAAATAAAACCCATTTTGGCTGCTAAATAGACAAACTTTAGGAAACTAGAAGCTTATTTTCACTTTCAAAGATTTTCAGTTTGGCAAGGCAAGTTTATTTGTATAGCACAATTCAACAACAAGGTGATTCAAAGTGCTTTACAGAGACATTAGAAACAAAAACAAATAAAAAGCATGATTTAAAATTGATTAAAACAAGCAAACAAACAAAACAGTATATAAAATCAAAACAGATAAAATCAGAACAGTAGATAAAATCAGTAGTTAAAATGTAAGTTTTGAAATTTAAGCTTAAGTGTGGATTTGGTGCTTTATTCAAATGCAGCTGAGAACAGGTGAGTCTTCAACCTGGATTTAAATAAACTAAGTGTTTCAGCTGATCTGAGGCTTTCTAGGAGTTTGTTCCAGATATAAGGAGCATAAAAGCTGAATGCAGCTTCTCCGTGTCTGGTTCTGACTCTGGGAACTGATAAAAGACCAGATCCAGATGACTACACCCAAATTTCTCGCCTGGTTTGTGGTTTTTAGGTGTATAGACTGAAGTTCTCTGGTGACCTGTAATCGTTTTTCTTTGGCGCCAAAGACTATTACCTCAGTTTTGTTTTTGTTTAGCTGGAGAAAATTGTAGCACAACCAGTCATTAATTTCCTCAATGCATTTACCAAGAGCCTGTACAGGGCCTCGGTCTCCTGGTGACATTGTGATATATATTTGTGTGTCATCTGCATAGCTATGGTAGTTTATTTTGTTGTTCTTTATAATCTGTGCCAGTGGGAGCATGTAAATGTTAAACAGAAGGGGTCCCAGGATGGAACCTTGGGGAACTCCACATGTGATACTTGTCTGCTCAGATGTGAAGTTACCTTTTGATACCTATTTGGCTGTTACAAATATGTGAAAACTATCTATTAAAAACATGTTTGTTTACTGCATTAATCGCTTCAGTTAAAGCTAAATCGTATCAGTCTCACCTCAGCGTCTCTTTGATAACTGCCTTTAAATACGGCATGCCAGTGATGTCAGCAGTGGTGGGGATCCGGTCTAATGGTACCATAGTGGACACTTCTTTATAGAGTCGTTCCTGGATATCAGGGTTCTTGGAAAGCTCGTGCAAAGCCCACGTGAGAGTGTTGGAGGTCTTGGGAGTTTAAAAAATGTGAAATATATGCTGAGCCTTGCATACATGTACATGCAAAAGAAAAGTGAATACACTGAGTGGCGAGCTTTGATGATTAGAGCCGTGCAGAGTGCCTTTTTACATGTGATGTTTTATTACTAGTATTGGTATTCCATTTACCGTGTCCACTCCAGCTAAGAGGAGCTCAGTGACGCTGCCATACACATCTTTAGTGCTCATCTGCGTGTTTGAGAGTAGGTATGTCAGGTATTCACCCTCCACATCCTGCTTGTTGTCAACCCGCTGCTGAATCATCTCCAACTTCTTGTCAATCAATGTTTTGGCTAGAACAGGTGCAGAAAAATAGTTGGAACACTGTATAATATCAGTCAAAACAGAATGCAGTCATTTACTCATAAACCTATATAAATACCAGCTGATAGAGAATAATGCCGTGGCTCCTTACGGGAAGTTGGTGCAAAACCCCCCCACAGATTTATTTTTTTCTTTTTATAATACTGTTTATTGTTTCCTAACACTCTAAAACTTAACTAACACATCAGGACTGTGAGGTTCAAACTGCTCACCAAAGCTGAAGATGCCCTCCCAGCCAGCAATGTAACGTCTCCAGTAGGGCAGCAGATTCCGGCTCCACTTGGGAAGAATAAACACCATCGTGTTGTTGGAGAACATCTGGGCTATGGAATTGATGAAATCTTGTGTACCACCAGGAATTTCCTCTTCCAGACAACCAAGCCTTGTCTCAAACAATATGGAGGCAATTCCTGAATGGATACGAAAAAGAAATGGCAATGAAGCTAGCAACAAAGCGTCCTTTTAACTTTAGTTTGAAATTAATATTTTTTTTTAATTTAATTCATTAAACTAATATGTTATTTAGTCCAGCATTCAGCATTTGCAGTTTTAACCTTCAGGCTACCTTCTAGTGAAAACAGATAAAGCTCATTGGCAATGTTGGTCACAAAGTCTCCTGTTGGGCTGCACTGGCACAGACTGCGCATCTTCTTGGTGAAGTCTTTAACCACATCATTGATAATCCCAGAATACTGGGCCGAGTCCTTCGGATGCAGCATCCGCTTGTTAAGCACCACCCTCAGCTTGTACCACCTCTCTCCCTCCCTGTTGGAACAGAAACATGTTGCATCCTTCATTTTGAGCACTATTTTAAACCAGTTTGTCTTGTGAACAGAGTAACCCTTTGTGTTTAAAGTACAGCAGAACAGACAGACCTGACCTTCATTGACTACTTTGATTATTTACTGATATTTACTGACTGGTATCTGTCACGGCGAGTGGAGTGAGCCGTGTAGAGGAAATGAAAGAGGATCCAATTGCAGGCACTTGCTGAGATGCGAATGCGGTTTATTGTAGAACAAAGGTGGAAATGGCAAAACGGAACAAAAATAATCTATACTGAGACAAACTAAACTATTGGACAGCAAACATGAACACGAAGGAATGTAGACAAAGGTACGTGATGGTGACAGGAGGGAAAACACACAGTAGATACGCAGACGGACCAGCGACTACAACAACAGAAGACACGACTTAAATACACTCGGAGAATACACACAGGTGGGGAACACAGCTGGAAGTAATTGACAAGAGGAGACAAGGGAGGCAAACTGAATACACTCATATAAGACACGGACTTTCACAATAAAACAGGAAACAAGAAACCATCACATAAGGAAGCGGACTCGACACTGAGAGGCAGACAGAATGAGCCCGTTCTCACTCCCGAGGCGTAACATGCCGACGTTTTGTCACGTCCCGCGGCGTTCCTGAGGAACGCAAAAGTAGACCTTCGGCGTTGTTATGGTACACGGCGGGTTATGGCCAAAATCCAGTGCAATGACGCTCCCGCGGTAATAGACGTTCCAGCCCTGTATTCCAGCCCTAAACCTAACCTTATCCCTAGCCCTAACCATAACCTTTTTCCTGAGCTTAACCAGGACTTTAATGATGTTAAATAGCGTGTTTCTAAGTGATTTGAAGAAAAAGAGCGAACATGTGTAGATTGAGTCCATACGGTTCTCATATTTCCTCATTTTTCCGAGGTCGTCATTTAGGAACGTGGTGGGTAGCCGAAAACGTAATATGTTGACGATTTGTCACCTAGCGTAAAATGTTACGCTTTGGGAGTGAGAACGTGTTGGAATATAACACATGGAACTCAAACTATGCTAAACATGAGACACAACCGAAGAACAAATCCTTAAACACGAATAAACAGAAACATAGAATTCTAATAATAATCAGCAAAGCACACGAGTCTCAGAAAACAAGCCAAAATGCAAAAATAAACCAAAACATAAGAAACTCAAAATGCTGGGTCGAAAACGACCTAAAGGACATAAATAGGTTTTCTGCTGCTACTGCACTGAGCTTGACGGAGCTAAAATTAAACATTGATCCCCTTATATTATATTGTCACCGGTTCATAAAACTTGTGGCGCATTAACATTTTTCTGATTTCTTATCTTTATGGAATATACCAGCCTGAGAGGAATCTATTTAACCCAAATAGGTCAAAAACAATCCCTTCCACTCATAATAAAACTCTTTCCCTGGAAATCTGTTACGTATTAGAATCTAAGCAATCACAATGAGATTTTTTTTTTAGGTGGGGCAGCATTACTACACTGTTTGGTAGTCTTACTCTGTAAAAGGTCCATAGCCGAATCCTCTCATGTCACGATATTCCCTCCACACACTCATGTCTCCTCTACAAGGGAACTTCTCATCCTTCCTCAGCAGCTCGGCCAAAAGCTCTGGGGTGCTCAAGGATATTGCTCTGAGTCCGTCTCTGTAAATGGGCCCATACAGCTGCTTCTCGTAGATCTGACGGTGGAAAAGTGATAAAGGTAGAGCTGCATTCTTATAGAATAAAGACATTTGGGGATTTTTGCAATGTGTAATTTAAAAAGCAGACATTATATTTAATCAGTCAGTAATCAGATGCCAGAGGTCAGTGTGTGCTGGGCACGATCTGATTTCCTCGTGTTGGTGTTGTTCCCAGATCATCATACTAAAGGTTGTTCCAGGATCAACATTGCAAGTGACCAATCAGAATGTTGTGATGTCATACTTTTGCGACTTCGGGAAAAACCGGCGTAAAACAAAAAACTGTACTTAAGCTGCAAGAAACCGCCTTTGTCCGCCGATCAACGGACCCTGACCCTTTAATAAATGCTAAGCAGAATTGATATTGTCCTTGCAACATTGGAATTTCATAAATGCACGAATGGGTTGGTGCGCAAAAGAATAACGTGACAATAATGTGATTGGTCACTTGCAATGTTGAACCTGGAACAACATTTTCATGATGATCTGGGAACAACACCAACACGAGGATATGAGATCATCCGTGATCTGATCAGTGGCTGCATGTGATTCATCAGAGAGAGAAAACAGCCCAAGACTCTGTGTCAGTTAGCTGTGAGACAAGCTGATACTGTCTGAAGGTAACTATGGAAAAAAGAGTCATACAACCAGCCAAACATTTTCTATTATGTATTGTCACTGGAGGAAAATGCAGTCACTTGTAAACCCATGAGCTCGCAGATTATCAAATTTGTCACCAGGGTTTCTGAAATGCATCAAGTGGAAAACACAAAACATCTTTGAACTCGAACTGAAACAAGCACGTATCACTGTGAGTGAACATAATAAAGATCGTGCACCGCAGCCTACCTGAAGCTCATGCATACGTTTGTAGAAACCCCGAAACACCACTCTGCAAAGAAACTCCAAGAAGCTGACATGTGGGAGATCTTCCACTGTCTGAGGCTTTTTCTGGATGGTGGAGAGGGCCCCTGAGGCGGGGGAGACCCTTGCCACCCCCCTGGAGCAAACTGGGGCCAGGGAGATAGGGCACGGCAGCAGTGAGCTGCATTTTCTCTTCACCAGTCTACTGGACAGCCATGCAGCCATTATGAGGGGAGAATAGAAAATACAGAGAGCTCCTGTTGCATGCAGAAGACTAGCCATAAAGGGAGGGGCCACATCTTGCTAAATGTTTAACCCTTCCAGCCCAGCTCTTAAGGATCAACAAAGACAAGAAGCCACAAAGGACCACAAATGGAAAATTACCTAAGCTCACATTTTTCTGCTCAGTAACAGTGAGATGGCTGCTTTTAAGCAAGCCCGACTATAGTGTCAAAGTAAATCGATGACTGCTTTTAATTTAAAACACATTTGTGTGATGAGATCTGATCAACACGACTTTCAGTCTCCAGCAAACCAGCTTTGGGTGCTGCAAGAGTCATATTTTTGTGTGTGTCTCATCTCAGTACCCTCCTACTGTGCTGTACAGTGAATACAGAAAGGCAAGCAGAGGTGATAGAGCTCCACACCCTTTAGTCATACACAACAAAAAAAGACCAGTCTAGTACAGTCAGTCATGTGAAACAGAAAGTATATGGTTGTGTCCAAATTCATGGGCTGCATCCTCCTGAGGTCGCATTTGTAGACCGATTACGTCACAACGACGCGCCGAAGGCTGTCCAAATTCGTAGACTCCTCCGAATGCAGCCGACAAACGCGTCCTCCTTGTCGCTACCCGATCCGTACCGGAAACCCGATCGGTACCCCGCATGCGCGAAAGGTGTCTACTTCCGGTCGTAGCGTTTTACGATAGTTACGGGTCAGAGTATCTGTTAAGATGTTAAGAATAATAAGTATATCTTAAAATGTTTGCAATAATGAAGCATTTCAGTACAATGTAGACAAAAACGAAAAATAAAAAGATAGTTACGGATCGGGACTCCCCGATCTTTACTGCGCATGTGCAAAGTCGGACTGTACAAATCGGGTCTACCCGATCCGTACCGCGCATGTGCAATGTTTTCTTCTTCTTCTGTTCGTTTAATGGCAGTGTACTCCCCAGTGTACGAGGATACTGCCACCTGCTGACCGAGCGAATGAACCCCATTGTAAAATGAATTGGCGTCATTACAAACGTGTGTTAAATTTGATTTAGTGATAGTCGAGTGTGTTTATGCTTGTCTGTGTGGAGAGGATTGACTGGAATAGTGATGATGATGTCCGCTATCACTGTCAATTGTCAGTAAACACTTCATCTGGCTGATGAATCTTCACGTGACACATTGCTAAGTCAATATTATTAAGTCTGTAATTAGGCACCATTCTTCTTATTTTACGGCGCTGTTGTTCAATCGGGAACGCTCTCTGTTGAGGAGAAAAGCATGACTTTGTTTGTATACGGATTATCCATTGTTTAAATGTCCCGGGCAGTCGAAAAGGAGGCAGAGCTGTTGAGAAATGCTAGGAGCTAACTGGGCGCTAACCGTATCATTCAAATATATTGAATGTTGCAATGTTGGCAAAGAAAGGAAGTGACGTAAGATTTGCGCATGCGGGGTACCGATCGGGTTTCCGGTACGGATCGGGTAGTGACACTCCTTTTCCCCGAATTTGAAGGCTGGGTCGGGTGTGTCCTTCGTGGCCTACCATATCCCAGAATTCATAGCGCGGCCCAGCCAAACTCCAGTTTCCAACAATGGCGGCCGCTACTAAGTTTTAAAATGACTCATACTAATTTTTCTGGGTCACAAAATAAACTTTTAACATATTTTCAGGCGAGAAAGTAGCTGTGTAAACATCAAATTTTGACTACACTGTAAAATGTAATATTGTGTTTAATTAAAAATATTAAATAGGCTGAACTCAGTTTTTATCAATTTGTTATCAGAACTTGATTTAAATAAGTTACCAGTACTTTTTATGCAAAAATGCTGATAAACTCAGTTTATTTGAGTTGTCTTAACTTAAAAAAACTAAGTAAGATGGAAGTTTTGCTTCTCAGTGCGTAAGGATGAAAGATGTGTTTTGAAAATGCCACGTCACTACCGTCCTCCTCCCTCTCGGATCAGTCCGCATGTTCACGGTGCATTTGTTATGGAATATGTTGAGCAAACCTGGAAAAGCATCAGCTCAAGATATTATTGTCATTGCTGTGGATCTTTACCTGATACACTGACTTGGTGAGTAAATGTTTACTCTTATTCAAACTGATTTTGTGGCTTCTCTTAGTTTAGCACCAGGTTTATAATCTTGCTAGCTAGTTAGTGTTAGCCTAGCGTTGCTGCTGCCGCTGGGCTCATGTTACTTAAAAATTAACACCACAGCCTTAAAAACCTTACAGAAAACTATGTCTGTGAAATTTTCTGTTGATTGTTTGAAATAAAAAAGTGAGATAAGAGCCCAGACAAAATTCTTCGGAACGTGCAGCCGTTAGGGGTGTGGTGTGGGGGTATTTTCAATCCATAGCCATAACTAACTAACTAACTAATTATATATATCATGTTTAACCTGAGTAGCAAAAGACTGCAGGGGGTGGGTTGAAAACAATAAGCCAGGAGTTAGCTGTGCTCGCGGACTCTTATCAAGCCTTGACCTCCCGGTCAGCTATTGCACTGGTGGATAACAGAGCTCTCCGAAAAACGTGGAAGCACTTTTGCAAATATGTGATATTTTGATAAATTAAGTAGATATTTGAGCATTACACAGCTACATTCTCGCCTGAACATATCTTAAAAGGTTATTTTGTGACCCAGAAAGGGTAGTCTGGGGAAAAGGAAGATTGCATTTGTCGGCCACAGTTGTCGGAGCCTGTGTAAGCGCAGCAATGGCAGAGGAGCGTGGCTAAAAAACTTATTACTTTTTCTGGGTCACAAAATAAACTTTCAAGATATTTTCAGGCGAGAATGTAGCTGTGTAAAGTTCAAATATCTGCTCGATTTATCAAGACATCACATATTTGCAAAAATGCTCCGACGTTTTCGGAGACGTCCATTTTTTTTTCATGCTTTGTGGCAGCTTTTGAACATCTGTGGCATCTAGTAATGTCAAATCTAGACTTTATTTAACAACATAAGCAAACTCTATGTTACAATAATTGCACAGCCATTAAGGATCAAATCGGTTTCTGAAAAATGTTCTGCTTTTTCGCCCTCTGCTTGCTTCTTACTGTCTTTGAGGCTCGGGACCAGCACTCCTGCTGTTGGACAAAAAGACATCAACTCAGTGGTAAGTATTTTGATTTCCAATATATTAACAATTAGTCAGTTATATTTATATTAATCAGGCTGAACTTTAATCATACTTTAGATCAGCCTGTTTTACTTATCGTTTTATTTGTGCTTTGGTTTGGGGAAGTTGTTTCTTTACTGATCTTTTCCTGTCTTCTGTTATTAGACTTGAGATATGACTGCACTATGCTGTTGCTGGTGACTCCAGTTAATTCTACAAGACATGATGTAAGTAAACAAACAACAGTTTGTCTGCATTTCTTGAAAGATCACATCCCCCAAACTTAGTTTAGAGGGTCTACACTGTATATAGTGAAGTCTGCAAGTTTTCAAACAGTAAAATTTGTTTTGTGCCCAAATCATTTTGCACATCATTAGAATGAAAGTTATTGGCCATGTTTCCATAGCCCTTTTTAAAATGATGCTTTCATGACATTATTGTGTGTTGGGTGGTGGTCACGGCTATCCAGACTGACAGTGGGACATTGAATGTCACCTCTCCGGTGGGGAGGGAGCCTGAGATTCTCTAAATTGGAGTTTGTTTTATACCAAATGCAGAAAAAGAAAGAAAGCAATTAAGTTCATGTTCCAAAAATATGATTGTTTGCTTGCAGGACAACAGGAGAGATGAGTCCTCCGTCACAGATGGTGTGGTCAGTGAAGATGGTCGCCTGCAGGTTCAAGCTCATTGCATCTCCAACCCACATCCACTGCCACTGTACTGAAGGGAAGTTAAAGACTTTGTCTGCACCTACATTTGGATCACCTCGATCCGTGACAGTCAGTCAGGCAGTAATGCCTGGACTGGAAACAAGCATCCTTAAAATATTACAACATTCCAGCTCCTGTGTTGGAATGAAAAACAAATGTGTTTAAATCAGGGACTGCACTTGTGACAGAACAACAAATATTTTATTTTGATTATATATGTAATGTAAGTACAAAACAAACTTGTGGCCTAAACTTATTTTCAGAATAATTACATCTGAGACTTTGTTTCATTGTGAGATTATAACAGTGATGGCAATATAATTGTTTGTTGTTCAGCAGAACAGTGTCCAGTATGTTGGCTGTTATACTTTGTTGTGTTTGAAAATAAAAGTTGGGCTGATTTTAACATCGTTACAAAAAGTGTTGTTAATTATTTTTACTCATATTCAGGTTACCACAAATTGTTTTTTCATTTAGTTGAACTTGAAATGTTTGTCAGTAGGTAAAGAATTAGTATTGTACAGTCAGAAATATCAAGTTATTCTTAATACTGCAGACTTGCAATGTATAAGTTGTCCTAACAGTCACCTTAAGTTACCTTTACTTAGTTTTTTTGAGGTAACGAGTTTCCTTAATTTTCTTGGGTTCTGGGAACTAACAAGGCCGTACAGTGTACTCAAAATGAGTAAGCTGCCCTAACTTGGTCATCTTAAGTAAACTTGATCCAATTTTTTTGAGTTCTGGGAACAAATGAGCTTGTACAGTGTACTCAAAATAAATAAGTTGTCCTAATTTAGTCATTTTTAGCTAAGCTTTACTCAATTTTTTTGAGTTCTGGGAACTAATTAGATTTTACAGTGCAGAGACATTGTGACAAAATATACGTGTAAATGTGTGAAATTAGCTACTTTCATTGTATATGTTGATTACATTTATTAAACCAAGCAGAATAAGTTCCATGTTGAAAAAAATACTTTGAAATAATTTTAAATATAATATTCAATTTTGAAACGGATCACTCCGACCTGAAACATATCAGGAGGGTTAAAGGAGAATCACTTTCCCTTGTTTCCCCTTGTGCTTTGTACGCTATGATATGGTAAACACCATATTACAACATGTCAACATGTATCCACTCATCTAATAAATAAATGAAATTATTTATAGATTCATAAAAAAAAGTACACGAAGATTGTTTTGATATTTTACTTATGCATACAGTTAGGTTTGTTACTGTTTCACTGACCCACGTTCAACAAAAACATGGGTAATTCAATAAATACAAAGTTCAAGGTTCTGGCAGAGAGAGTAACATTTCGAGATAAAAAAATAAGAAGGACAAATTATATTAGAGTGGCAGATTTAGGCTGAACAGAAATATAAAAAACAGAAATGTAAAAGTTTTTTAAGCGGCTGTTTGGTGAGAAAACTGAGCGCTAACAGTTTACTTGGAATATCTCTCAGTGAGCACCACCGTGTGTCTCAGGAACTTTACCTGACAGGCTGAACTGAGGGCGTCAGGGGCAACGGACCCTGGGCTCTGCGTCATCACGCAGTGGGCGGAGCTGCGTGCCACCGCGGAAGCCACCCCGTCATCAGCCTGTCTTTCTCTCCTCAAGAGAAAACTTTGATTCTTCTTCTTTTCTCTCCCTTTTTTCAGCCCACCCGCTTCGTTTGGACCCTCGAGGCCTCGGCTCTGTCATCCCGGTCAAAATGCTCTCACAGAGGTTAGTGACGTAAAACAAAGCTCGTGCACAGCTTTCTCTGCGGCGTCCGCGCTGTTAACAAGTGACGTACGTGTAGCGAGGGACGCGAAGCAGCGATAAACAGCGATTTGTGATGGTCCTTTCTCTGTTATGACTTCAGTGGTGTGTAAATGAAGGGTGACTCGTTAACCAGGCCCACAGAGGGCGGGGGTCTGTTTCCACGCAGGGCGTGTCTGCAGGAAATAAAGACAGAGAGCAAATCAGGAGGCCTCACACAGGATAAACACCAAAGTTAAGTTATGACAGCTACACAGGCTAGTTCAGAAACCTCTACGCAGTTTACACTCCTATAAGGTCAAAATGACCACTACGAAGTGTTTCACATGCACAATACACACATAATAATAATAAAAACAGAAATGTTTGATTTTAAAAAGACGCTAGTTCTTCTTTTCATCCTCCTCTGTCACTCTTTGCATGTCCTCCTTCACCACATCCATGAACTTCCTCTAACTTCCTCTTTTCCATCCTTTCTCCCCATCTTTGTCCAAACGCTCATCCTGAGCTGTGTCTCTAATTACTAATCATAACTAATCCCATTCATCCGGCTCACTCCCAGTGAGAATCTGAGCATCTTCAACTCCTCTTTCCATCGTGTTTTGTCAGCACCAGTCTCAGAACCACAGATCATAACAGGTCTCACTACCATTTTACAAACCTTCCCTTTTGTGACTCTCATCTTCACCTTCATCCTGCCTTCTTCTTCTTCAGCTCTAAGGTTGCTGTCTGTTACACGACTTGAGTGTAACACGAAGAGTAAAAAACAGTGAGACTTCCTAGTTATAAATACAGTGGGAAATTAGTTAAAAGATTAGAATTAAGTTAAAGATGTAAAATCTGTAAGAAGACGACTGAGAAAGACCAACAATATAAGTAAGACTTCAGAGAATGTTTTAAAAGATACTGATGAAGAAAGCTGAAGGCCCTCAGGCAGGTCCTTCGACAGCTGAGCGGCACAGATGAAACCAAACAGAGATTCGGGGTTTCTTCTACACCAGGGGTGTCCAACTCCAGGCCTCGAGGGCCAGTGTCCTGCAGGTTTTAGATGTGCCCCTCATCCAGCTGATTTAAATGGCTAAAGGAAAGTTCTCCAGAGGCCTGGTAATGAACTAATCATGTGATTCAGGTGTGCTGACCCAGGGTGAGATCTAAAACCTGCAGGACACTGGCCCTCGAGGCCTGGAGTTGGACACCCCTGTTCTACACAGAGGAACTTTAGGTTAGGTCAGAGTCAAAGAAAGAATCAGTATTGTTATCAAGTTATTTTTAAATTCCTTTGTCAGAAGAGTTGTGAACCTTTTGTTATGTCAGTCATTGATGCATTGTTAAAAATAATGGATAGATTGTTGCTAATCCAGGTAACACAGACTCACAGGACAGTTATCTCACATGATAACTGTCCTGTGACCCAATCTAACAATAATTAAGATAACTGAATGTACTCTTATTTTTAAAATTGTATTTTAATCTCATAGAGATTACATTTTAAAAAAAGATGTTCAGAAAGTGGACATGCAGTAATGAGCTATAAATGTGACTAAGCTGCAGAGAGTCACGCTCCTCTCATGGGGGGGCGGTAACAGTCTGTCTGATCAGCTGTTCGGGATCTAAACTCACACGCCCGGCCTGAAATAGAGCAGGCTGGTGTGTGTGCCTGTAACAGGACTTGGTCATTTCAGAAGTTTTTCTGTGTCGTCATCGTCCTCGCTTCAGGTTTCTGCTGCTGCGATCGGCCGCGTCCTTCACGAGGAGGTCGTTCTGCACGGGAGGAGCGTTGCAGCAGGGCAAGCAGGGAAAGGCACCTGACATGATCGAGGGTAAGAAAGCAAACGCACTTCCTGTTTCACATCACCTGATTGAACAGCAAGAACACAGCAGGGCAAAGAGTGAAGTAACACATGTCAAATCAGAGCTATGATGGAGGAGTTTACATACATGAAGCTAATATCAACACAATGCAAATGTCATGTAATATGAGGATTATCACATCTATGATGAGTTCCTGTTGCCACCAGGTGGCGTTATGCCAGTTTAGAGGTCTCCACACTCTTAGCTGACGTTAGTGGCAGATTAGATATTTATACATCTGAGTTAAAGTAAATTCTTGTGTTGTGGTGAAACATCGACATCTACGATGACACAACAAACCTTCAATGTGAACTCAAAAGTTTCACAATTCTGCATTTGGGAGGTTTTTACATTGAAGTCACCAAAGTTTATTATTTTTATGGCTCAATACACTTAAATTTAATGACCTAGCTGAGCTTAAAATTATATTGTGAACAGAGCAGGACAACATGTATTAGGCCCAAGTATTCAGAGTTTGTTTCAAGTTTGTTTCAAGTCTATTCTATTCTATTCTGTTCTATTGTAAATCAATAGAGTAACATTTAGGAATAAGTGCGCAGAGGAAAGTAAAAGCTGTTTGTAACCACAAAGGTTCACACAATTATGTAAAAATGAAAATCTGCCTCAAGGCCTGGAAAACCTTTAAAGATAAAAAGCTTCAGTTTCTTTCAGGTTTTCTCAGAGAAGCTTTGTTGTGCATCCTGGGATGTTGGCTTTGTGTACCTGGTTTCATAGGCTACGTTCACACTGCAGGTGAAAGCGCATCAAATCCGATTTTCTTGACCCTATGCGACCCATATCTGATCATGGGGTGACAGTGTGAACGGCACAAATCAGATATTTTCAAATCCGATCTGGGTCACTTTCGTATGTGGTACTGAATCTGATACATATCCGATGTTTCAGAAAGCTGCTGTTTGATGGTCAAGTCGCATTAAATCCGTCTTTTACGTCACCGACACAAGACAGACGCCAATTATCAGCGCCCAATAAGACATCGTGAACGCTTCCTGGCCATCCAGTGAAACTGCTGGGAAGACAACGTTGGAGAAACGTGAACATTTTATTTGTTCTGTATAATCTGCAGATTCTGACAGAAATCTGCAACTATCCTTTGAAGCAGCGCTCCTCTAAAACAGCAATAAGGATCATTATTAGGTTATTTACATTATTATGTAAATAACAAAATAACTTAAAGCAAAAATTGGGAAACGTAAAGTCCGAAGTCTCTATATTAAGGTCCATCAGTCAAACAATACTGTTGCTCTGGGTCTAAACAGAGCGCGTTGTGTGTGACGTCTTCTTTTGCGCATGCGGCCGCTTTGAGCGTTCACACTAGAGCGCGTTTGCTGTCGCATTTTATTTGTAGTGTGAACGAGCAGACAAAAAAATCGGAATAGAGCATCAAGACCTGCAGAGTGAACGTAGCCATAAAGGTTGATGAGAGATAGTGCTGCGACGGCATGAATATTTTCACTGGTTTTCAAGCATGTTAAGTGTAATGTACTTGTGTAAATGATAACAATAAACAAAGCAAGGCCCTAAATAGGACCTGCTGTATCCTTAGTGGAACCAAGTCTCTGCTGTATTCAGGACAGAAGAGTTTTCACTTTGTACATTTGAGTTTATTCTGGTCTCCTCATGCGTCCGTCGTCCTCTGAGCCCTGTGTGTTTAATCCTTTGTGTTTCTCCACAGGAAATCCACAGTTTCATGTGTCAAATGGTGCGTGTTGGTAAACCAAGATGAATCACAACTATCTGAACTGATGAGCTTATTAATTATCTTCTAATTTACTCTAATTACATTTTAACTCCTCCCTGCATGTTTCCCCAACACTGTCTGCTAACTGAAGTTTCAGCTTCTGCTGTTCAGCCTTTTCATAGAGCTGCATTTTACGTTCAAAGACGTCTCCTCTGGCAGAAACAAACCTTCCTGTAGCAGGAAATCTCTCGTCTTCTTCCCTCTGTGGCACTCAGTTTCAGTTGTATGTTTTCTTGCTGTTCAGACGTTGCTGAGCTGCAAGTCTCAGATCACATTGTAAATAAATGTGCTATATTTAATGGCAGCCTCCAAACTCCAGTGTTCAGATCTTTCACACATCTGATTCGTCTTCTGTTTTCAGTGCGAAACAGGCTGAGAGAAATCGTGGGAGCTTCCACAAACTGGAGGTAACTGGCATGACTCACAGTTCAAAATCATCTTTATTTACCTCATGCTGTCTGAAATGAGCTGTTTTAGCTCCTCCCCCTTTAAGCCACCGAAGGCTTAATGCCTTAGATGAATATATTATTGTCATCCTCTCTCTGTGACATCATACAGACCCAACAGTAGAAAAAAACTGTCAAAAACATGTTTTTACACACAGACTGACCTCATTTTACAAACGTTGTGGTTCATATAAACATCAGCTGTTGTAACAGTGTATATATGATAGAAAGTAAGAAAATATAATAGATTTACTTTAAATCTTAGTATGGATCAATTTCTGGTGAAACAAATCTGTTTGTGACTCTCTGCCTGTAGAAGAATCGGCAGCTGGTCTCCTTAAACATCACAGCATCCTTAATAATTTCTCAGCAAATGTTAAAAGCCGCCATCGAGTCAGCAGCCTTTGAATGCAGTAATAAATTGTGCTTTGATTGTTACGTTTTGGCAAGATTATCAAAAAAGATATTTTTGGTCATTTTGCTGTCACAGAGTTACTTTTGAGTAGTTTGTTCATTTGCTTTGTGAAAACCTGTCTGACTGGACACTTGAGATTTAGGTTTGTTCTGTTGTTACCTTCGGTCGTTCAGCTTTGTCAGACAGCTTTAGTCCTGTTAGAGGTTCCACAGGGTTCTGCTCTCGGACCCCAGATATTTTATATTTACGTGCCAACACTCAGTTGAATAATTATTAAAAAAATCCTCAGCATCAGATGTTATTTCATTGCAGATGACACACATATATATTAGGGGTGCAAAGATACACAAAATTCACGGTTCGGTTCGATACAAAAAAAATGTTCATGCCTTTTTAATTTGTCATTTATTAAAATTATAAATATATATTTTAACTCAAAAGTACAGTTTTTAAATTTAATGTTGCTGAAACAACAAAGTAATAAAAATAAAGAAATCTATCTGATCAAGGAATCACTCATCTTTGGAAAAGAGAGTTTATTACAGAGAAATGGCTCTTTCCAAAATAAAAGCTCTACTATACGCTTCTTCTGGGCTATATTCTCAGCAGCATATTAAACATATCAGGTCCCCATAAGGAGAATCATGTGCTAACGGCTGTCTAAATGACTCGGGTAAAGCTTGTAGCATGCGTGCTTGTTGTTTTTGTCTGCTTCCACTTGTCTTTGCACTAGGATGATGTCGGAGTAAATGTGCAGTCATATTCGTTGTGTTCCCACTAGTGCTGTCAGCGTTAATCTCGTTAAAATGACGTTAACGCCACACCACGGCAAATCTCCGTTAACGAGCTACCGCGGATCGCCCCGTGCGCGGGGCTGGACGGCCAACAGTTAACAAGCTAACTGCGCTAACACACTAGTTCCCACCAATGTAATTGAGCATTGCGTGGCACATCCAACATACTGTTTTACTTTAGTCCATGACGCGCTTACCTTCAGGGTCATACGTCACATGAAAACCAAAATAGTTCCAAACGCCAGATCTGAATGAGGGTGGGGGAGGTTCAATTTGCCATGTTGCAACAAGCTTAGCTTCTGTCTCGCTAGCTTGCGCTGCGCTCAGTGAATCTGCGTTCGACTACTCTGCCTAGGCTGCACTGTCGAGCGCAGATCCACTGATCGCTCAACACAGACAGCATCGTCAGAAGAAAAGTTGATCAAATAAATTAAAAATTTGTATTGTTTGATACATATGCGTACCGAACCGAAAGCACTGTATCGAACAGTTCAATATCGATGCGAGTATCGTTGCACCCCTAATATATATGACTCCCATGTTGTTCCTCTCTCGTCTCATGTTACTCCTGTAATTTTATCAGTCTGTTAAATCTGCTGTAGAATCGTCTTTTTTCTGGTAAAGACACTTTGGAGAAAAAAGGCCGGTCATTTTTATCTGGAGGAATTTTGAGAAAAAAAGTAAATAATGTGTTCATTTCCTGTCTGTTAGATTACTGCTGTTCACTTTTCAGTACACCATTGTTAAAGCTTTTAGCTTCCACACACCTAAATCAACCCTCACCTTCAGTATTTCTGACTGAAGTCCTAAAAATAAAGCTGACTGAGCTTATTTATCAGCAGTTAGATGACACACTTTTGCTGTTACTGTAATTACAGGACTTTTTATTGCTTTTTTTGCTTAATAAATATTATAAAAGATAAATCTAAAAAAAACAGTAATCAATAATAATAATACCAATGAAATATATTTACATGAACAAATCCAGGGAGTCTATTTTTAACATGTTATATTTAGTGACGCGGTCTCGCTCTCGTCTGCAGCGACCATCAGCAGGCCATGGCGGAGCGTGTCTCACTGTCATCCATGTTGGCCAAATCTCAGAACGAACTTCCTGCCAAGAGGATGAAGGACAGCTACCTGGAGGTCCACCTGCCCCTGGGCTCTGAGCCACAGCTCAGGGAGAAGTATCTGACCTTCCACAACACCGTCAGGTAAACACACAGAAAGAGACAGTGAAGTGAGTGAACCAACAATACGTTTACCATGAAAGGAAAATCAAAGAGCTACATCACAGTCTGATAAATCCATGTCTCCGCCGTGTGAATGGTGACGGGTTCAGTTACATTCTTTGTAATGGATAAGCAAGAACCTCCAGAGCCAAAAGCTGCACTTCCCCTAATGGCCACTGGAGGCAGGCTCCAAAAGGCCCCTGTGTTAAAGTGTCTGTTTACAGTAGAAACAAACTTGTTTACAGCATGCTGCAAAAACGTCATAGCTACTGTACTGACTGCTTTTATGACTCGCCTGTTTAAATGCTAGAAATTGAACCCTGTGTTTGTGCGCAGTCATCACAGCAGCCTGCTCTCTGAGTAAATGTGGTCCAGTACGTCTGTGCTTCAGTTTTGACCTTCTAACTGTTTTCTGTCTCATTTCAGGTTTGGAAGAATCCTGGAGGACTTGGACAGTTTAGCAGGTACGCAGCAGATTAGATGATGAGGAACTTCACTCATTCAAGCACTAATTACACAGTTAGGTTCATTTAAACTTGGGCGCTGAAATATGGACAGGAAGTGTAGACTCTCAGCTTTTATTTGAGGGTATCCCCATTCAAACTGGATGAAATTGTTACAGGAGTGTTAAAATCTACAGTTCGGTACATCCTGTGAAAGAAAGAAAGCACTGCTGAACTCAGCAACGCCAAAAGACCTGGACGTCCAGCCATCGAAGTGAACGATACTCTCCAGGAGGTCTACCAAATCTACCATAAAGAGAAGCGGGTGTGAAAGTAAATACTCAGGGTTCACTGCAAAGCGAAAGCCGGTCATAATCCTCAAGAATAGGGAGGCTAGATTGGGCTGGACGGGACAGAAGGGGCCGAATCAATGCTGATGTGTTCAGAGATGAACTGTCTGCTCAAACCCAGCTGAACGCAGTCAAACCGATTGGGCGGCGTTTCATAATACAGATGGACAATGACCCCAAACATATAGCTAAAGAAACCCACTCCTGAATGGACCAGTCAGTCGCCTGATCTTAACAGATCATGTATTTCAGTTGTTGAAGATTAAGCTTTGGACAGAAAGACCCACAAACCAACCTGGCAGAGCATCAACCAGGAGGAAACCAGCATCTGATGATGTCCATGAGCTCAACACTTCAGGCTGTGATCACCAGCACAGGGTTTTCAACTAAGTGTTAGAAATTAACGTTTTGTTTTGAGTTATTTAACTTGAAAGGATTTATCCCACTGAATTAAAGCTGAAAGTCTGCATGTGGGTCATTTCAAATTCACTGTGGTAATGTAGAGAATCAAAGTTAGAAAAAGGTTTTCTCTGTCCAAATATTTATGGACCTAACTGTAATGTCTCCTCTTCTTTCTTCCTCAGTCCTCATCTCTTACTCTCACACCTACAACTCTGAACTAAAGAGGTCTCCTCTGTCTATTGTCACCGCCCTGGTGGACAAAATCGGTAAGACTCTCTCAGGTACAGGGTACAATAAACCACTTTGGTTTGTTTACCACTAATATCTGTGTGTGTGTGCTTGGTCAGACATGAGGCAGCACGTCATCTACCCCGACTGCGACATCAAGTTCACAGGTCATGTGACGTGGGTGGGGAAGTCGTCCATTGAAGCCAAGATCCACATGTCACAGGTGGGCGCGCCTAACCTGCTTACTCGACCATATGCAATATATACAAAGAGAGTAATTCAACGAAGAGTCTTAACCCTGTTTATGCTTGCTGGTGGTGTAAATTAAAACCACGTTTGTCTCTCCTGCAGTACCGTGACGGAGCGTACGCCTCCGTTCTGGATGCTACATTCGTCATGGTGGCCCGAGACCCAGGAAACAAGAGGTATTACTGTACAGTGCCAGTGCTTTTATTTTGAAAAAACAAGAGTTTAGAGAATCCCAATTCTAGATCCTGACATAGTTGTGATCAACAGAACCAAAAGTCATTTCATTTGCCTACGAAACACAGTTTGGGGGTTAATAGGATCAGAGTTACCCTGAAAGTAGCGTTATAGCTTCAATGTTGCAGAGGCTGTTAGTGACACAGATCTGATCGACTCTCTGAGTATCTTACCTCACAGAGATTTCAGAGTTATGATTAATAACGATGAGGGGCTCTCTGCCCAGTCCAGCACTGTAATCTGGATTCTGTCCTCTGCTCGTGTGCTGCCTCAGGAGATTTTGCATTATTACATTTGTTTGTTTTGGCTCTCTGCATTGAGAAAGTGTTTTCATCGAGGACTAATTATGTGCACGGAAATCATTTTATTTCTCATTTCCTGTGCAGATTTATTTTTGCAGAGCTTTGCTTCTCAGTCCTAAAAGTGGCGCGGTAAACTCCTGGATGTGTTTCTCTCATACTTCTTTAATACTCTGTGTTTCTGCTTCTTTTCCCTTTTCAGGGCAGCGTTTGTAAATCCACTGACGCCTGAAGGACCCGAGGAAGAACGACTCTTGCAGGAAGGCGAAGGTGAGAGCCGATGAAACAATCGCAGCTTTTACGACGAGCTTAGTCTTTGCGCGCTGATCTTTACGCTCGCTCTCCTCCAGCTAACAAATCCCGGCGCGTGGAGCTGAGCACTGCGTCGCTGCTGAAGGTCGCTCCCACACAAGACGAGAGGACGGTCGTTCACGGCCTTTTCCTCAACACCCTGGACACCAAGTACGACTGAAACATCACAGGATATTATGAGGATGTTGTATTTGCTTCATATATTTAGATGCACTCTGTTAAATCTCTGTGGATGTTTCTGCTTTTGCAGCACGGTCAGTTTCCGCAGCAGAATTCTGCCCCCAAACTCAGTGTGGATGGAAGATGCCAAACTGAAAGGACTGGAGATCTGCCATCCTCAGGTGAGGATTTCTACACTGAGGTTCATTTTAGGCTGTGAATATATGCAAGGTGTGATTGAAAAGCCAGTTCATCTTCTCGTGCTACTCTAACTTGAATTCAGCCTTTTAAGTCTTCCCTGAGATTTAACTGGAGCCTCTGGAGCTGTTTGTACCAAAGACAATCTGAGTCCACTCGATGTGCTGCTCTGTCATAGCCGGAGACTCGACTCCACAATGTTCCTCCACATGAAAGACGGCTTATTTTGATCAACAGAAGTTTGAAGTTTATGGAGAAAATAAAGAGCGTAAAGTGCAAAGCTGAACTCAGGAACACGACTTTTAAGGATTCATGCAGGAAGCTGTGTTGACCAGAGGAGACGGTCTTGAAGGGGAGATTCCTAAAGCTTTTTGTAATCACACCTTGTATATATATGAACTCTTTACTTGGATATTTCCTTGAGTTGTGTTTCCTTTTTTCCTAAATACCAGCAGCTACGTTTACATGGGGAAAATGGATCTTTTGTGGTTTCCAGTTTCATGGTTTCCTAAATTATTTCAGCTGGAAAACGTAAAAAACCTGTTTCTGTGTTTGCGTTGACCAGGAGAGGAACATCTTTAACAGGATATTTGGAGGTTTTCTGATGAGGAAAGCTTACGAGCTCGGCTGGGCCAACGCCTGCTCCTACGGGTGAGAGATTTAGACTAAGGGTGACTTTAAAGGGTTAAAGAAACGTTAAAGAATAACTGCTGTAAATGTCGTTGCTCCTTGCCGTGTGTTGCAGGGGTTGTCGGCCGAGTCTGGTGGCTGTCGATGATATCCTCTTCCAGAAACCTGTGGAGATTGGATCTTTGCTGATGCTCTCATCGCAGGTCAGAGCGTCTTCTTTATAGGTGGACTACCTGTATGGCTTTCAGAGTTAGTTAGAGGCCAGCCAATGGAAAAGAATGGAGGAGTTAGATTAAAAAAGTGAAATATTTCACTTGGAGCTGATGGAGACAAAAATGGAGCTAAAGTAAAGTGATTGTCCTTTAAGTAAGAATGTAAGAGGATGTTTTATTTGCTAACTTTTTACACCTACAGCACTTTTTGTAAAAAATGATATCATAGGAACTAGATGGTTTTTTTTACATGTGTTTTTCAGACTGAGATTAGACCAAGAATGAAGATGTTTTGAACTGAATTATTGGAGGTCACCTCTACTGCTCCATATTGGACTTTGCTAGAGAAGTTTTGGATGATTCAAAGTTCAAAATAATCCTGATTTTTCTGATATTTCTTATCACTGTTATGCTGATGATATTCAGTTGTACGTTTCTTTTATGCCCGAGGATTTATCTAAGCTTCGTCTGAATGATTGCTTAGATTTGATCAAACGTTGGATGGCTGCAAATTTCCTCCAACTCAACGATGGGAAAACCGAAGTCCTTGTATGCGCCCCTGATAGATTTCTATCTCAGAGTGAAAGCCCTCGGTCCTCTCTCATTCTGTGTTAAAACCTCTATCAGGAATTTAGGCGTCACCATTGACGCGACTCTCACATTAGATGGCCTTGTGAAATCTCTGGTTCGGTCTTGTTTTTATCATTTAAGAAATGTGGCTAAGCTAAGCCCGGTTTTATCTCGCTCTGAATTGGAGATTGCTATACATGCCTTTATTTCGTCACGCTTGGATTATTGTAATTCGCTGTTTATGTGTCTAAGAAAAAAAGTTCTCTGGATCGTCTGCAGGTTGTGTAAAATGCTGCAGCTTTTGACAAAATCCTCCAAGTACTCACATGTGACAACGTTGTTATCTCAGTTACACTGGCTTCCTGTTAAAGTCCATTTTAAGATCCTGATCTTGATCTTTGATCTGCTACAGCCTGATGTCCCAGCAGGTCTTTGAGGTCATCTGATTGGGGCTTACTTGCTTTAAAAAATACTAAGAGGAGGACTAAGGGTTTTTTTTTTCTTCAAAGATTTATTTATTGCTTTTCCAACAACATTTTAACCAACAGGAAGAGAGAGTTGGAGGACTAAGGGTGACAGAGCTTTGGCCACTGTGGCCCGAGACTGTGGAACTCTCTCCCCCAAACATTAAGAACTGTGGACTCAGCAGCTGTTTTTAAAAAAACAACTCAAAACTCACCTTTTTAAAACTGCTTTTGGTTAATTTTTTGCCTTATTTTCTCTTTTTAAATCTTTTTTATGACTTATAATCTTATGTGCAGCACTTTGTGATTCTGTCTTGAAAGGTGCTATACAAATAAAAATTATTTATTTATTTACACCTTGGAGCAGCCTCTCAGTTAACCCTGTCTCTAAAACTGGCCTTTTTAGCCCCGCCTCCTTTAATCGAACTTTCCTCTGATTGGCTAAACAAGAATTAAGCGACACGTTTCTCTGTCCACCTTTAACATGAGCATCCACCGCTGGAACAGGAGACACGAGACAAAAAATAAGGAAAATAAATACATGAACAGGATCAATGAGGTTTTTATGTCTTTTTTGTGCTTCGGCTGTTTGTGTCTTTGTTTTTCAGGTGTGTTACACTCAGGGGACGTACATCCAGGTCAGAGTTCACAGCGAGGTGTTCGACCCGCTCACCCGACAGCACAACACCACCAACATCTTCCACTTCACCTTCACTTCAGACCGCGATGTCCCCAACGTCATGCCCAAGACTTATGGAGGTGAGCCGGTGCAGACAGGAAACAGTTAAAAAATAAATCTGATTTATATACGTGTCAGTAAGTTCCTTTCAAAATAAATCAAATAAACTTCCATGTTCAGTGCCGAAAGAAATCAACTATTAAAAAGGTTGTTAGATGTTAATTTAGCTGCTGGTTGTTATGATCACGCGTTCGTCGATCGGCACTTCTCGCTTTGCCTCACTCTTTTCTACTGAAACATTTACTGTGTCACGTTTTAAAAACTAGGAATAGTAGCTGTTTTAGCAGCGTTTTCAGCTTTTTTTCAGGTTTCCATGACAACCTGTTGCAATTTTATTACTCACTGGGCGCAGCGTATGCTGGCAGGTTAATCTACAGGTGACCCATGATGTTAGCTCCTCACAGCCACTGAATAACAGCCGAACTTTAAAAACTGCACATAGAGTTAAAAATGCTGCTGAGTTTCACATCAGATGAAACACCTGCTCATCCTACAAGCAGGTGAAACTGCTTTCAGAGTAAACATGATGTTTATCCTCTGACTTCTGTATTCAAAGATCAAACTGAAAGGAAGGAGAACAGCTGTGTGTACTGATGTGGATGTTTTGTGCGTCTGACAGAGTCGATGCTGTACCTGGACGGAAAGAGACACTTTGACCAAACCGTGGCGTGCTGAGACGTCAAACTCACGACCTGCTGAAGCCTTTCAGCATCCAAATGCCGAGCTCCAAGTGTTTCAGTGTTGATGAGAATAATGAATGAATGTGGTTCTGACATGTTTTATATCACGGTTTCTGAATTTTGAACAGCCCACACAGGCTGTTTGAATCTTGTTGCTTCAGTCGATCTGGAGGTTTACAAATTGGTGTGTTTGTGCACTACAGCAGAAGATGCTTTTTCCCAACATGTTTCTCTATTTTATACTCTTATCATTTTTCCCAGTTGTACGAGTCAGTGTTACAGCCTCTCAACTGTAGAAAATGAGGTAAACACTCCAGCCCTTCTCATCATAACCTCATTCACTTCCGACTCCTCGGTGTTACGATACAGCATGTTACATTTTTTATATCTCACTGTTGCTTACACGAACAAACAGCTTTTTTTTTTACACTTTATTCTGATGCTGCTGCAAAAAGAACAAGGGTGTCAATTATCTGGCCTTAACTGGTGTATTTACTCGAATGCAATAAAAAACTTTTATTTATCTCGGTGTTACAGTTGTTCCTCTGTGTTTGTTTTTATCTCATTCTGCAAAGCTGACGCTCGATCACTGGTTAATTTTTCCACGTAAATATGAGAAACCAGCAGCTTTGCCTTGTTAACACACAGCAGCGCTTCTTATTCTGACATCTTGGTTTGCAGTAAATAATGGTTGTGACAATGGCCTGATGTATATTACTTACCAACATTTCGGTAAAGATAACCACACCACACAACAAATGCTAGCTTTTTGATGACTTTTATTTTCTGTGATGATGATCTATGATCTATAAAGTGCACAGCTAAGGAAACCTCAGAACAGGGTCAAAGCAAGAAAAATAACCACATTTTTGGCTTTCAAAATAATCTGTTATTAAAAAATAATTTCCCAAACAAAAAAAATAAAATAATGAACTATTTATTTAATCTATCGTTGAGTGGAGGCTACAGGTCGAGCCAAAGTTTAAAATTAATTACTAACGTTTAACTTGTTAAAATAAATGACAATGATTAGCGATTAAGCGTAATAGTGGGGTGTAAACATGCCTCTAGTTACCGTCTAGCTATAAATACCGAGCGGAACCAATGTTGTGTGGGACTGTGGGAGTCGGCGCCGTTTTCTGCTCGGACACTAACACGGAGCATCCTTCGTTAATCCTCTCCGGGCTCCGGTCGTCTCCGTGTGTGTAGCATGAAAACCATGTTAGCCATTATCTCTAACGCACTGTGCAGGATGACCGGCAGGAATGCGGTGAGTTTTCGGGGGTTGGTGTGGACACGGAGGCCACGTTGTGTGCCGGGGCCGGTCCGCGCTAACCATTAGCTCGCCAAGGCGAGTTTAGCTTGGAGGGGGGCTGACCTTGTTAGCGGCAGCTAACATTAGCACTGGTGGCTGGTTTGAGTTCTTATTTGCAGTTTGCATGTTGTGGTGAAAGAATGGGTTATTCATGCTCTCGTGTGATTGGCTGACTGGACGGAAGCATGCATGAATGCAGTGACATGGCTACAGCCGGGGTGCTAGCTCTTTACCTCTCTCTAACCCTGAATATGTTATGCCTCTGGTGGTCTGCCTTCCTCACACAGCACGGAGAGCTTGTACTGCCACGCAGGCGCTGATGTGATCAATACCGACCAGCATGGGCGCTTAAACGCGGAAGGCGGGAGGACGAAATATTAGGAACATATTTGAAATGTAGTATAGGAGCTTCTGTGAGTGCATCGTGCAAATGTAAACCTCTCAATTTGCACTCAGGTGTGCTACCTCCATTGTTTGTCTCTAAAACGTTTATGAGCACGTTTTGAGAAAGTAGACACAGTTACATGCTTTAAAATTTTATATATATATATATATATATATATATATATATATATATATATATATATATATATATATATATATATATATATATATATATATATATATATAATGGGCTAAATTACTATGGCTTCATAGTACACTTCTTTTAGTTTCCCATGCTCAAATATAAACTTTTAGATGACATGAGATGTAAACAGGATGCTAGACTTCCTTCATGGTTCAAAATCAGGCCAATCAACAGATGCTGGGTCAGTTTAAAACACATCAGCGCCTCCCTGTGGGTCAGTAGGACTGGCAGCAGCATGTCGAGTGTTTGTTGTGGTGCATCATTTACAGAAGCTTCCTGCAGGCACTGCTTTACTAATCATATCATCCAGAATGAGATGAAGAAAAAGCTGAAAATGCCTCAGTTGAGTCTCACGCTTGCCTGTGGGAATCCTGTTCCCCTTTCCGCTGGCGCTCACTCCTACCCTCCGGCCTCCCTGCTGTTTTTATTCACACACAAACTCACTCAAAGACTCCCCATTCATTTTTCGCTTCTCTCCCTCTCCCTCCTCTCCCACCTCTCCCCGTCGCCTGAACCCTAGGGAGCCCAAACAGTGTCTGAGGTAAGCAGCTGCTGATGTTTGTCTGCAGGCTCCGTCCTGCTGTGGTGGTGGTGGTTCCCAGGGAGCTAACTGAAGCGCAGCTAAAAGAATCGCTGTAGCGTTTGCAATGATTCTCCTCATTGGTGTGGAGTGTTTGTAGTTCTTTAGTCTTTAAGTTTTTTTCATTTAACACGTTCATTCCACATTTGTTTGCTGTTTATTTCCTAAAACATTAATTTCACACTGGTACAACATTAAGCTGAATTTTCAGCACCTAAATAAACAGGTATCACTTCCCCCAGATTTGGGTAGCTGTGAATCAACTTTGAGTTATTAGAAAAACCCCAAAAATGATCTTAAACCTGCCAAAATAACAAATGTCAGGGTTCATTTATCATTAATGTTGTTTTTGTTAATAACATTAAATTAATAATAAAATAAAAATCAATCTTGAAATGATAAAATTAAAATGACTTGTAAGAACACTAATGCATCAATTAAATGAAGAGAGAAAATGAGTAAAATTATAAACAAAGTAATACTTGATAATGTTCATTTAAAAAGGCAAAATAACATATTTTAAAATCAGTTTCATAAAATGTTCTTATTTGTTCTTAAGCTGCAAAGATTCATTAACAATGATTAAAAAACAGCTATAAAGCCTCTAATCTACATAAATGCTTTGCTGGTGCTGAAGTGATTAATCTGGGATTACAGATGTTGTGCTTGTGTGAAATACGAGGTGTTGTGTGAACACGTTGGGCTGGTTTCAGTCTGTCCCCCTCTGTGTGTCTCATCTTTTTAGACTCCACCTGTCATGTCTGTCTCTGTCTAGCTACAGCTCCTCTCTCACCTGTAGAGCTCCACTGGGCGTGCTCTGTGCTCTGGTCTGATTGGTTGGCTCCTTTTGTTCCCCAGCTACTGACTGACCTGTCAGAGTTTGTTGATCTAACGTCGCCGGCGGCGCCCGCCTCTGCACAGACCCAGCGGCTTCCACCTAAACCGCCTCCAACAGCAGTCAGTACTAGAGCAGCGTCTGCGCTGTTAGTTAGCGGCTGTGCTGACAGACCAGTAAGGACTCGTGAAGCTTCCTCCATGTCTGCTGCCTGCTCACTAACAGGGCCGGGGAACCTAACCAGAGCTGCTGCATGGACGGATATGTATGACTTAAGAACGAATGACCCTATATGCACCAACATGTCTCGTTAATGCTGCACTCAGAGCAGTGCAAAGCAGGGAGATAGCTGCTTCTTATTTTAAACATGGTTACGTTTCCAGAATTTCATAACTGGTGCATTCCCAGTCAAAATGATTCCATAAATTGTGGGAAGTGTGTTTTCCTTTGTTTTCAAATGGCTCTGGGACCCTTGGGTAACGGTTTTATTAGGGGTGCAACGATACTCTTATCGATATTGAACCGTTCGATACAGTGCTTTCGGTTTGGTACGCATATGTATGAACAATACAACATTTTTAATTTATTTTATCAACTTTCCTTCTGACGATGCTGTCTGTGTTGAGCGTTCAGTGGATCTGCGCTCGACAGTGCAGCCTAGGCGGAGTAGTCGAACGCAGAGTCACTGAGCGCAGGACAAGCTAGCAGACAGAAGCTAAGCTCGTTGCAACATGGCAAATTGAACCTCCCCCACCCTCATTCAGATCTGGCGTTTGGAGCTATTTTGGTTTTCATGTGACGTGTGACCCTGAAGGTAAGCGCGTCATGGACTAAAGTAAAACAGTATGTCGGATGTGCCACGCAATGCTCAATTACATGGGTGGGAACTAGTGCGTTAGCGCAGTTAGCTCGTTAACGTGTTGGCTGTCCAGCCCCACGCACGGGGCGATCCGCGGTAGCTCGTTAACGGAGATTTGCCGTGTTGTGGCGTTAACGTCATTTCAACGAGATTATCGCTGACAGCACTAGTGGGAACACAACGAATATGACTGCACATTTACTCCGACATCATCCTAGTGCAAAGACTAGTGGAAGCAGACAAAAACAACAAGCACGCATGCTACAAACTTTACCCGAGTCATTTAGACAGCCGTTAGCACATGATTCTCCTCATGGGGACCTGATATGTTTAATATGCTGCTGAGAATATAGCCCAGAAGAAGCGTATAGTAAAGCTTTTATTTTGGAAAGAGACATTTCTCTGTAATAAACTCTCTTTTCCAAAGATGAGGGATTCCTCGATCAGATCGATTTAATATTACTTTGTTGTTTCAGCAACATTAAATTTAAAAACTCGACTTTTGAGTTAAAATATATATTTATAATTTTAATAAATGACAAATTAAAAAGGCATGAACATTTTTTTTTGTATCGATAAAAAATCAAACCGTGACACCAAAGTATCGAACCGTGAATTTTGTGTATCGTTGCACCCCTAGGTTTTTTGGGTTAATTGTCAAACAAGGGCTTCTACTAACTCCTCCTGATCTATAAATCTGTCCCATATCTCTGATTATAAAAGTCAGAAAATTACCTAGAAAACTTAAATCAATTACAGCTCTTGGCAAGGTAGAAACTGACACTTTCATCATTACAATGATCAATTTATCAGAACTGTTTTTCTTTCTCTTGGTCTTTCAGTGTTAAATCCTACTTGCACATTATACTTTCATGAGCTAAAATGATCCCACACTGGCGCTGCTCGTCGGGCCCGTCCACATCAGGTCTGCTGTGTGCAAACTGTGGAACAGCACTGCAGCCGGTTAATGACTTCTATCAGAGTGTCCCTCGCAGGTCTGGTCGCTATGAGAGATTACTAAATTGATATTAAAACCACAAGGAAAGAAATTTAGCATTTGGACAGTTCTGCCAATTTTTTTTTCGTGGGCAACCTCACCAAAATATTTCACCTGTTCATTCACCTGAAGAGGTGAGCGTGCACGTTAACATGACTGATCTGTGGACAGTAAAAGCAGCAATGGTTATGTGCAAGTCTGCAGCTTGCAGGGTCATAGAAATGCCTCTAAGGGTTTTATTGAAGAACTAAATTACCTTAATAAATTAAGAGGAGTCTCTCAGACTGTTAAAGGGTCTGTTCAGTAAAAACCACAGTGCATTATTGGACTGGGTTTGTTCTCCCTCCCTGTTACTGACCTCCACAGTGTCACAGAGTAATCTGGTTAGTGTGTGTGTACCACCTGATCCCACTAACCCCGCCTCGCTCCTCCCCCTGCTCTGACGAGGAGGGCAGCCATCGCGCTGCTCAGTGTGGAAGACCTGTGACCGCTTTAAGTCGTGTTGTGATGCTGCAGTGATGGAAACACAGTTTCAGTTGGTTGTGTTTGTGTTCCAGGGAGCCAGAGTTGTTGTCTCCCGCTCCTTCGCTGACTTCACACCCCAGGCGACCTTTGACATCAAGGTGAGCACAAATGAGAATCACTAATAGCAATTGCAGACTGAAGGAAGGATTTTTACCCCCATAAAACTGCAATCAGTTAAACATCTTAGTCGATACTGAATGTAGCTCAGATGAAACTTATCAGGGTTGATGCACAAACTGTCCTTTCAGATAAAATATCATGGCTATATTTGTAAAGTTGATTCTGCTGTCAAACTCTGAATCACATCAGCAATAGTTTCAGTGTCACGATCATCAGCACGAGTCCACTCAGGGATCTGCAGGAGGCTCAGCACTGATGGATTCAGCAGTAAATTAATAAATGTGCTCATCTTTGGTTCAGGTCTGGATTTGTGTAGTTTATTAAAACTTCACTCAATTGTGGACCAGAAATGTAAAATCTTTGGTTTGGTCTTCTTCTCCAGTTTGTGGTGTTTTTGTTTTTGGTGTAGAAATGCGACCTGCACCGCCTGGAGGAGGGCCCCCCGGTGAAGGCAGAGCTGACGAGGGAGCAGGGCCTGCAGTATTACCGCACCATGCAGACGGTGAGGCGCATGGAGCTCAAAGCTGACCAGCTCTACAAGCAGAAGATCATCAGAGGCTTCTGTCACCTGTACGACGGACAGGTATCAGCGCCTGCAGGCCAGGAACACGACTCATTTATATTGCAGCCAAAGCTCAGTGCGTGCAAGAACATTTAGACAAAACCCAAACAAACATCAGTGTGAGTGTGGTGAGATGCAGAACATGTGGTTTCTCCTGCAGGAAGCGTGTGCTGCAGGCATCGAGGCCGCCATCAACCCCTCGGACCACCTGATCACTGCGTACCGCGCCCACGGGTACACGTACACCCGCGGCGTCTCTGTTAAAGAGATCCTCGCCGAGCTCACGGGTGAGAGCGAGAGGAAGGTCTTACAGTCTGAACATGTGCACGTCTGAAGTGGAGCTTAGTCTCATCTTCACTTTTATTTGTGCTCCTCAGGTCGTAGAGGGGGCGTGGCCAAAGGGAAAGGGGGCTCGATGCACATGTACGCGCCACATTTCTATGGAGGCAACGGCATCGTGGGCGCACAGGTGAGCACGTTTAAAAAGCCCCTCACACCTGCACGGCTCCATAGTTAAACACTCATTACAGGTTCAGTAACTCGCCTGTGAACTGTGCAGGTACCTTTGGGAGCCGGCATCGCTCTCGCCTGCCAGTACCAAGGCAACAACCAGGTGTGCGTTACGCTCTATGGAGACGGAGCAGCCAATCAGGTGAGATTTAAAAACAATTAATAAATAAATATGTCCTTGTAGGTTGGAGTTGGAATAAGGAAAGGGTGATCTCACCCTCACTCTTTTATCCATTTAAGAAATATCACTAAACTCATGTCTGTCTCAAAGTGAGCTGGAGAGGCTGCTGCAGTTCTGCGTTGTTTACGTGGTTCAGCTGTGCTTTTAATACCTCTGTAAAGCACTTTGACTCCTCTCTGATCCAATCAGGGCCAGCTCTTTGAGTCTTACAACATGGCCGCTCTGTGGAAGCTGCCGTGCATCTTCATCTGCGAGAACAACAAGTACGGCATGGGGACATCAGTGGAGAGAGCTGCAGCCAGCACCGACTACTACAAGAGGGGAGACTTCATACCTGGACTCAGAGTGAGACACTAACACATTAGAGCTGCAGGGCGGGGTTAAACATGGCGGGTAAATGTGCCGGTCCTGGGCAGCGGCTGCAGTGTGTCTGATGACTGTAGACTGCCGCTGCCCGTTTGGACCCAGACTATAACAGGAAGAGGCTGAGAGTCTGTCCTGGCAGTTGCAGGTGTGAGCATGCATACAGCTGTCTGATGCTCATGTATGATACTGCGCACAAACACACTGGAACGCAGGGGTCGCCGCAGGGGTCGCCGCAGGGGTCGCCGCAGGGGTCGCCGCAGGGGTCGCTTCTCTGTGCGTAGAGGTGTGCCAATGGTCAGGTTTCTCTCTGCTCTCCTGCAGGTGGATGGGATGGATGTCCTGTGCGTCAGAGAGGCCGCACAGTTTGCTGCAGATCACTGCAGAGCTGGAAAGGTGAGGGTTTAGATTTTTAAAAAATACATAAATTTTAAAAACAACCTCTGTGCTGCACTCAGTTATTCATACATGTGAAGGTAGAAGTCCATGGACACCCACGGGCTTTAATTTTGAAGGGTTCTCGTGGTGCAGAGTTTCCTGTAGGATCTCTAAAAGGCTCTAATGTTTCAGAGCATCGATGTGAAGCAGCACTTTGTGTTTCAGGGTCCCATCATAATGGAGCTGCAGACCTACCGTTACCATGGACACAGCATGAGTGACCCAGGTGTCAGGTGAGTTACCTTTCTAAGTCTGGGTTTACCGGACCCTGGGGGAGTTGTGATTTTTCTGAGTAATTTGGTTTGACCTCCTGCAGCTACCGTACCCGCGAGGAGATTCAGGAGGTCCGCAGTAAGAGCGACCCCATCTCCATGCTGAAGGAGCGCATGCTCAGCCACAACATGGCGTCCGTAGAGGAGTTCAAGGTGAGAACGTCCAGACGGCAGTGATACATCCACAGCTTCAAACCGGTTTAAATGTTGGCAGCTGCAGGGATTACAGCACCTGATTTCTCTCCCGTCAGGAAATCGACATCGAGATCCGTAAGCAGGTGGAGGAGGCGACTCAGTTCGCCACCTCGGACCCGGAGCCGCCGCTGGAAGAGTTATGCAACCACATCTTCTCCAACAACCCGCTGCTGGAGGTGCGCGGGACAAACCCCTGGTCCAAGCTCAAGTCTGTCAGCTAGACTCAGACCACACACT
Organism: Neolamprologus brichardi; assembly: GCF_056152115.1. Taxonomy (NCBI): domain Eukaryota; kingdom Metazoa; phylum Chordata; class Actinopteri; order Cichliformes; family Cichlidae; genus Neolamprologus; species Neolamprologus brichardi. The sequence goes on from NC_142112.1 coordinate 36,481,770, forward strand.
CAACCTTTGTCCCTCACACATTCAGCACCTTCCTTTAGGACTTTGAGGTTTTTCCTTGAAACCTGTCAGTGTTATTTATTTATAGTTTACTGTATGACTGAGATATTATTCGTGGTGGAGCCAGAGGTGTTGGACAGGACAAACATGCTGCACTGTAAACGCACAAATCCCAACATCTGACATGGAAACGTGTCCGTTAGAAACCCTCTCCATGTTTATCCTGCATTTTAAACCCTTAGGAGATTTTTAAATGTTCCAAGCTTGTGTAGATATTCCCTCAGAAGTGTGACTTTAAACTTGGGAAATGCAAATGTGATGGATCGTTCTGGTGGTAAATGTGTTTTTAATGAGGAGTCGCAGCCGAAGCTTCATTCCAGAGCAGTCCTCATCTGAAGCAGGTTCAGTGTCCAGGATAAGGACACAATATCAGTGTATGTGACCATAAAATGGCTCTAAAAATGTGTTTAGAAGCTGAGGATGAAAGCAAGACTTTAGTCTCTAAATGCTTTAGAGCCTCTCACTATCTGCACACTGAGGTCTGCAGGATCTTTTAGGAATGGGGTTTTGTTTTGTTATTTTTCATAGATCTGGTTGGTTTTTCCAACCAAACAGTAAAATGACCTTTTCTGCCCCTTTTTAAAAGATGAATAAATAAAAATAGTAATCGAGCTGCTTGACTCGACTACTAACGAGACAAACATCTGGACTTGTGTGGGGAAACTGAAGCTGGCAGCTGGATGCACTACATTTGAGACTTTCTGGGCACTTTATGAATTTAAAGGAGTCTGTTATAAGATCTTTCCTGTGTGTTCTTTAAAGTTTACTGTATCTGAGCCTGTACAGATATAAAGCTTTATTTACCTGTCTGAATGGTGGAAACTGAACGTTGTGAAATAAAACAACTTTAAAGCAAAGTGGAAACGTGTTTGAATCATATTTTATTTGCTCAGCTGTCAAATGTGGTCACAAAGTAATGCTTCAAATATGACTCAAAGGTTGATCAAACTAAAGGAAATCCATGAGCTGTGTTCAGTAGTTCCATCCTCAACCACTAGATGTCACTATCAGGCTGAAAAACCGCTCAAAACTAAACATTTATTTATTTTTTTCATTTTAATTAGAGTAAAATTCTCCCCCGGCTTTATGCTGGTTTATTGTCAGCTTCATAATATAAAAATGAACATGTCTGGACTTTTTATTCCTTCTATTGTCGCTTTATTAAAGCTTTATGAACGAAATTCATGCTCGACTCCGACAAACATTAAATGCTGTAAATTTAAACCACTGAAAAGTTGTCACAAAAGAAAACGGAATAAATGACAAAAGTATTCAAAACTGGATTTTGTAGCGACGCACAGCTTTAAGGGAACGATGCGGTGAATCCAGGAGTTACGTTCATGACGTTCTTTGTGTTGTTTGTTTTTGGTTATTGTGTAGTTTTTGATCTCGTTTTGTGTACTTCAGAAGTCATTTTCCTTTCTGTGCTCGTGTTTCTCGTTTTTGTGAGAATATATTATATGTATATTTTGAGTGGTTTCTGGTCACTGCATCGTTTTGGTCAGTGTTCATTTGTATTTTTTTCTGGTAACTTGGCATTTCATAGGTTTTCACACACTTATGTTGTCCTGGAGCTATTTTTTAGTGGTTTATTTATTTTGTGGTTCACTACAGTATAGTTGGAATAACTATAGGGCTGTTTGTGGACATTTAGCAGGTTTTTGTGGTCTCAGTATTTCTGAGGGTGGTTTTGTGCAGATGTTGTATATTTTTATGGTAATTTGATTCATGTCTGGGTCATTTGTGACTGTTTTGGACATTTTGTAGTCATTTTGCGGCTGCTGGTGTATCACTTTGTACGTGTTTACTGATTTTGCATATTTGACATTTGTTGTCATTTAGAGTAGTTTTGTGGTTATTTTGTTTACATTTGGCTGCTTTGTGGTTATTTTTACATCTTTTGGTGCAATTTGCCATGTTATTGTTGGATTGTCATCATTTTGCAGGTTTTTTATTTGTATTTTGTGTACTTTGGGTTTTTATGGGGTTACGTGGCTTATTTTGGATAGTTTGTGGTCATTTCGAATATCTTTGGGATACTTTTTGTATTTTGTGCTACTTTTTATGTTTTGTGGTCATGTAGCTCCTTGTTCGACAATTTAAAGTAATTTTGCATATTTTGGGGGTGATATTGTGTATTTTATGCTACTGCTTCGTGTTTTGGGTTCACGTGGTTTAATTTACGGGTCGTTTAAGGTCGTTTTACGTACTTTCTGTGATTGTGTGAGGCACTTTGGCGCCACACTGTTAGGCTTTATCGGTAAAAATAATCATTAAGAAAACAACACCGCCTGAGCGATGAATCGCGGAGTGTTTATTCATAACTTCAGATACGTGCTCGTTCACTCTTTTATTACCTAAGTGAGAATGCCGCCTGTCGTCGTGACGTAGTTGTGACGCAGCGCTCTGACGGACAGGTAAGCCGACACCGGCCGCCATATTGGGAAAGAACGGAAGTGAGAGAGGGAGAGGTGGAGGTAGAGAGAGAGAGAAACGGAGATAAGTCAATCAGTTTCCGAAAAAGGGCGTCCTCCTCCTCCCCCTGATCCTCCTCTTCGTCTCTCCGGAGGAAGGGGCGGTCTCAGCGCCGCGGCAGATCCGGAATTAGCCCTTGTTCGCTCGGCTCCGTTCGGTCGGTTGGTCGGTCGGTTCGGTTCCTGCCGACGCTGAAAGTGGACTACTACCTTCAAACATTTTCTTTAAAGAATAAGAGCGAGGAGAAACAGGCGAGAAAGCGTCCGGAGCGAGGGAGGTACGAGCAGCAGAAAAGAGGAATAACAGAAGAAGAAAGAAAAGTAGGGGCAGAAGAAGAAGATGCCTCTGGCTCAGCTGGCGGACCCCTGGCAGAAGATGCCGCTGGGGAGGACGGCTGGAGAGGTGAGCACACTTTGGTTTGTCCTGCTGTCACACTGACTGACAGCTGACTGGGGGCTGCAGTCACAGCAGCAGCTTTTAGGGGTAAAAACACGAAACACAGCACAAAGAAAAGCGCCTTTAAGTCTCTGTCAGGCAGAGGCAGCTGCTCCCAAACACAGCACAAACTACCGTGAGACCAGTCTGCAGGTAACCTGTGCTTCAAGAAGCGCTGAACATGTGCTGGCAATGACAGAGTGCTCAAACAGTTAGCTGACAATGTCATCAAGGACGAAATTACATTGCATTTCTATTGACAGCAGCTGCGAAGTGACTGCAGGGATAATTATTTTTATGACCCTAAATTGGACCGTAAACTCTGGGAACATCTGTTTATTTCCCTCTGACGACACAAACATGAAGTCATTTTCATTGCAGAGATTTTACACCAGTTCAGGAAGGCGCAGAAGTACACCAAAGTGTCCTATAAGCTCCCAAATAAGCACAAAACTCTTTACAGGAATGTCCTGGTGTGATCCAGTGTTAATCAAGTGGTTTAAAAGATCATAAATTGCAAAAATACGAAGGCACCTATCAGGGTAATTCGATTTTTTAAGTTAAAGTCATTCTTCTTAGCAGCTAAACTACAACACGGACATCATTTTTACCCTAGAAAACTTCAGCGGGACTAAATTAGCTGGAATAAAACAACGTAAAGTATCAAGCGATGACCTGAAGGCGCAAATATGTAATAATACTTTATGCACGAGTATTACAGTGGGACTACAGGGCACGGATATACTATAAAGTACCACAACATTGCTACAAGCTGCCATGGACAAGTTTCTGGTGTTAAATCAAGAGGTTTTAAATGTCATAAAGGACAAAAATGTGAAAAATTACATTGCGTTATGGTTGACAGCACCAGTGACTATAGGGGCGTCAATTTGTCCCTAAAATGTGATCAAAAACATTATAAAGCTCCAAAAAGATGAAGTTAGCTGCATTAAAACACAACGTAGATTAAGATGTGTTTACTCTAAACACCTGAACGTGGTGCACACCCTCCAGACATGTCACATTTGTGCAACAGGAAACCCCGAGCATGTGCTAGAATATTTTATTACTAAAACAATAAACTAAAAAAACTGTCATGGACGCACGTCAGTGTCAGTTAAAAGAGACTGAAAGTGTGTAAGAGACAAGCATATGAAATTAGACTGTATTAGTACTGCTGAGTGACTACAAGGACACTATTAGGAGCCTAAATTGGATTTTAAATACCATAAAACATGAAGTAATATTCTGTGCAGAAATATTACACCAGCACAGTGTACAGTGGGCACAGAAGAACAATAGAGCTGGTGTTTCATTGAGAGGTTTAAAACGTCACAAAGTACACAAATATGAAGGCAAATCAGATTGTTTTATTACACAAACTCTATTTAAATGAGATTTAAAGCAGCACAGAGCTCCAACAGGGACTATATTAGTTGCACTGAATCACATCACGAAGCAGTTTCGGCACAGAGTTGTTACATTTGGGTTTTATTTATCAATCTGTTTAGAAATAACAGGTTTTATTAGGACCGAGGGCAGCAGCTAAAGCTGCTATAGAGCCATCATTCTGACCTTAAGTCAGACTAAAAACACCACGAACCTCAAACACTAAATTAGTTTTACTGAAGCACAACAGAAAGTAGCATAAGATCATTCTGAAGACACAAAGATGAAGTTTTCTGTGCAGACGTATCACATTAGTACTACAAGGAAGAGAAATTGTTGCTATAAGCTGCCACAGTCGTGTTAAAATCTCTCTGCAAATGCCCTGACCGTATTATAAAAATGTCAGAAAGTACAAAACTACTTCAGGACTTTTACAGTTTTTACTATTGAAGCAGATACAGACTCACCGGCAGGCTCTACACACCAAACGCTCAACAAATTCATAGGAAACAAACTGTGGACGAGGACATAAAATGACCTGAAGAGTCTTTTCTCTCTGGCCTGACCCTGAAGCTCAGTGAATTAACTCTGAGTGTCACAAACTCACTAAATCACCTTAAAGTCTCAGTTAGACAGCAGGGCGTAACCCCCCCCCCCCCCCCCCCCCCCTCCTCTATTTTAACAAACCAAGTCTCCTAAGATCAGTCTGTGGACACACAAGGCTTTATTTCAAATACTAAAGCTGCTCGTTGCCTTAACTATTAGTCCAGTGTCAGAATGTGCAGCTGTAGAGGTGCAGTAGTTAATGTCATGTTCGAGCGCTAAACCAGCAGGTTAAAGGTTATTATTAATTACAGCAGCAACCAAATCTTAAGCTCCTATAAGGACTTTACTTTAAAAAATAGATTAAAAACCCAAGAAAGACTGTGTGATATGGTACAGTATAGAAGTACTGCTCCAAATATTTCATTCATTTATATGAATCTGTCAGTAAACTGCGGGGTGCAGTTAAGAATCCTTAACAGCACCGCAACACATGAAACGACGTGTGATTATAAACCACACAGATTTAATAAAAAACTCTGCAGGCGTAGTTAGACGAGATTGAAAAAACCCAATAATGTTGCTACAGGAGTGTCGTAGCTGCGTTAGTGTGAGATTGAAGGTGTTTTAGGCACAAGCATGAGAGGGTAAAATCACTATTTGGTCCCACAAATGCCATAAAAGAGCTTTTGTCACCGTATTGGTTCAATGGTGTCAGCAGGAACATTACAGTGACTCTAAATCAGACTTAAAACCTACATAAAAATCCACTAACATTCAGTATAGGTATCAAGTTTGCCTCTAATACAAATAACATAAAGGCCCCATTGATTCTCTACCAGGAGTAGGCCTGCAATTACCCCAGAGGTACTTCTGCAGTAAAAAGAGTGTCCATGTAAATGTGAGCTCAGCTAAATAAAAAAAAACCCCTGAAATTATAATTAAATTAAAGAAGTTCAAGCTGAAAAACTAACAGTCAACTAAAACTACTCGATAAGCTGTTTAAACGAGCTGAAAAATTACTAAATGTAAGTTTATTCTTTAATTTTACACGTCAGACTCAGAGTTGGAGACCCCTCTTTATCTCCAACATGTTGCCAGAAGTTTCTGTCTTTAGGTGGAGTTTGATTTGATTTGATTTTAATTTTATTGATTAGCATTCAAATATCTCAGTGAAGACAGAATAAAGATTACCACAAAGCAAGAAAGCATGAGACAAGGCTAATCAAAAGGTATTGGCTGAAGCATTTGCTTCCATTTGCAACCTTGAATAGGTTGCAAAGACTGTGCTGCAACCTCCTTGTGAGTTGATTGGTCACTAATGCACTGTAAGCCCAACCAGGTTTTAAAGTTGATGCGATAATAATAATAAGGCGTTGCAATAACATGTTGCAGACAGGGAAGCTTCCCCCTTGTGCACTGACTGTGAAACATCAACACTCCTGGTTGAAGGGTGTTTCTTCCATCTCTTCTTTAGTTTTAATTTCTTATTTATTGGCAGTTATAAAAGTTGATCCTGGCAAACAGCTAATATCTAAATAGCTAACAGCAACATGTCATAAGAGGAACCTGCACCAAAAACCTTCTTGTATTTATTTCGCTGCTTGCAGATCGATGCAGTTACCTGTTGTTTGCATGCATGACGCAGACTTGTCTGCAAGCACTCAGGCAGCAGTGAACAGGAAACAGAGAACGTTAATGTTGAAAGTAAAAGTCGTGGCTTACCACATTTCAGTGACTCATTTGAAAAGGCACAACGTTGGTGTCTGTGTTGCACTTTTCATGGTTTCACGCGGCTCAGCAGGTAGTTGGTGAGTGTTTGCAGACAAGTCGGAGTGTTGTGATTTTCTGGGACAGACAGCCTGACATTTAAGAAGAAAATAGTCCTACTGTGTTTTTCCTACACACATGACATCAGGATTATTTCTGGAATTGTTGTTTTCCTGAGCTTCTCATAAGAAGTCTCTCTCCACCTCGCTACATAAACACTTTGAGTGCAATTGATTCGCCATAAAAGAAACAAACTATACAATAAACATAGTTATAAGATGGGTTTTAATGGTAGTACAGTCATTTTAATGTTATGCAGACTTTCTTAAGGACACAATAACTGTACAGGTCACATCACCATCAGTCTCTAGGCCTGTGTGACTGAGGCGTCTGTTAGAGCCACGCTGACAGGAGGCGACCGTCTCTGCAGAGCCCTGCTGTTGTCATTGACGATGCCAACTGTTGTTTAACGTTGTGCGTTCTCCAGAAACAGTCAGTGTGAAGTAAATCAGACACATATGGATTCCTTAATTTATTAGCGTAATTGCAATTAATCAATAATGGAAATGATCGTTGGCTGGAGTCCTGAGGGATGTTAAATGAATAGTTTCTGTGTCTGTGCAGCTCTTCTGAAGCATTTCTGCGTGTTGTAAGAAACTGTGTGAGTGCTGTTTCATCACTGCAGCCGCACACACACACACACACACAAGTGCATGCATGCTAGTTTCTGTATTTCGGCGACGACTGCAGACGTGCTCCGCTCTTTGTGTGCGCGCTGAACGATGTTTGTCTTCAGGGCACCAATCCAAGCGAAGCATCCACTCAGCTTCGCCTCTCATGCTTTTATCTGCGTCTTTTGTTGTCGCGGTGGCCTAGAAAAAGGCTCTTACAGGCGCTTCTCCGCATGCCAAAAGGCTGAGAGGTGTAACGCCGGGGTCAAAGGTCGGGCGTTATTGAGCAAAGCGGCAGCAGAACGATCCTGTCGGTCTGACAGTGGTGTGTAAAGATGCCGAGGGGGGAATACCAGGGGCAGGTGAGAGCTTGTTGGGTGGCGAGACAGAAAAAGAGGCGCTGACTGCAGTGACTCAGTAATTTCTGTGTGTGAGGGTTTATTATTCACGATCTGCCTACAGAGTGACACACACACACATTTCTCCATGCAGCCCTTGTGACACCTCATACAGGAAGTGGGGACACACACACACGTAAGCTCTTCCTGAATCATGCAGCCACAGTGACACCGCCCTCTGCTCTTTATCAAGATTCAGAAACTTGTAGGAAGGAAGAACTGGAAAAAAAACACACTCGTACACACTCTCACACACTCTCACACAGAAGCTGGTTTTGTTTCAGACTTGTATCTCAGGTTCAGGAGACTAAAGCTTTCTTTAGAGCAGCCGGTTTGAATCAGTAGTTTTTATTTGTTAAGCAACAACAAATAAATCAAGCAAATAAAAACGACTCCAAGAGCTTTCACACACTAACCTGCCGCGACCTTCACCAAAAACAACGCTCTGTCACGGCTGTAGTGACCGTCTGCCACCCTAACTCGCCGATAATCAGTGCTGGTGTCACTAAATGCCTCGTTGGCAGGTTGTTTGTGATCAGCTCACATGCAGATAAACTCAAGATGATTCAGTATCTTTCAGAACCGACTTTATCAGCAATAAGGAGTAAAGGTGATTTAGCTGTCTCTCATGTTGTTGGGGAGGTACTTTGGCCCTCTCGTCTTTACAGCGTTGCGTCAGTTTATTTAAATTTGCTGATATTTTACTTATGCCTCTTTACCACTTCCACCTACCCTGGTTGGCACATCTCGAGTCAACTCTGCTGTACTCGGTTTCCATTGTTTTCTATTCCGATTCAGTACAACCTCAGTGTGGATGAGGTAGTTACAGCAACGCAGCCCAGAAGTATGCAACACAAACACAACACAACAATGGAGGACGTCAAGGCGATGGTGTACCAGCTGCTCGATGGTAAACATCTGCACATCGTCGTCGGACCAAAGTGTTGGTTTGGGAGTGTTTCTCTCGTTGCCGGGTTTCAAAAACAGAAGGTGTGACTCATCCAATGATGTCACTCCCTGGCCAATCAGTGGGATGCATTTCGTTGACGTTTTCGGCTCGATTGGAGCCCAAGCTGAGCTGCTTCTGTTTCAGCCGAGCGTTATCTGTCAGACAGATGATGATGACTGTGAGGTGCTCAGGAAGAAGCCAAAATGTTCACACCTCCACCGCCGTGCTGAGGAGTTGGTGTGAGGTGTTTGTGCTGGTATGTTGTGTTTTAGTCTCACCTGCTAAAGATTCTTGTGGTTTCTTCAGGTAGAGCTTTAGCATAGTTGTTCAGTGTTTTTCTAATTCTGCTGTCGTGAACTTGAACGTTGAACCTTCAACTGAGGCCCGTCGAGTCTGAGATGTAGCTGTTATTTAATTAAATGCACCTGATTAGCAGCACCTGGTTTGATGCCAAACCCCTTAAATCCTATAGAAGAAGCAAGAGTGTGCTTACATTTTCACGGGACTGTAGAGAGACCTGCGAAAAACTTTATTTTTTATATGATCGGATGTTTTCTTTCAGATTGCCTTTTATTAGCTTTGGCCATTTGAATTACCTAGCATACCTCTAGCTTAGGCCTCAGTCACACTGACCTAGGCACCAGCCACCAACACCAACCAGAAAAGTGAGCGTTCACCGACATGTTTTAAAATGTGCAGCTTTAACCTTAAAAAGCAAATATTCTCCATTTTTAGCTTGTGTCACACTTTTTCAAGTTTCACTAACGCTCCACGAGTACCGAGCAGACAGGTTGGTGTCGTCAATGCAGACTGTGGTCAAACGTATTGTCGTGGTTGACTCTAGAGCGAGAGAAACCTCTATAATAAGTTTCTCCCACAACTCTAAAGAGCCTCGACCATTCAGGATTCTCCTGAAAGCCCCCCCACGAAGTCCAAAGAATGGACGTTTGTATTTAGCAGTTCTTTGGCATCTAAAACAGCGGTCCCCAACCCCCGGGCCTCGGACCGGTACCGGTCCGTGAGTCGTTTGGTACCGGGCCGCGAGAGTAGAGGCTCAGGTGTGACATGTATGGTTTTCAGGGTTTTTATCGGTTTTCAGCGTTATTTTGTTATCGTTTTTATCGTTTACTCGGTTTTCCTGGGTCTTTTCACGTGTGTTATGAATAAATCTTCTTTTTTTCGGTACCGGTACTAGTTTTATTTTGTTGTATTTATCTGCAACACATTAAAGGCCGGTCCATGAAAATATTGTCGGGCATAAACCGGTCCGTGGCGCAAAAAAGGTTGGAGACCACTGATCTAAAAGATAAACTCTCCCAGATTCCTTCAGAGTATCTTATAAAGCCTCAACACCGAGGTGCTCCGTGAGCATTTTGTGAGCATATGAAGCATCCCGACAAACCGTCATGTTTACTTATGTCCCCACCCAAGCCTGACATACCAGGATGTTTCAGCAAGCAGAACACGTCCGTTAGAGGTAGTCATGCTCATCATCTCCAAGTGAGGCTTGCTTTGATATGTCCTGTTTAATCTCATATATAATGACAATCATAATTATTTATACTGCACTTTTTTTTAATAAAAAAATACTTACCTAAGTTATTTTTCCAGTAAATGTTCATAGTTTCTTTGTCTTAAATGCTACCAGCCTGACTAACATTGAAAGCCTCTCCTCAGACTCTGGGATACATCTTAACATTTTGTTCTTTTTATGCCAGACGTTCAGATCGATTATGTGACAAAGCCAGTGTCTCTCCAGAAACAAAATCCTGGTTATTCTTGGATGTCTGCAGGCTCTGCTGCTCCCTGTGATGGGACATCGGCACTGATATCCAGTTTCACTTTAATTCGATCATCTCCTGAAGATTCAGTTACAGCAGATAAATACCAGTATTAGAAACACTCACTTCTTCCATCTGTTAAGTGCAAGATTTGAGGTGGAATTAATTTCATTCTGGTGGCACAGAGGGCACTTTGATGTTTTGCAGGGAAGCTAACCTCTAATTTAACCATAAGGTAACAAACAGGTACAAAAATAAACCGAGAAGATGTTTGTTTTAATAGAAAATGACATTTTTGTGTTCGTTTAATGCCTGAGTGTCTCAGTTTTACACATTCTGTATCCCAAACTATTTGTAATAAGTATCTGCAGTCTAGCACAAATACACATGAATAAATAAAAAGAAAACAGCAGCAAAGCTGTGACAAAAATAAAACTTGTAATGACACCTGCTAACAGTGACATCCGGTAATAACTGACACATCGTTTTCAGAGTTGAAGTCAATCCATGTCGTTATGGTGAATTTGGGTTGTGGTACAAATGAGCGGAGTCCCTGATTGGTCCTCATCCACCTGCCTCACAGGCCTGGGTGTTGTTAGAAGGCGAGATCACAAAGCAGTGCATCCGCCATGAGAAAGATTTGCCTAGATTTGGTTTTGTCGTTATCGGAGAGTTACGGTAGACTTCATCGGACCGCAAGTAACAAGTGATAACATCCGTTTAACCATTTGAATAATCTTCTCTCTCCCTGCTTTTTGCTTTACTGAGAGCAGAAGTCGAGCTGTGCCGACTCCACAAGTTTTGACAACGCTCCAAAGAGCAGGCTGGCACGCCAGGAATGTTTGGCTTTCTCTGCCTTGAAGTGCCTCCGTAAAGGTTCAGCGGGGTGGAGGTCAGGTGACGGTGGAGGAAATTCCACGACAAGCTTTTCAGTTCGCAGAGCTTTGAGGTGTGAAGGGTTCAGTATGGGTGGAGTGTGAGAGTTCCACAAAGATGACGGAGGATGGGGAAAAGCACGGTGGGTGTTTCTAGAGAAAAGCATGTTCTCCAGAAACACCCACCGTGCTTTTCTTTGGGGTGGAGTCGATTCCAGGCAGATAAAATCCCACCTTCGGGTGCATTTACACCCTTGTACAGTTGCCTTGCACCGTCCCTCGAGTATGTTTCACTTAATCACAGCTCAAGGACCAAGTTCACAGTTTTAAGACTTTTGTTGTTTGGGTCCATTTTTTGGAAGCGACAACATGCTGTCCTCTCATGCCCCTCGTAGATTTCTCAATTCCTCAGCAGTAATTTTAAGGGCGGCAGCTGTTGTTGAGGAAGCGCTGCAGTTTCATGCTTGGGCACGATTAGTGGCCACACTGCATTTTTACTGTTCCCACCTCTATGAGGGGACAAGGGCACAGTATGCCACAGTGGTCCAGGGTTGGAGACTTGCACTTGCACAGTGTTAAAGGGAAACTACCCTGTAGTGGCCTATTTCTGGTTATTTAGTACTACAGCTTTGCATTTCCATCACAATAACACTGCGTTTTTGGATACAGCAGCAATAAAATAAGCTTTTAAAACTTTTTTGCGTCACAGCCATGACCAGAAGTTTTGGCATTCGTGCAGATTTAGTGTTTGATGCATTTTGTTTTTTCAGTTTCTCCCCTTCAGCCTTAAAAGAATGATGGGAGTTTGCCATCGTCATGGGGCATGTGGGCGGATGGTGAGGATAACGATAAGTTGAGAACGAGATGATGTAGGATTTTCAAATTTATACGTCTGCTAAAAATCTAAGAATTTGAATCCTGGTGAACTTCATGTCAAGGTCAGAGGTCAAGTGTGCTTAAAATTCAAGATTATTGTCATGTGTGCAAAGAAAAAGCATTTCTCTGTACATTAAAATTCTTTCTCTGCTGTCCACACGCAGAAGCCTGTTAATATGTACAAATAGATAAAATGCAAATTGCATGAATAAAACTCTGTTATAAGTTTTTGCTCCAGGTGAGGCTCGAACTCACAACCTCAGCATCACTCTGCAGGCTACTGTCCTATAAGTACCGCGCGCTGACCGATTGCGCCACTGGGGCTCCCTAAAAGCTTGTGAATGCAATAATTTAAGAAGGAAGTCTCCTAGGATTTTCACATTTATCCCATAGGTGCGTCTCCTAGGAGGCTTAGGCAGCCGTCAGTGTTTTTATTTCTGCTGGGCCGCTTCTGATTGATGGGATCCATTCCTGTGTCACCAGAGCGCCAAGCTGATAAAGGTTTGTGGACTTCTGCTTTTTGAGGATTGACCACAATAAAATGTCCACATGATGGATCACTTGGGACACCAAGGCAGAAGTGATAACCTAAGAAGGGACATTAATGTTTTCCATCCATGCCATAAAACTTTATTTATAAAGCTGAGCGATTGTGAGGTGGAGTAGGCCGGTTTGAGTAAAATCTAATTATAAGCAGTTATGTTTGATCCAGCAACGTCCTGTTTGAAGCTTGAAGCTCAGTCATTTCTAACAGGTTTACAATGACTGCAAATTGTTTTTTGCAGAAAGCGCCACAGATTATTTGCGTAGCATCTGAATGCTGACAAAGCGTTAACCCAGTCAATGCCGCTAAATCAAGTCTTTGAAATATTTTAAGCATATTTCTCGTGTTTGAAACGTTTCTAAATTCTCAAAGTATCCGATTAGTTTCTGTAGACTCAGCCTTTTTAAGTTACTGCAGGTAGTTAAACCAGAAACCTGGTGCAAGTTTAAGACTTCAAAAAAATGTTTTTCATTCAGCTTTCTTAAATGCATCAGTGATTAAAAGTTTTATAAAGCAACATTAGCATTTAAAGACTGAAATGTTGGTCACATTAGGAAGCTTTTTAGACAGCCACGCCACATATGAAGGCTGATAAACGAGCTGTCTCTTTCATTCTTTTTTGGCTTAAAAGTTCTGGTTCAGACTCTGTTGTTGCTTAGCAGTAACACAGGCGATTTCACAGGAAAGTCTGATTTGACTAATGGTTATAAATCTCTCGTCCTCCCGCCTCTTACGCACTAGCTGAGATAAGAAGGCCGGTTTGAAGAGTTCAAAGTCCACATGGTTTCTGGGTGTTGTTTGAATATAGTCTCACAAAAAACCAAACCTCTCCCTTAACAGAAAACAGACGAGCTCCACCTCAGCAGCATCACTTCCCTCGACCTAGGATGCCCCGCGCTGGTTGGCAGACCTGCCAACTTTTTTACATAATGATATCCGGTTACGTTGCCAGCAGCTCGACTCTAACTTTAACGATTATTAATACCAGGTGTGGCTGCAGAGTTCTGTGCTCAGCTGTCATCATCCTGATACCTAATCGATCTATAGATTAATAAAAGGAGAGAGTAGAGTCTAAAAGCCTTCGAATGCTTTTAATTTCGACTTCCTTTTCCTTCCTAAAAACAGGAACTGAGCTCTTGTAGTGATCCTTCGACTGCAACATCTTTATTAACTGTAGCTTCCAGGAAATTTCCTAGACGTGAGGGGTCAAAGCTCATCTTTATCACTTTCCCTCAGGAAATCATCCCAAAAGAACTTCTGATACCGTCAGGAACTCCCGCTATCTGGATTTCCTGCTTCAACACATAGTTGGGGGCGAATGAGACCCCGTGGAGCAGAGCATTTAACAGCTTTCATCGTGCTTTTACAAGAAGAGGTCGAGACAACATGTACAAATCAAACTTTAATTGCAGTAAAATATGCCTTTCCTTCTGAGAACATGTTGTTGATGCTCCTGATGTAACAGGTCTGGTTGGAACAAGACTCAGGATGTTTTTGTTTTACTCGTGAACAGCAGTCGAGTCTTCCCTAAATACTTTAGATGATGATGGGAGTTTTTATTTAGATGCAGCTATATTTATGCTGCTGGTGTCATCAGGCATCACGTTAGGTTGTCCAAAATGGACAGGACTCTGGGTAGCTGTGACTTAATAGTGTTTTCTTCTTGATCGTAGGGGTCGAGGTAATTGATCTAGTTTTGTTTTGGATTATTTTTTTGATATTTACAGGCTTAAATTGTAGTAAAACCTTTCTTTGAGAAGTCACGTGACAAACAGCTACTTTACATTTTTATTTTAGACATGACACCAGCAAGCAGTCGCTTTCCACAGACTAATCAGGGTTTTTCCTGGCTCTGAGTGGACTTTTGTAGGTGTGATAACACATTTAAGTGTGATTAGCCATTTGATTATAAGTTGCCAAAAAAAAATATTATTACAGAACTGCTCATTTTCCTTTCGGGGGAAGTCCACGGCCTCTTTGGGAGATTCCAACATGTTTTTATATGTAGGAAAATCCCTGTATAAGTTTCCACGTTGATTTAAAAATGCTCAAAAAGCCTCTGTTACGCCAACCGTGACGTGTTCTTGAGGCGTGCTGGACTCACTCAAATCTTTTCCTAAAAAAAGACACTTCTAGAGAACGATTCGAGAAGTCAAAGCATGAATTGAAGCAATCGTGGAGTTTTCTCCAGCATGTCTCGTCTTTCCGAGCTGTCGCAGCATCTCTGTCTCAGTAATCTGGGAATCTTTGAGCTCGTCTACTGAGAAATAAGGGCTGCTTCTCCAACTCGGCTGTGTTGGCTTCGCTGTGTTCACCAAAATACAAAATGTAAGAAGTGGACGACAAGCCAATATGAGTTTTGGCCCTTGCTCCACTTTGCGAGGGCGACAACGGCGAGCACAAACTCCCTGCAAAGTTTTAATGGTTCTGTCATAAATCAGGCAGGCGTATTATTTTGCACAGATCTTACATAATACCAGTGTTGCATGTGATAATAATTTGGTAAGTTACAAACTTCTAATAATGTGACAGCTTTGCTGTGTAGCCCCAAAATAACCACATGGAGACTTTTGTGCAATTTGCATGGATACTTTAACACAATTTAAATATGTAGATGTGACAATGCACCGAAGTTAGAGAGTATTATTTTATTATATTGTCAAAGAACATTTTTAAAGTAACACTTTCCCAACATTATTTTGTACCTTCTTAGGCTTTCTTATTATGTAATTTGAAGCGTTAAGCAGTCGTAAGAGACCAGTAAAGGACTGTTTGTATGGATGAGATCTTTGCGGTTGTCGACGCATCGATTCTTTTCTGTAATGTTAGCACTGAGTTGTGCGGAGGGCTCGGTGGTTAGCGCTGCTTTCTCAAGGCAAGGACTGAAACATTGGCAGGACTCTTCTGTTTGTGTCTCGAGTTTACATGTTCCCACCATGCTTGCATTGAATTTCCCTGGAAAGACATGCTTCCCATCCCGACCCAGGACACTCTTGCAACATCAGTACTTAATCTCAAGAGTTTCACTTCCTGGATAAATGAAGATTAAAAAACGAGACAAAAACTTTGCACCCACTTTCCACAATTTGTGACTCATGTTGTTTTCTGAGTCATAACTCAGTCGAATCTAACCACGCAGGAACAGTTCGTATTTATAGATTCATTGTGCAATTTCATTTCTGAAGTCCTTTGCAAATGAAGGTTGGGAATCTTTGAAGAAAACATGATTGTCATAAATCCAAAACCTGCCTGAGAGTCATCACATTTCTGAGATGTTTCATGTGTTCGTAGGTTTACACTTCATGCAGGAATTGCTGCACTACAAAATTATGTTGTCTCAACTTAAAAAAATGCAAACTTAAGCCTTAAAATAAATTACCATCAACTTAAGAGGGGTAGATTACACAACTCTGAGTATGCAGTGCATTTAGGCAAGAAAAGTCACATGACAGCCAGAAAAAAAGTGTAAGAAAGTAAAAGTTAAATATACTTATAAGGATAAGGATCAGGTTACGAGGACGGTTGTCCATCCATCCATCCATCTTCATCCGCTTTATCCGAGGCCGGGTCGCGGGGGCAGCAGCCTAAGCAAAGAGGCCCAGACCTCCCTCTCCCTAGCCACCTCCTCCAGCTTATCCGGGGGAACACCAAGGCATTCCTATGGCGCCTCCTGCGGGTGGTGGGCCCATGTCTCCTCTTCGGGCTGTGCCCGGCCGGGCCCCATGAACTAAGGCCCGGCCACCAGACGCTCGCCCTCGGGCACCCTCCCCGGGCCTGGCTCCAGGGCGGAGCCCCAGTAACCCTATCCCGGGCAGGGTAAACTGTTCCCTCGATGTTCTTTTCATAAGGGTCTTCTTCGGTTGTCTTCTTCGGTTGTCTGCGCTGTTATTTTATCAGAGCCAGATAATCATTGTTGGCTTGACAGCTCTAAGCTACTAGAGTCACACTTTAGTCACACAGAGTTAAAATAGCACGACAAACAGAAAAATTGCATTGACCCTTTTTGCATTCGCTGACTGTTTGCAAGTAGCTGCAGTGACGACAGGGCAGCACCCTCAACCTCTGGGACACCACTTTCTATAACAAGGGGATTGCACAGGAGGGAACCAATATATCGTGATCTGACTTGGACTGATCGCAGATTGGTGAAGACTTCCAAGTAATGACGTAGGGATTTGTCATTTTCAACAGTTTATCCCAGTTAACAAGCAGGTTGCACATAATTGCCATCTTGACCCGTTCAGTCACAGACTGATACCAAACCCGACTGGTCAGCATCTTCGCAGCAACCATGATGTCATTTAAAAGAGTGAGGACCTTTACTGCGTTTACAGTGTAAAGGTTGATTCTGTGTGTTTTTAATGGTGAAAATGGACCAAAATTGTCCCCACAAAAACAAACGCTGCACACTTTTTATTCATGGTCTACACGACTGAGCCATTCCACTGCTTCCTCTGCAGCCACCTTGTTCTCTCTTAATCCTGTTTCCTCTTTCTCTTCGTAATCCATCACTCTCTCTCCGTCCGCTGCCTTTGCTCTCTCCTTGCCCTGCCCGCCACCCTCCTCTTCACCTTTTATCCGGTTGTGCAGATTACAGGCCAATAATTGCTCCCCGAGTTGCTCTCACCGGCAGAGTAAATAATCGTAATCGCTTTTATTGTTATTATGCTTTTTTGGTCACGCAGTAGTATCGGTGCTATCAGTGTCTGAATCACAGCTGTTGTTCGAGCAGGGAAGCAGACAGGCTGTTAATCCGCGTTATGTAATGCTAATTCAGATCTGTTGTTTTTGTTTTCCCTTTCGGCCGAGCAGATGAGGTACGAAGCCGTCCGGGTCTGTCGGCCCTGCTGATAAATCTTACGTTCAGACCGTCTGGGCCCTTCTTTTTCTTCTTTTTTGTTCCCGTATCTCATTTTAACCTGAACTCTAGTTTGATCCCAACATCACAGCGAATGAGCGGGAGGGAGGTGGTGAGGATGAGAGCTTTTCAGAATAAAAGACGCCTACTCAGTGAGCGGCTTGCTTCACCTCTGAATGGAAAGAATTGAACGTAGGCAGCAAAAGTCCTTGATGTAAAAGAATCATTAATGTCTTTATGCACCTGATTTACCTTATATCTGATTTAAAGGGGACGCGTTCTGCTTCCTTCGTTTTCTGTCGTATTTGTACTCTTGCAGTGGTAAATCTGAATCATGCAACGCTGCTCTTGTAGTGTCTGAGAACAGAAATATGATCCCAGAAATGATCAAAATAGGCCCAGATTTTATACATTAAAGCCCCCTGCCTCATATTGGGCGTCTCTGTGCTTGACCTCGAGGGCACAGACCAGGATCCTTTGGGTCCTTTGTGTTTCCGGGTCAGGAGCTTGTGGATCAGGTTTGATTGGATTGGGCTTTGGGGAGTTTGGAGGTTGGGTCAGCGCCTTGGGCTCTTTGCCGTTCTTCGAGGAGCTCGTGACAGTTTTTGGGTTGTGGTGATGCCCATTGTGCTGTGCTTGGATAGTGTTTCGTAACATCCACGTAAATGTCAGGAATCAGGTTTCCCAGCAGAACGTTCCAGCTCATCATTATCATTCATCTGTCACAGGTTCCATCAATCTTTTTTTTAAAATAATGATTATATTCATTTTTATTCATTTTTCTCCTTTATAGGTTGTGGGAATGTTTATACCATAAAAGATGTTTGAGATCTTTGGATAATCTGTTAGGGTTTTTCTTTTTGTCGTCGGTGTTGTTGTTTTTGCTGATTCTAGTTTTCTTTATTTGAGGTGGATATTTTGCATATGTTTATAAAATATATACGCAGTGTTTTAGTTAGAAAAAAATAACTAAAATATTAAAATGCAAAAATAAAAATGTTTACAGTTAAAATTAACTGAAAATGTCTAAATAAGAAAATAAAGGAAAATGAATGTGGTGATAAATAATAAAAAAAAAGTATAAAATTTGAAAATAAAACAATAAAAAATAAAAGGAAAGGCAGAAAATATATAGATAAATAAATAAAACTGGAATAATAATTAAAAATAGCACAAAAAAATCCAAATTAACATTAAAAAAATGACAAAAAATAACATTTATAAAGTAAAATGATAATTACTTAAAATTTTTTAAAAAACTTAAAAAAGAATCGGTTAAAAAAAGTTTATTCTAAAAGAAATGCAGAAATAGAATATCTGTATTTAATAAATAAAATGCTAAATAATTAGAAATAAAGAAATAAATTTCATATAAAACTGAAATAAAAAATGACCAAAACTACAAAATAAATTCAAATAAAATTGCAAGAAAAAAAAAATAGAGAAAATTGACAGCCCTGGAAAATCAATGAAAACAATCAACGAATGTCAGCTTCCTGTTTACGTCCACCTGAAGTCCCCGGGGTCTGCAGCCCATCAAACTGGACCTTGAATGTTTCTGTACAGATAAGTGTGCCTCAGTACTCGCTGTCTCAGAGGAAGTCGAGCTGTTACCAGTTTTTCAGGTGAGCATGTCTGAGCCTGAAGAGGTGACGTCGCCTGCCAGGATCACACGGAGAGCAGCTGCTAATTAGCATGTCACTGCTGAGCCTCTGCGCGTGTGTGTGTTAACGCCTGACCTTTGTGTGTGTTTGATTACAGGATGCACATCATGATCACGAGGACTCGGTGGGCGAGGACGATTCGATGTCTGTCTGCACGGTGAGTCCACGTCCCGTCACCAGAGAGGCTGCAGACTGTGTTTGCAACTTTCTGTTAGTCTTTCCTGGCATGTCGTCGGCTTCACTGTAAACACGCCGAGCTCTCTGTTTGCACTCAAAATGCTCTGGAGGCACTCACGCGTGCAGCCATGAGTCTGACCTCCTCGTATCGACGCTTAAACAGCTCTTCTGGTCACTTTTACATCGATTTGTGTGCGACCTCGTGTGCAAAAGTTTCAGTTGCATTCACACAAAGCAGAGTTTTTGATTTAGCCTCTGTTTGAGAAAACTGACGCCTACTCCTGCAGGATAATTGCTGGTATGAAAGTGAAGCAGAATGTAGCTCACTATTAAAATCATGAGTCATCTCAGAGCAGGAAGAAAAAAATCCTCCCTCACATCCTTGGCACTGATCGTTATCATCATTTATTTGTGATGCTCTTCACATTTCAGGAGTTGTTTTGGGATTAGATGATATTTTCTCTTCAGGCGATTCCACCTTCTTCTTCCTGTGGCCCACTTTTATCCTCTACTCACACATGCTGACTTTCATTTGACCCTGTTTTGGAGAAAATCACTGTAAATACAGGATATTTTGAAATGCATGTGGTCATGCACGGATTACTAAACAGGCCTAGTGGACCTGAGGGATCCGGCTCAGTTCTAAGATACGAAACGGCCACAATGAAGCACAACTGAGTCTAGAAGAGACACAAAACCAAAAGAAATGCAAAATGACTGCAGAGAGAGACACAGAAGTCACAGAAGTGTGCAACATTGAGACAATTAAAACACTGATGGGTGTAAAATGATTGAAAACATGTACAATTATTGGAAACGAGTGCAATGTTGGAAAGCAAAGAAATGTGCAAAACAAGCAAAAGAAAACCTGAAATTGGTACAAAACGAGGAAAAAGCAGCAACCAAATAATAAAGAAGTGAAACAAAGTTACCAAAAAGACACAAAAATGACCTTAAGAGTGGAAATTGATGGAAAATCACCAGAAAAATGCATAAAATACCCACAGGAAGAAGGAAAATCACCCCTAATAGGTGTAAAACATTTGCAAAATACATGCAAAGTAGCAGAAAATGATGCAAAGCATTTGTCAGCAGACACAAAAGATCATAAAAAGACTAAAATCCTCAAAGAGAATCACAACATCGCTGAATTAGTGCAAAATAATGAAGAAGCATCCCAAAGAAAGTTTCTGTGTCCTGTTTTTCAGTGACTGCTGTCTCGTGTGAGTCCTCGAGCCTCTGAATGGCGTTTTGTACCTTTAAATGTTGGTGAGCCTTCACTTCACTTGGGACTGGTGGGAAAAAAGAGCGGTGCCCTGTAAACAAAAATAAGCACAGGTGCAGAAACATAATTTAAAGGATTAAATTGGTTGTTTTATGAAATGTGGGCTGGTTTTCATAAGCTACAAAAGCAGAAGCGGCTCCTCAGTGTTTCAGGAGCCGTGTGGTCCTGCACGGAGCTCACGGCCTTGTCTGCGAGTGTTTGAGCAGCAGCAGGGAGGGCAGCTGCACGTATTGATTTTTTAAATGCAGAGGAGATGGTTTATGGATCTCTGGTAGGAGCTGAGCACTCATTACCTCACTGCACAGAGTCGGCAGCACTCGCACAAAGACACACACGAGCTCTGCAGCAAGAAGCTGGATGTGAAAACATCACCAGCGTCACATTGTGTGAGTGTGTGTCTGCAGGTCTGTGTGAGCGTGAATATATTACATAGCTGTTAATGAGTGACTTAGACTGTTCCACTCAGTGTGAAGCGAGTGTGTGTCAGGTTAAATCGGGGTAATGAGGCAGCTTTCTCTCTGTGTCACGTTGCTCAAAGTCTTCGAGTGTGCAAATGACACAAATTCACTCACCGCTACACTTGTGAGGACCTTCACTGACACAAGCGAACAAGTTCTGCAACGGTCAGACCACAGAGCTTCAGAGCTGTGAGTAAGTCTGGGAGAAATGACCACACTTCTCACTTGGTTTATCACCTCAATAAGCACTTTGGTCAGTTAATGGCCTCAGTCACTGGTCTCAGGTCTTACTGAATAAAACATGACGTTCTGTAAATTTTATTCACCGGTCGTCCAAACGGAGGAGGAAACAGGGTGTGCGTGTAACTGAGACACTACACGAGCCAGGCTGATTGTAGTAAATAAAAAAAACATGAAACCTAAAGTTTAAAAAGAGAACTTACTAATAAAACAACTAAAACTTTGATATGGGACAGAAAATGATGGCAGGGGGAACCAAAAGAAGCAAAAATGCAGAAAACACAAGATGCAAAATGTGAGAAAATTATACAAAACGATAGAAAACAGCCAAAAAGAGGATTTCAGAATGATTAAAAATCAACCTCAGTGATCATATAAAGACCAGAATGACCAAAGCCTGACCTAGCATGGCCAAAGTGTGACAGAAAAGGACAAAAAGAAGGAAATGATCAGGAAGGGAGCTCAATAACCATGGAGGTATACTACAGAGAGGCCAAAACAGTCCCAAAATCATGGACAGCAACCATGAAGACGTGCAAAATGAGAAAGAATGATGAGAATGATCGGTTTGCTCTCCCAAATGTTACAAATATGATACACACCAGACTCAAAGCTTTGGGGAGCAGACATGAAGACATGCAAAATAATTAAAAAGAGAGCTCGGTGATCATAAAAATACCAAAATGACAAAACGATGGCCCAAAACAGTCACAAAACAATATTGAGCAACTATAAAGAGATTAGACAGAGATCTCAGTGATCACGAGAAACAGTCAAAGGACCACAGAGAGACACAAACAATCAAAATGTGAAACAAAACGATGGGAAGCAACCATGGAGGCAAAATGAACAGAAAGAGCTCAGAGGTGACTAACATGTGACACAAACGATATTACGCAACTATAAAGAGAAGCAAAATTATTAGAAAGATATCTGTTCATAAATGATTAAACGCCTGCGAGGCACAAAATAATCCAACAACAGCAAAATAGTTGAAGTTCAACACACAGGAAGTGTGTTTGGGTTTAGTCTGTGTCACTGTGGTCAGATTTCATCACAACATGTCAGGAGACGCTTTGGTGCAGATCTTTGCTGAGACTTGGTGAATCTTCGTGAGTCAGCTAACTTCAAAAGCTTGCTTTATAATTTCCATCCTGAACTCCTGAAAAGCCTCGAGGCCATCGTGAAGAGTGGACGGGAGCACTGAGTTTCATTTCAAACATGTCAGAGACGTAAAAACCTCACATGCAGAATCACTTAAAAGATGCTGCTGCTTTTTTTAAAACTCTTTAAGTTGTACTTGCTATTAATGGGTCGACCCGTAGTGCCAACAACAGTCAGTGATGTTTGACCACGAGCCAGAAGGAAATTCACCAGCAGCTTTGCAAAGTAGGATTTCATTTCCTCAAATATAGCAGATATTTTTGTTTATCGTTTGGCAGGAAATGAGAGGAACTGCTGTGGTTTGTTATCTAAAGTGACAGAGACTCATTGGATTGGCTTATATGTGCACTCAAATGTGCAGACAACCACCCAACTACGCCTGTGAGCCAGTAAGAGCCGATAAAAAACAGACTAAAAGCACTGAAACACACACACACGCCTCAGCTCTCATTCACACACACACACACACACACACACACTCGCTAAGGCCCCCAGTGAGGCAGAAAAGAGTTTCCAGACAGCCGAAGGAACATCGTTGCTCTCTGAGGGACCAACTAACATCTGCTGCCATCTGCCGCTGCTGTTCAGCTGTGTGTGTGTGTGTGTGTGTGTGTGTGTGTGTGTGTGTGTGTGTGTGTGTGTGTGTGTGTGTGTGTGTGTCAGACACAGTATCATGTCTCATCAGGATGAGGTCACTTGTTCGCCGTGGGAGCACCATGTTGAACACACACGTGCACCAGCTTCGTAGTTTGTGTGACCTGCTGCGCCGCGGGTTTTGCTCTCCCAGCAGATTTCTCTGGCTGACTGCGTCGCTCTAAATGGTTTAAATGGGACTTAAATATTTCATAAATGCGCAGGTGTGCAGCCTCGCAGAGCTGAGGTTTGTTCCGTCATCCTCTGAGAATCGATTGAGGCAATGCCAAACTTATGATAGCACCTTCTCCTTCCTGTGGCCCACTTTTAAAAACAAAACATCTGCAGAGACGTGCGATTTAACGTAAAAGTGACACAAAAATGCTAAAATAAAGAGATGAAAACCAGCCATAAAGAAAAGAGGAGCTGATTATTAGACAGATGCAAAATGAGTAACATAAGACGTAAATTGACAGCAAAGTGGTTGAAAATAACTATAATAATAATAATAATCGTTGTGAGATTATGGAAAAATGTAAAACAAAATATCCTAAAACTAAATGATAGAAATAATGACCACAAAAAGCATTAAGTGACCATCAGATGCAAAATGACCAAACTGTGACATAAAATTCCCAAAACAGGGATGAAGATGAGCACAAAGAACAGGAAGTGATAGCAAAAGGATACTCTCATGAAGCTGCTGAAAACAGTTTGAAAGCTTTTATGACTCAGGCTATTATAACAGGATTAATACGTTCAGGGAAAATCAGCCCATCAGTTTCCCAGAACAGCGTCCTGTTATTGATTAACCGAGCGATTGGTAGTGTTTAGTGAGCACGTGTGTCCCGGAGAGAACAGCCAGTGAAAGCT
Organism: Neolamprologus brichardi; assembly: GCF_056152115.1. Taxonomy (NCBI): domain Eukaryota; kingdom Metazoa; phylum Chordata; class Actinopteri; order Cichliformes; family Cichlidae; genus Neolamprologus; species Neolamprologus brichardi. The sequence goes on from NC_142112.1 coordinate 36,505,885, forward strand.
AATGTGTGATTAGTTTCAGAGGGTTAATGAGAAAAGTCCAGAGGTGGGTTTCAAAGTAGCTTGCAGATTTGTAGGATCTATGGGAAGGCTGAAAGGCCTTAAACAGCGCCCCCTGTGGATGTGTAGAGTGATGTCTGTGGATGTTTGTCCTGGTGTTTGTATGGGTGGCAAAATAAAATATGTCCGGTATTTGTGAACAGTTACCGGTAGAAACACCTTGTTGCTGATTAAATGAATGATTGCTTGATCATGAGGAGCAGTGATGTTTTTACAGGTTTTACAGGTCAGTCTGGTGCACGCGCTGCTCAACATTCATCACGATTTTGCTCCTTGTTTTTAGCTGTTTAGGTTACTGCATGACCAGAAGTCATTTTCAGAGCTGAGCTACAATTAATTTGGCCAGTATCGTGATTATCAAACACACTTTGGAGAATTTGATCGAAAAAGGCGATTTTTGTATGTAGGGGTGGGCGGTAGAAACGGTAGAAATTTGGCCAACGATAGAGATTTTGACTATACCGCTCTACCACAATAGCGCATGTTGATGGTGTCATCAAGCTGCGCCTGTTTTGGTCCAAAGCATTGCAGCGGCTGCAAACAATATCATCTGCAAATTACTGCGCTCCCTCCACTTCCCTACCATTGATTCATTAATGCTGAATTCTCTCTCAGCTGCTCTATTCCCATGTTGTTGCAGTATATTAATGACTAACCTCGTATTGTGGATGAATAATCTCAGTTGTTCTCCTGACTGAAGTTTGGTCTGTTTATAGCATCCTGCTATGCGATTGCATTTGTCCCTGACCACTAAAAACCCTCACGTTAACTTTTCTCGAGTGGAAAAAAGTTAGCATTCACTGTGCTAATGTTATGCTAACGTAGCTGTTTTGCTAGCAATCACATAGCACATCATTATATACCAACTAGCTTAACTACAGTAACCCTACTAACGTCACTGCTGTTTAGTTTCCTGTCTTCATTTATGTTGGAAGTGATAGCAAAGCTGTACGTTTTAATTTTTTTTATTGATCTCTCACACAGAACATGCTATGTCATGTTTAGGTAGAAACTAGCGAGCTAACTTCCTGCTAACTTCTAACTCCGTTAAATTTAATAAATTCTGTTTTCATGGATGCCTGGATGTAAAGCAGCAACGCTGATCATTTTATTAAAGATGAAAGAATTTAGACTGTTTTTAACTCTCAGTGTTCGTTTGACTTTGGGACCTGAATGGGACGGAGTTTTGGACCCAGATTACTCTGCAAGGCTCCTGACTACGGCAGCTGTAATGCTCCGGCAATTCATCAAGCAGTGCAGCTTCATAGCTTACCAAAGTCATATTAAATTTTTTTGACAGATTTCTGTGCGCTGTGTACCACATAAAATCAGTTTGAGGTCATTAAGCACAACCAGAATTCATACATAAGACACACTGCTGATTTTTGAGAAAATTAAAAGATTTTAAGTGTGCCTTATAGTGTGGAAAATACGTTATACAGAAGAAAAGAATATATCGTGATATATATCGTTACCGCACATGCTTCAAATTATACCGCGATATGGATTTTAAACCATATCACTCAGCCCTACTTGTATGTTAGTTAATTGATGTGTAATAAACGAGTAACTGAGCTTTGCTCCCCACCTCCTACCTGTCTTGAATGTTTCTCTCCATCCAGCTCTTGCACTCACCTTGCTTTCCCATTTCTCTTACACCGTCGGGTTGTAGTGCATGGTGCATATTGATGGATTATGGTGTCTTAAGGGGTTTCAAAGCCATTGGCCGGTGGCCAAGAGTGCAAAGCTGTCTGGAATCTCAGAGGGGTGTCCGTCCGACTCGTTGGTTACTCAGTCTGCTCTCTCGATAACCAGCCTTTCCAACTTTCTGCACTGTACAGGAGGGTAGACAGGATGAAGCTGGATGGAGGTGTAATTGTATTAGGTTAATGTCTAAACCACTACACTATTGATCCCTATATTTGAGGTCGTTATAATGCCACAACACTGCAGGAAAGCACAGGCTTTTATATGCACTTGCATGAATGGTAAATCTGTGAAGGCTAGATGATGAGGTCATTATTTAAATGTGCAGCAGTGTATCTTGCTGTGTTGCTGCTCTGCTACATGTGCTGCAGACAGCTTCGTAAACAGGAGTCACAGCTGCTGTGACGACTCTGTTTCAAACAGAAGACAAGTGTCTATTTCTCAGCTGCAATGTTTTGGGAAAAGAAAGATGAAATCTAAGTGAATAGAGAGGATATTATGGTATGAGCTGTATGTGTCTAGTTCTAGTTTGAAGCCTTAAACGTCATAAAGAATCTGCCTGAGCTGCAGACGAGGGTGTTTGAGCATGTCTGAGTCGTCTTTTTGACTTCAGCTCAGTGGGCGAGGATGAGATGAACATCTGGAGGAAGTGCTGGTTTTCTGGTTGGCATGAATCACATCAAAAGCAAGAAATCAGATATGCTTCTAGTAAACTGCCTGCTCATAGTCACAGTTTTATAGAAGAGGTTTGCATAAATTAATGTCAAAACACACGTTTTTTTTAGGTCACCTTCCCTGTTACTGTCCAGAAATGAGGCAACATAACCGACATGACGAGCTGTGGACTGTGAAGCATCATTGTAGCCACTGACAGGAAGTCTGATGGTCTCTCTGAGCGGCGGTTTTACATGTAAAAATGGTTAAAATAAGCGTGTACAGCTGCTGTGAAAGAGGTTCGTCAGATGACTTCATTATGAAATCAAGAAGGCTTCTGTGGCGTCGCTCGTGTCACGACTTCATCATCAGAGACACTTCGATTAGAAATAAATCAGCTCGGTCGTCATGGTAGCCAAAAAGGACAGCTTCAAAACAACACAATGGCAGACGTTCATCTGCCGTCTTTTGTGTACAGTCTCTGCATTGTTACGTGCAGGTTAATGCGGTCTGAAGTTGCCGCTGAACGCTCAGGCGCTGTAGCTAACGAATCCCGACATAACATGTGGAGCTTTATTTCCTCGTTCCGACCTGTTTCTCCTGACGGATCGCCGGAGGAGGAGTGAATTATTCATTATTCCCTGAGAACGAGGTCTTTACCACAAGTGTAAAAAATGTGACGAATCTCCTTATTAGAGAAGTCATGTTTCAGATTCTATAAATCATCCTCAGTGGTGTGTGTGTGCGTGTGTGTGCGTGTGTGTGTGTGTGTGTGCGTGTGTGTGGGTGTGTGTGTGTGTGTGTGTGTGTGCGTGTGTGTTGACTGTGTACGAAGCGCTCATGGCAGATGGTGTTTAATCTTCTCCGGCCATCTGGACTGACTTTCTCTGGCGTCTTTTAAACGCCCACACACACACACACACACATACACAAACACAAGGCATTTTACTGAGTGCACTCAGGTGTGTGTGTGTGTCCATGTGTTGTGTGTATGAGACAACATTCTTTGGAAACAGCTCATCCAATTACAATTTAGACGGTCACAACCTTCAGACCTGCAACAAAAAACAACAGACACTGTGTTTTTGAGTGTGTGTGTGTGTGTGTGTGTGTGTGTTGTCTAGACTGGAAAGTTGTCCTCAGATTTGGGGCTGTTTGTTCTTCTTCTCTGAAATCTATTTATGTGTTTGGGTTCAGCACTTAGAGGCTATTTGTTCTCATCTGTGGTCATCACAGTGAGTGTGCATGTATTTGGGAGGGAGGCAGGAAGTGTGTGTGTGTGTGTGTGTGTGTTGCGGGTCTGAACACCTAAAATGGAAACCTCTGCCCCTCCCACGCTGGCTAAAGTGGATATTGATGGATACAGAAAGCGCGAGAGAGAGGAGATATTGATTGATAGGAAGAGTTATAAAGCGAGGGAGGAAACATGTGTGTGTGTTTGTGTGTGTGTGTGTGTGTGTGTATTAAAGTGAAGAGGTGGATAATAAGGAAGAAGAGGGGAAGCTTTTTCTCTCTGTTTAGTTTCTGTCGGGATCACTCTGTGAATTCCTTTGTGGTAATAGGCAGGGTCACTGTGTGTGTGTGTGTGTGTGTGTGTCTGTTTTGTGAACGAGGCATTGTGGGTCTAGCCATTGTGAGGTCACAGGGTGGTGATGTAATCTGTGTAACGCGGCGCCGCTTTTCCTGAGCGCAGTGGTTACTCGCTCTCTCCAGGAACAGATTTATCACACACAAACAAACCACACACACAAAACCTGGCCTTGTGACCTTTGACCTTCATTCTCTGTCAACCTAGCAGTGTATTAATGACTCTACATGCTTTGACCTTCCTTATAAGTGAGGAAAACAACCCTGCAGGGCCGATCATTACCTGTTAAACTATCAGTTATTGTTTTGAGTCTTTCAGGAAAAATCTTCATCCTGACTTAAAAACATCCAAAGTGATGTTTTTATTCCTGGACTGTTACAGAAGCTTAGCACGAACTGCAGTTCAAAATAATCCTCCTTTGTCTCACACTGAGCGGTGGTGCTGTTTTAGCTCCGCCCCCCTGAACACTGCCACACCTGTGTCTGATTGCTGGTTGTTTTTATGGACGGCTTCTTCAAATTAAACACATTAGAAACGTGTAAATTTAATTTCACAGTTATTGTGAAGCAGAATCGGCCCCGAGCATCATTTCCTTCAGGAAACAGTTTTCGTTTTGCTTGATTGTTTTTCGTTTTCTTCCTTTAGAAGTTCAGCGGACACAAAAATAGGACTGCAGATTGCCGCGATGACGGGCCGATAAGTCTGCGTGCTGATTGCTTTCTTTAATTTAAAATCAGCTTCCTGTTGTTGTTGTTGTTGTTGTCGGTGATGAGCGGCGACGCAGTGATGAAAGGGCCTGCAGCCAGCAGTTATTGTTCAGTCTGCAGGTTCCTGATTAAACGCTTAATCTGTGAGACGTAATTTCACCCAGAAAACCTCAGGTTACAACGTCGTACAACGAGCAGTGTTGGGATTCTCACTCGTGGAAACAGCTCATAATGTTGTATATTTATTATATTTCATTCGTGCTTTGATGTAAAACAAAACGAAGCAAAATATCGACTAAAATAAGTAAAAAACAAATATTTTTTAAGACAAAAGCTAAAAAAACTCCCATCTGTGATCGTTTAACCACGTAAAAAGGTCTCTGTGGCTCATACGGAAATATCTGAGGGGGATTTTGGATGATGAGCGAGGAAGAGGAGGTTGTTTTTATTCATTTATTGTTTTATTAATATTACCGAGGAGGAGAGGAGGAGGTGGACGAGAGGAAGATGCTCTCAGATGTCTGACTGACCCTAGCTGGAATTTGACACAGAGACTCAAAGCTGCCCGCCTCCTCCTCTTCCTCCCCCTCTGAGCCTTCATCATCATCCTCCTCTTCCTGTGGAATTTCATGTCACACACTTCCTGCTCTCAGAATCACAAACGCCGTCTGCTTTCCTTTCCTTGTTATGTTTTATTTTAAACAAACTCCTCTCCTGCTTGTCCTTTCTCTCTTATTTCCTTTCCTCGTGTCCTCTCTTCTGTCATGTCCTTTCCTTACTTCCTTTTCTTACTGCTCCTTTCCAGTCAGTTTTCCTTGTTTCATCATCTCTTTATCGTTCCTTTGTCCTCTTCACCTTCATAGGTACTTTCCTTTTTTATCTCCTCGTTAATTTCACCTCATCGTTTCTCATTTCCTCTCCTCTTTCCTTTTTAATTTCTCTCCTGTCTCGTCTTTTATTTCATTTTTTTCTTTGTCTTTTCTTAATCTCTTCTATTTCCTTTTCTTACATCCTTGGCTCTGGTCTGTTTCCTTTCCTCGCTTCCTCTTTTATTCCTGTTCTTGTCCTCCTGGCCTCTCCTGTCATTTGCCCTCCTTTGCTCTGTTTCCTTCCCTCCTTTCCTTTCTAATCTTTTGGTTTCCAGCTTCATCATTTTAGATGTATTCAGACGATGCGTTCAGTGACCTGTGGGAAATCACACTGTAATATAAACAGTGTTTATCACATGCCGCTGCAGACAGACACAGACTCTGAGGGCGTGATGTAAAGTTTGTTGGGGCGTGGTGCTCCAAGGACAGATGTGTGCCTTCCTGTGCAGATGTTACCAGGGAAACAATGACAGGACATGCTTTAATCACCAGGACGAACAGCTGGAGGGCCTTCCTCTGTCTGTGTGTGTCTGTGTGTGAGAGAGAGGGAGTGTGTGTGTCCATCAGTGCTGTGTGCTGTAACACGTTTGTCCAGTTAGTGAGTTTGAGCGGCAGCGTGGTGACAGGAGACAAGCGGGATGAAGACACTTTTATTTAACGTTAGAAGCAGGCAGTACCAGGTACACACACACACACACACACACACACACACACACACACACACACACACACACACACCATGCAGACATACAGACTGTTGGTACAGATTGTCGTTAGCTGGCTGTCTGCGTTTGTTACATTTCTCGTGATTCACAGTGTCTTTGGTTTCCTCGTAGTCTCGGTGTGTTTGCATTGTTTTTGAAGTGTGTGTGTGTGTGTGTGTGTGTGTGTGTGTGTCAGGTTTAGTGGGGGGTTGTGAGCAAACGTGCAGCTTTGCTTTGGCAGCAGAAAAACATATTCTCGCTGTAAGGAAGCGTCAGCTATTTCTGCCGTTTCCTTTCATGACTCATCTTAACTCTGCATATTTTGACTTAAAGTTGGAGTAAAGTTATTCAGACATGAGCGATCTGCTCTCGCCAGATGTGGCTCAGGAGGTGGAGATGCGCCGTTTGATCTCGAGGCTGCAGCTTAAAGCACATAAAATAAAAGCAGTGAGAACGGGTGAATGCAAACCCCAGCGGGTCAGTAACACAATGCTGAGCTTTTGTGATGCTCTTTAGGTTTTCCTCTGTTGGCTGAATATGTCAGAGCCTGAACAATGCCGGGCTGTGAGGCCGGCCGCACCAACAACGAGCGATTTAGTGGTGTGTAATTAGCGAGCAGACGTGGATGGATGTGAGCTGAACGGCTGGAACTGAGTCGTAACACTTGCCGGCTGCTTTGATTGATTATTGATGAGTATTTATCTCTGACTGCAGGATTTATGTGAGCGATGAGTCTCTCACATGGAAGGAAAAAAGTAATTCACCAGTTTTTGCTGTGCTGCAGTGTGTGTTTGTGTGTGTGTGTGTGTGTGTGTGTGTGTTTGTTGGCATCAGATGAAGCGCTTTGATTTCCTCTAATGAGAGGGGAGAGCGACCGAATGAAAGGACGGACGAGTGCAAAGACAGTGGGTCTGCTGTCCAACAGATCACAGCGAGGTGTGTGTGTGTCGTATGGACATATCACCATGGTAACATGGTTGGCATGGCGACAAAGTTTTCTGTCTGCGAGCTGTCCCCCTTCCTTTGTCCACATCTCTCTCTCTGTGTCCATCCCACTGTCACTCAGTGTCTCTCGCCCCGTGTTGACGAGCTTCGTTAATTAGGGTTTCGTCTGATTGATTTTTGTTTAGCGAGCGGTCAGAATTTATAGGAAAATGGATCAATATGTGTCAGATAGTCGATCATACCAGAGTTGAAAACTTTTCTTTCTTCTAAATTTTTATATTTTTTGTTTTTTTAAGTTTAGTTTTGGTGTTTCATTCCCGTGATTTTAAAGAGGAGATGACAGGAGGGAAAAACACGGAAAACTCGTGACAATGACTGAAGACGACGTGCGTGGGCAGGGTAGAAAACAGCGATGTATTTACAAAAACATAATTAAGTTAAAAGAACGCGCATTTATCGGCTGTTTGCTTGGCTGACGGTGTGCGTGGAGGACAGGAGGAAGTCGCGGGGCCTGTCGGGGACAGGAGGCTGCAGGAAGGTCAGAGCGTTTACAGCTGAGCACGAGCTCCGCTTATCCAGATAATCACCCTCCAATCAGCTCCTGCAGGACAAAGCTTACCACAGCCAAAACAAAACAGAGACACCCAGTGACCGGCCGGACTTTTTTAAATGTAACTCATTATAACGCCAGAAGCCATTAAACGCTATTAACAGTGGAAAGATGTTTGTAAGTGTGACAACCTGTTTGCTGTGACTTCAGGCACCTGCACCAGCACATCACAGACCACTGAGTCTTTGATGAGTAATGTCTAGAAAGGCTGTGGTGCACGTGTGAAAGCAGCACCTCGGGACGCGCGGTGGACTTTTCTCTTTCATTACCTTTCACTTGACAAAGGATATTGTGACTGATGAGCCCGCGAGGAGAGTTTCTGTGCTCTACATCATCTCAGCCTCCAGATTCACATCCTCCCAGCCGCCTCTCTCTCCGCGTGCTTCTCGGTAGATCGCTTACCAACAGGATGAAAATCTGAGCCTGAGCGCGTCTGATGTGCCGAGCCGTGATTGAGGATCTTGTCTTGCCAGCTCTTGAATTAATGATGATGTCCTCCCTGAGCTCCTCCTCATCTATTCTTAATGCTCTCGCTCTACTATAGAGTTCGGCCTCCGCTGCAGATCGTATCCGCCTCTCTCCTCCATCTTTTACCCTCCCTCTCTCATTTCTTACTCGTGTCTTTTTTTCTTTTTTTTGATCCGCCGTCTCGCAGATTAAGCTTTTATGTTTCTTTTTTTTCTCTTGTTGCTTTCCGCTTTCAGATTTGTCCCTTTCCACCCACACTACCACCATAAAATAAGATAAATTCTTGGTGAAATGAAAAGTACATTGGATACAGTGGAATACAGGATTTCTTTCTTTAGCAAAGGCAAAAATTCAAGAGAATTTAAGTTTATAAGCTCTAATCGTTCATTTCTGAAATGTTAAATTCTGAGTTGTTTATGGAGATTACACTAAAATAACAGTATTATACTGTAAAGCTCATATTGTGTACAGCACACCATCGTCATAGCGTTACAAGTTTACAGTAAGGGTTGAATTCTGAGCTCTTCTGAATTCTGTCACGTTCACAAAAGCAGTTTGAGGTGATTTCAGCTTTGTAACGTGCTCAGGTGGGCTGTGGTGTTTAAACATTACTGCCAAGAAAATATCCCGACTAGGGATGCACCGATACCGGTATCGGGTATCAGGCCACTCCTGTCACCTAAGAACAGGAAGCTGAGGTATCGGTGGTCCAGGCTGCTGCTGCTGGTGTAATTTGTCGGGATTAGGGATGCACCGATACCACTTTTTACCGATACCGATACCCGATACCGGTATCTTTTTACCGATACCGATACCGGTATCGGTAAAAAGTGGTATCGGTGCATCCCTAATCCCGACAAATTACACCAGCAGCAGCAGCCTGGACCACCGATACCTCAGCTTCCTGTTCTTAGGTGACAGGAGTGGCCTGATGTGGTCTTCTGCTGCTGTAGCTCATCTTTTTCAAGGTTGGATGTGTGTTCTGTTCAGAGATGCTCTTCTGCATACTTTGGTTGTAATGGGTGGATATTTCAGTTACTGTCAGACCTTCCTGTCAGCTCGAAGCAGCTCGCCCTCTGACCTCTGACACGCTCGGCTTGAACTTTATTGTTCCAGTGATCAGTGCTCATAATGAGCTCAGTGTGTGTGTGCTTCAGATGGGTTTTCCCCTTGTGGCTCCTCAGTGGGAGTGTCTGTCCTTATATGGTAAGGAGAGTCAAAGCTTCTTTTTTCTAGGGACAGCCAATCAGAAGAAAGGTTTACTTCAGACACGTACAGGTTGGATAGGATGGACTGAAGTTCTGCAAAGTATAAGATAAACAAGGATTATTTTGAGCTGTAATTCATGCAAAGCTACTCTTTTTTTTTTTAAACATTATGTTTATTGACTTTTATATTACAGAATAAGCAAAGAATAATAACATGAGATTTATATTAAAGAACATAGTCCCCAAAATAAACAAATATAAATTAAAAGAAACAACAATAATAAAAATAAATAAATAATAAAATTCATGCAAAGCTACTCTAATGCAATCTGAGAATAACAGGCCCCCTTTAAACAGAAAAACATTGATGGTCCAAGTCATTACATGACAGCAGATCATCTGGAGTTGGTCACTCCCAACAGGTTAGAGTCATTTTAATGTTTTGGTCCTTGAACTCTCCTAATAAACTGGCTTCATGATTAAACGCACAGATTCAAACGTTAATAGAAAGCGTCGTCCTGCTGTGCCTCTGAGTCCCACACCGTGGCGTCCTGCTGTGCCTCTGAGTCCCACACCGTGGCGTCCCTCTCTGGGTTTTCTGTTTCTGTAGGTGGAGCTCTTTTCTTTCAGATCTCCTGCGGGTGGCTGTCGCTGTCCTCGTGCAGCCGTCCCCTAACTTACCGCAAAGCTCGTAAAGTGTCATATTCAGCTCTCGTGCAGAGACCGAGCTTTAAAAGGCAGCGTTTGATTGCATTAAACGTTTCTGCTTTTCTGCTGAACCCGCGCTTTCATCTCTTTGACAGGTGCCTCTCAGATCTGAGCCTCTGCGTTCGCGTGCGCGCGTCCGTGTGTGTCACTCGATGCGAGGCCGACGGAAATGCACTTGATGCCTCTAACCTGACAAATCCCAAACGTGTGTGTCTCTTTGTGTGCTTGCGTGTGCGCGCGGTGGCCATCCGGCCTGTTAATTTGATTGCGTAACGGGCTTAGAGGGCACAGATTGTCTGGAATGGAATCCCGCTCGCTCAATCCATGATAGCTGCTGCCATGGAGAGAGGCTTCACACACACACACACACACACACACACACACACGTCTGCTTTGACATTTGAGGCGTTTAGCTGATGCTTTTACCCACTGCTACTCACGCTGAGAGCAACAGTGGAAAAAGCTTTAGTTCAACAGGAATTTAAAGCAGCTTCTCACACACACACACACACATAAGGAATACATAACAACAGCCTGGTTGGCATTATTACTCGAGTCCCACTTGCATCTATTTTTATTAGTGCAGTTAATAAGGGATATGCATGTGACGCTGGAAATGTTTCCTCTCATTTCCTCTCGCTGTCTGACACTCGCTATCCGCCGTTAAAGTAAACTCAGACGCAGCCAAGATTTCCAGGCCAAACTCTGCAGTGCATGTAAATAAAAAGTTGACAAAAGGCGCCTAAAATAACCCGCGTGCTTGTGAAACTGAGAAACTGGGACCTACTAATAGAAGTTAAGGTAAAACATTGTTGACATACATGAAGTTTTTCCCATTAAATCAGCTAAAGCTAAACCATCAGAATGGTTCATTTCCTCTGCAGTAGCTTTCATTTATCGGATGAAGTAGTGCAACCTTCATACTATTATGATTAAAGTTTCAGGCCCTTGAACTGCACAGGCTGATCAAAAATGTGCATTTTTTATCTTTTCATAACTTGTTAAGTAAGTAAATAAGCAGGTGAAAGTTTCAGAGCTGAGAAACTGCAACCAAAGCTGCTCAAAGTGCCGCCGTCGAAAGCAAAAATCTGTTTTTGTTCAGCACAATTTCTTTAAATGTCATCAGCTTTGAGTATCGGTGTCGTGGGAAAACTGAGCCAGTTTCACGTCTGTGACAAAAATGTGTCTGGCTGATCGTTGGTGTTGGGCGGCAGTCATGTGAAATTGTCCAAAAGCCTCATTCAGTTATTTCTTAAACAAACAGAGCTGAAACTTTCACATGTGCATCCCCGCTTTCCTTCCTTCCCGCCGCTCAGGTCTGATCATCGGGGAGTTTTGTGTTTGTGAGTCATTATTTTGACACAGGCTACAATTGTTAGACGAGCTTATGCATATATTTAGCCTACCACTGGTGAAAACTTTTATTTTTGTGATTAAAAATGGCTTAAAAGACTTCTGACATGATGCTATTTACCTTCAGAAGTTCAGGCTCAATCATTCACCCCTCTCTCCCCTGTGATTTTTTACCTCGATTTATTTATTTTCTGATCTTTCTGAACATTTTTCCCGAGTTTAAAGCTCAAATCAATGAATTCACTCTGACTTTTACTGTTTTGCTTCGACCACGATGCACAGCTCTCTCTCTCTCTTCAAGAACAGTTTCCGGTCTAAAAATCTGTTTTCTTTATTATTTGCTTGCTTGTTACGCACAAGTCTACCGTTGTTTACAGCGCTGTCGGCCAACGTTTTTTTTCTTCATTTTATATACTTCCGAAAAGAAAACCTAATTTCTGCCGTTCAATACTGAACAAATTTAAACTTTTTAAAATTATGCAAAATGCAAAACGCTTAGCCATGTCTCTAATAAAACCGCTGTAACGTCAGAGGTAATGTTCATATGTTGATTAATGGTTTTCTTTCGTTTTTGACGTACTGCAGAATATTTTCATAAAATCTCAGGCCAGGAAAATCACCTTCATGTTTTTTGGTTTTATCCTCAGCTACTTTGACACAAAGGCCTCTGCTGTGACGCTCACACCTTTGATAAAGTCTTGCGAGTGTCAGCTTCCTTTTTATAGATACAAAATATGTAAATGTGCTGATCTGAATTATAATATTTCTGTCAAAATTTCCCAGATTCAAATCGAATTGAATCGAATCGATTTGGGACCTTGTGAATCGGAATTGAATCGATTCTACAAATCAGTGCGTTGGATACATCACAACAGCTTATAGCCTGAAGCGGGTGGAGACCAGGGGGAAAAGTGCACATGTAGACATTGTTATTGCCTCTCTGATAATTTCAGCATCATAAAACGCGATTTATCCGATTTTGTGTTCTTCCTGTTGTTTTATGGCTAACGCAGAGTTGGCCCGGAGCCGGCGAGCTGCTGCCCCACTCGGGGCAGTGAGCAGTCGAATGAGCTGAAATGATGAGCAGTTTGTTTTTCTCACAGTCGGTATTTTCCCCTTGAAATGCCAACACAAAACTCGCTGCGTGTGCAGTTTAAACCTTATGAAGTTTACCTGCAGTTTAAAGGAGTGCTCATCATTTGCTCCACCACTATTTTAAAGCTTTTGTAACACAGATTTACAATATAAAAGACAAATCTACTCTTACTGTTATAGTGAAGCACTACAGTGATTGCACTGGACAGAAGTGTCTGACTATTTAGCTCCATCTGCTCATGTCTGCTGTTGGTGTGGGCACGTAGTGTTTGGTTGGTGTATCCGAACTTCCTGCTGCTGCTACAACTTTATTAGTTCATGCGTCCTGTTGACAGAGTGTAGTATCGATGCAGGTACTCTTTAGCTTTCAGCCCAGTCTGCTTTGATTTTCGCCTCGCTGGTTTCTGTCTGCGCGGAAACGAGCGCACGGGCCTGAGAGGTGACAACAGGTGGAGGTAATCGAAGAAATGTCACCCGTCCTTTCGGTGGGTGACATTGTGCACATTGTGTCTGCGCGAGTGGGGGCGGGGTGTTTGCGACAGGTGGAGGATGTTTGGTGGGAAGCGTCCACATTGTGTCTGTGCTGGAGCTGAAGCGGGTTGGCTGTGGGTTTTGTGGATGTTTGATTTGCGTCACTGTCGCCTCTGCGTCAGCGCCTGACTTTATGCACGTCTGTGTCACAGTGTGGTTGTTGCATGAGCAAGAGGCGGACCACACGACTAAATACAAGATATTTTTAAAATATGTTTGAGCAGTAATATTTGTGACACACAGAACTTTAGAAAACTCCTAAAATGTGAATACTTCCTATATTTTTCACACGTCCTTTCAAAGCAGGGTGACTGTGGCTCAGGAGTCAGAGTGAGTCGACTACTAATCTGAAGGTCGGGGGTCTCAGTTCTTCTAGTCTGGGGCAAGATACCCGAGTTGACCTCAGCTTGTGTGTGTGACTGTTAGGTCAAAGGGGCAAATGCACAGAAAAGGACGTGCTTGTATCAGTGTGCTATCTGTATCAGCTGTTCCACTTTAGGTTTGTCTGCACCGCTGCACTCGATCCTGTCAGTCGCATTCTGACCACCGACGAGCACTTTGTGCATTTGCACCTGATTTTATCTTGATTATTATCATAATTCTGACTTGAATCACCATGAAGCCTGCATCATTGCATCTTTATTGTTTACCTTAAGCACTGATGTGCCGATTGAATCTGTGCACAAATGAACAGAGTTGTGAAAATGAGGAGAATGTGCATAACGGCGCTGGCTGAACACGAGCTATTGTATCAGCATAATAAAGACACTAGATACTGTAGGTTTACAGCCTAATACAGTCATACACAGATCTCCACTGGAATGAAATCAGTCTCTGCTGATATGAACTGGGTAATGTGTTAGGAATGAAAGGATGCCTCATTGTTTGATGGGAATGAAAGCGATCAGCCTACAGAGGGTTGAATTCAAAGTGAAAACATTTAGGTTTGTCCACTTTGCTGTAACTTCATCCTCCTGGAGCGTTATTGTGCAGCAGGAGGAACCCAGGACCCACTGCACCAGACCAGTGTGACAGAGGAGGCTCCAAAGTGCCGATGCCTGGCCTGTAGAAGTCTGTGCAGCCCTCTGTGAATGTGCCTCACCGGATCATTACTCACCCATCATCAGACCACTCATGGTGAACAATGTTACAGGCAGGATAACGATCTCCATTCGTTCTCCAGACCCTTTCACATGTGTCACATGTGCTCAGGCCCAATGGTGCCATGGAGTGAACACAAGGCCCATTAGACGACGTCAGGCCCACCCTTTGGTTGGTCAGAGTCACAGCAGTGAGACTGTCCTGGGAGACACACCAAACCTTCAGTGTGGGATGTGTGATGGGGATTTGTTACCTCTGCATGCTATCACCAACAAAAACATCCCTACAGAATAAACCAGGTGTTGCTTTTTGGGCGTTGTTGCACTGTTGTCCTTCTAGTTCACATGAGATTAATTTCAATATCCCAGAACTTAAAGCGACTTGATGCTGTATTAAAAATTGCTGAAGTATCCTCGAGGTGTCTTTCCACCACATATTCACAGCTGTTAAGATCTTCATCGCTGTGACATCTCGTCACATTTCTCAGCACACATCTGGATCAAAACAGTTTTCTGGTAACATGCGCTGACGTGTTAAACACCAGGTTATGTTACTCGAACATCCTGTCGCAGCTTCAAGTCACTGATTCTTCTCATTTCTGACCCCAGGCCTTTATTCTTGCATTTACACAGTTCTGTTTTGTTTGTTTTTGTTTTGCATTATTTAACATTTAATTATCTAAAAATGTTCTACTTTAATCATTAGATTGTGATGTTGTGCAGCAAACCATGGCTAACAGAGCTGGAGCAGGAAGATCTGCAGCTGTAGAGGCCTCGAGGCAGATACTTAGTGACAGAAAGGAGCCATAATTAATGACATCTGAACTTTTTTTATGTGTCATAGATAGAGATGGCACGATACCACTTTTTTATGTCCGATACCGATATCATAAATTTGGATATCTGCCGATACCGATATGAATCCGATATAGTGTGTTTTTAATCAATAAAACTGTTTTTTTTTTTATATCTTGCTGCATTTTGTATAAGTTTATACTCAAGTTTAAATGAACAACAACACTAAAGCTATTCTGTTATACCTGTATGTAAAAAAATACACTGCACCCAAAATATTTCATAGTTCAGCAACACTGATCAATCTAATAAACTTAAACCTGCTCC
The DNA here is from genome assembly GCF_056152115.1 of Neolamprologus brichardi. Lineage (NCBI taxonomy): Eukaryota > Metazoa > Chordata > Actinopteri > Cichliformes > Cichlidae > Neolamprologus > Neolamprologus brichardi. The sequence continues at coordinate 36,521,311 of NC_142112.1, forward strand.
ATCCTCCCTATTCTGGTATTTTAAAGAGTACTTAGCAGAAATATTAAGCAACCTAACTAATAGGGTTGCAAACTCTGAGCAAAAATAAATAAATAGGGAACCACCCTCCACCTCATGATGCTTAATCGACGTAATCAACTTTAATTTGATGCAGGGGGAAAATGCACAGAAATAAATTAATTTTCAAGAATAATTAAATAGATTCAACATCTTTCTTCAACAGAACTGCAGACTGCACAGATGGTACTTTCCCAAAGGAAAAAGTACTACAGCTTACTAGGGTATATTAGACTTAACAGTTACTATATACAGTAATGGACTTCTATAGATTTTACATCAGATTAAAACTTTGGGTGTAAGAGTCAGATAATTATTTATTAAAAGATAGATATTTTAAATGAGAATAAGAAAGAAAAGTATGTCTTTGTGCCCCCTTTTCCCTGTTCATGCCCCATCGGCCCCCCTGGCTAAACTTTGCTAGATCCGCCCCTGCACAGTTACCAGCCGTCAGCTGCGTAGAAAAAGATCCTGGTGTAGAAAGTAATATTAAATAAATTCTAACAACATCTTATCAAGCTTAATCGTGCTGCTGTTGTTCAGCCGCTGGTTTCCTCTTTCTGGTGCAAAGTGGGCCAAAAACAAAGAAGAGAGACGGACTCGCGACAGAAAAGCCGATCAGCTGATCATTAAGCAGTTTCACGATTGAAGTAGCGGCAAGAAGAGGCAGTCGCTCCATATATTGGTTGTTAAGCTTAACGCGGGAATGCTTTACAGAAATTCAGAGATGAACTTACACACTTGCTTTACTTCTCTCTGGGAAAACTTCCTCGGAGATGAAATGCTGGTTTGGTAGCAAGGCTACAAATACACACAGCTGCTCTATCACGTGACCACACTGCTCCAACGTGCTACGGTTATGAGCCGAGTTACGCCGTGTAGCAAGTTTTGTGAGGTGCTTTTTTGATATTTAATGGATCGGATTACATTTTTTATTTCTCGCCGATATCCGATCCAGTAATTTGGGTCAGTATCGGACCGATACCGATACGTAATATCAGATCGGTCCATCTCTAGTCATAGATAAAGAAGCCATACAGGTATGCTAAACACAAATAGAGGCATTAAAAATATTCAGCGTACAAAGGTGCTGACAGGGAATCAGCTCTGCCACGCCTCTCCTTTGGGAAGAAACATACCTAAAAGGCAGTTGCACACTGTTGCACAACTTTCCAAGGAATGATGTTGTTTAACCTGGAAATTGTACAGAAAAGATTCCACAGTGTTGTCAGGCTTAAATGTGCCCCTGATTGGATTTTGAACTTTAGTATTTGCTCATGTCAGTGTCACACTTTATTCACAAACCCAACCTTATTAAAACAGTCTATAAATAGCTGTTAAAACAGTCTTCTATTATAGTTTGGTAATAATTAGACTTCAATAACATCACCAGTATGCACATTAACAGCCTCTGAATGGGCCTTTTTGTGTGTCTATTTATTAGAAGTATCTTTGCGGGGAAACCCCTGATTTCTGATAGATTTCTTCTTCTTGTGTATTTGCAACGACCTTCCTGTCTGTGTGAGTCAGCATGAGAAGGAGTAAACATGTAGATGAATGAATCTGTGTCTTAAATGAAATATTTACACTCCAGCGTGTTCAGCTGACACTTTAAAGATCGCACTCATTGATATTTTTAAGTGAAATCTGCATGTGGGATGTGAACGCCTGAGTGTGAAAATAGATGTGGGAGTTTTCTTCCTTGTGGTATTTAGTGGTGGGTCGGAGAGTTATGTGAGGGAGTGGGGATCTCCAGGACACCTGGTGGAAACACTGGGTGGAAGGTTACAGCTGCGTGTTGGTTGAGGACTGGAGAGAAGTGGGGCGGGAGGGGGGATCCCAGTTCCCTTCTGGATTTGGATCTCTCCTCCTCCTCTCCTTTTCCTCCTCTTCCTCCGGGTATCCCCTCACACTGACTCACAGACACACACTAGTTTGTCCGCCTGAGTCCAAAGTTATCGCCGCTGCAGCTCCCGGCTCCTCGGTTCAGTTCAGCTTGTGATGACACAGTGTGCCGCCGCCACCGCCGAGGCCAAGCCGGCATGCGTGAGCGCTCTCGTCGGCCTCATCAGAGCACTGAGGAGTCGGCTAAAGTCGCTCCGACAACTCCTGAGACCGAACCAGAACGGCGTCCGCTGGGAGAAACCTGGAGGGACGGTTTTAGACTGCTGTGGACCGAAGCCGTCCAGTCTGGCTGTGAGTTTCTCTGCACGCGGGGCATAAAATAGTCGTCTTACATCCTCCTGGCAGTAAAAATGTGCTCATCAGCAGGTGATAAATAAGACAAGCTGTAATATTGATCCAATTGCAATGCATTTGAACATTTGAAGGAGTCCTCGCAGCGCTGACAGCTTTGATTTCAGAGGATATTTGGCTCTAAATTGGTGGAAACTGAGGTTTATTTTGAGTTTTCCTGCTTTTCTGAGCTCAGGTACCAAAAGGACCGAGTCTCAGCTCGGCGTGGGTGTGCGTGTTTGTGAAATCAGCTGGTGGTGTGGTGATATTTCTGAAACCAGATGGCACACAGTTCAGATTTGCTGTTCATTCTGAAGAAAATGTTAATTTGATGGCCTTAAAATTGAGGCTGAAGTGTATTTGTTATACATATACTTATATGTAGGCAAGAATAATTAATTCATTGTGTATCTGTGTGTGTGTGTCTGTGTTGGGGGCTGTTAAGGCTTCAGGGGAGTCGGGTTACGTCCTCTCAAAATCTGACGTGTCCTACCATCAGCTTCAAAGGTCTTTGTCCCACAACAACATGTCAGAGTGTCGTCGATCTAATGGACACATTTCTATAAATCAGCTGTACTCTGTCCAGCAGTGTCCCCCTGCAAAGGTCGACCATGATGCTATTTTTGGACAGTATGTCAATTGAATGTATTTCTGTTTCACGCGTGACTGAACGTTGGTATGGAGTTACGTTTGTGTCCAGGTTATGTAATCAAAAAGAACAACGACTCAGTTTTGAGAGCGAAACTTTAGCTTTCTGACGTGTTTCAGTCTTAATGAATTATTAGCAACATCAAAGACTGCACATAAAATGTCCCGGGGTTGTTTTTGTCATGTTTGTTGGACAACAGCGTGGAACAGTTTGTGTTAATTAGGCCTGAAATCGTAGCGATTCACTCACCACACAGGCACAGACTTCTTCAACAAGCTGGTGCTACAACTTGCTGCACAGCAACATGTATTATATCAAATATTGAAGTAAAAAACATGTTTGGATGAGTTTAACCCAGCACAGTTCTGAAAGGATGAAATTAGCCGTAGAGGCCAAAGCTGGGTTTGTTTTTAGCAGGATGTCTCTACTGTAAAGTTGGACGTTTAGCATCAATTTTTGGAGACTGCCTCAAGTGGACAGTAGAGGAACTGCGGTTTTTGGCTTTGGTAAAATCCTCAGTAAATAAATAAGTGAAGGAGTCAGTGCAGAAGACAGAAAGTATATTTCATATAGAAGAAGAGAAAGCTAGGTTGTAAACTGAAGCATCAAGCATCCCACGAAACTACTTATACACAATATGAAAGAGGCGCCAGGATCAGCAGATTTCCTGGTTCAAAGCTAGTCAAGCATCAAGGTTGTTACCAAGTGAAGTAACAAGAATTTGTTACATAGTAACAAGAATTTGTTACTATGTATTATATCTTATAAGATATAATACATAGTAACAAATTCTTAATAATAAAGACATAAAAACTAACTGTAGGTACTTTCAGGAGACACAGTGCAGTTCATACCACAGTTTTCCTTCTGAGTAATAAATGAATGATTGTAATATGAGAGGGACTCATCTAACCCAACCCCTGAGCCACGGCCGGTACTGGTCCGTGAGTCGTTTGGTTTCGGGCCGCGAGAGTTGAGGCTCGGGTGTGAAATTTATGGTTTTCAGGGTTTTTATCGGTTTTCAGTATTATTTTTTAAATTGTTTCTATCATTAGTTCGGTTTCCCTGGGTCTTTTTTTTTTTTTTTTTTGGTACCGTACTGGTTTTATTTTGTTGTATTTATCTGTGACACCTTAAAGGCCAGTCCGTGAAAATATTGTCGACATAAACCGCTGATCTAAATGACCTCAAACTTGAAACTTTGCTTACTTGGGTATCCAGCAACAAACTCACCATGTACAGTATACAGCACTACAGTACACCTGCACGAGTCATGCAAACCCATACCACGAAGCTCCCGGTGCACAGTTTTTGTGCCGATGTTAATATCAGAGGAGGTTTGGACTCTGCAGAGCGCTGGTGACGGCTACGGGGAAAAGTCAGTGTCACTTTTTCTCTCATGGCTCGGTTGCTGTGCTTCCTAAGTGCTTCGCCTTTGCAATAACAACATCTTACAGTTAATCGTGCAATATTTAGGAAGGAAGAGATTTCACAAACGAGCTTGTTGCAACAGTAGCATCCTGTTACAGTTGAATTCAGTGAGTTTGTTAGAACAGCTCATTCAAATGTTCACAAACTCAGACTGAGCTGAGGTGTTTGACTTTATGCACGGGCGGCACCGGGACTGAAAACAGCTGAATTCAAAGATTAAGAGGCCAAGAGGTCAAGAGCAGACTGACGGACAAACACAGAGTGCTTAATTTTACAGTGAAGGGAAAATTGAGGAGAGTGAACATCTGGCCAAGACATTTTCTTAGTTTTCCTAAAGCTGCACAAAATATAACAATATAATAAAATATTGCAGGCTCTGCGGGCTCTGTTTGCTACAAAAAACACGTCACCTGGGTCCCCGTCTCAGTCATGTCTGACCCCGTGATCTGCAGCATCAGCAACAGTGGCACACTTTAATTCATAATGCACGAGGAAATCTCCCTGAAGCCGGTCGCACGTACAGCTCGAGTTGATTTCCCGGTCGGAGCAGAGGTTGGAAACATGCGCTCAGTTTATGTTAATCTAATCTGGCGGCTGTAATGTGTCCGCCGGCGAGGTCTGCTGCTGCAGAAGTGTGTAACAGCATCACACCGACTCAATCTGGCCTCTTAATTAGATCAGACGGCAGACAGATGATGTGAAGCTGCTCCGCTGCATCGTGGCCAGATGTGCTTCTCAGACCTGTTTACAGGAGCTTCTGTTTGTTTGGTTTGGTACTCGAGCGTGTCAGTAAACGCATCACGGCGGATATTTCTGGACGACTGGATGAGGGAATTTTTAAATCCTGAAAGGATTTTTTTGCTGTGGTTGTCAGGTTCAGGTTTGTCACGGGGAGTTTTCTGTAGAGCCCAACACCCGAAACAAGCACAGAAGGAGGTCAGAGGTCAGGAAGGACACAGTGGCAAGAGCAGACAACAGACTCTGATTTGTTGACGTTAACAGCAGTTTGGTTTGTTGTGCTTGTGAGTGTTGACTTTAAAGTTAAAATGCCAAACTGCCAATTAACACATGCATGTAAAATGGTTTTATAGGGTCTCCTGTGGCCTAGAAAACAGCTGTAATTCACCGAACTGCACGAGTGGCATTTCGTCAGGGCAGAGAGTCAGGATCTCCTCTCTGCTCAGTCAGTTTTGACATTTGAGTTTTTCCACAAATTGTCTTGACAAATAACAGTTTTCACTTTAATGCACGTTGAAAATGCTGGTAAACAATTTAAAGCAATCTTGATATAGACTCACATATTCTAACACAAAGTGTTACGCTGGAAAAAATCAAAAACCTTTCCTGATTTAACTTCTAGCCGCTGGAAATCCCACTCGGCCCCGACGATGTGCTCCAGGGTGGAGGACAGAGAGCCGAACTGTTCCCTCTCGTGTCCGTGCTGATACGAGATGGCCCAGTTTAGCTCGTTTCCTCTAAATCTTCTACCTTGGATGGCTCAGGATGTTACGGTAGAGCTCCACACTGATGCTCGGGGATGAATTATTCGTGTTTCTTTAACTTTAAATAGAATTTAAAAGAAAAATTAACTTATAAATAAAAAAGGACACAAGTTCATATGGTAGGGAGGGAGGCACCTCTAATCCCTGCTAATGCCTGCACTGCAGGAAGTCTGATGGGCTGGGTGCAGCAGGCTTGAGTCCCTTGGAGAGTCGGTGCAGCGCCGATGAAGTAAGTGACAGAAAAGCTAAGCTGACAGGCAATAGATGGTGGACTTTGTGACAACTTTGAGTGTTTCCTCCTCTAGATGAACTTTGTAGACTGAAGAGTTTCTTTTAGTCCTCTTGTACGGTGGCCCTGAGAGGTCAAAAAAAGGAAAACGTTACAAAAGCTCACAAAACACATGAATCGTGCAATTAAAACACAAATTACATTACATTTTGTTTCTCTGCTTCTTTTCTAAAAACAATCCTTTGAATAGTTTGGTTTCTGTTGCTTCCACAGCGGTTGGGTCATGTTATTGTCTAATCACGTCTGCTGTGTTTTTTGTGCATTTGCTCGTGTTTATTTAGGCTGCAGTGCATTTGACCTCTCGGGGCCACCGTAATCTTGGCTTGACCTAAACACTATGAGTTTGAACTTTTAGGGAAAAGGAAATGCACTTCATTTATTACACTGTAACAGCAAAATGCAGAAGAGTAAATGCATTCATAGCCTGGGAAACCAAAAGTGATTATTGAGGATAAAATCCAAATATTGCCCAGCTCTATAATCCTGTGAGTGTTAAAAAACAAAACAAAAAACGAGCTAGTATTTCTGTCTGACGCTGAAACTGAAGTAGGCGAAGTCGTACTTTAGTGTAATACCAATTTGTTCCATAAGAGGGTGCAGCGAGTCACCATAACCTTTATTTAGTGTTAAAGTTTTAAACATTTTTATTCTGAATGATGGTCTGGAAAAAAGGTAAAGTATTGTTGGGAAGCTGGAAAAACCACAAAAAGACCAGCGACAGGTAAAACACTGCCCCCTGGTGGTGGAAGTTTTAGCTAAATTCTGCAGAGGATAGTTACAAAACATCTTTAATGCGTGTTTTTGTGCCAGTTTAATGTCTGTGGTGGTCAGAAGCCCCACCCACCTGTCGCTCATGCACCTGGATTGTGAAGGGCCAATCAGAAGAAAGTTGGGTTAAACAGGGAGGAGCTTGCTTCAGACGGAGGAGGAGTTCATTATCAGATAAATCACACAAAGCCTCTCCAGTAGAGTCCAAGAGTGTGGAGCTAAACACGAGCAGATCAGATCACCGGTAATTAGTTCAGTCATTGATCAGCAGGGTTTCTTCAGTGTGTGTGTGTGTGTGTGTGTGTGTGTGTGTGTGTGTGTGTGTGTGTGCGTGCGTGCGTGTGTGTGTGTGCGCGCAGAAATGAACCGTAACAGCAGAGGGAAGTTGAAACACCATCAGTGTGTTTTTATATATAAGAAGTAAATATAAGATAATGAGGATAATAACAGGTAAAAGAAGCATTTAACATGTGTGGGGGCATGCAGGTGTGCGTATACCTGTGTGTTATTTATATGTGTGTGTGTGTGTGTGTGTTATTTATATTTGTGTGTGTGCTTGGTGCACAGGTGCAGGGTTTGCAGTTTTAATCCTGTGATTAAGAGGTGCTACATGAGCATCCTGTTGCTGCAGCTCTGATCCTCCATCTGCGTTCTGACTCACACACACACACGCACACACACACACACACACACACACACACACACACACACACAAGTATATTCAAAACGTCAACAATGCGAAACCCGTCAGTTTTTCTCCGTCTATTTCCATCAGTCAGCAGCGTCCAAATTGTTTTTGTGCGTTTATCAGCTGTTTGCAGCTCTCAGCCTCAGTCTGGATGTTTGGTCTCATTTACATTCAGCGCTGTGATGTTAGCGCGAAGAGCTGAATAATATTTGACTCTGAACTAGCTGTTAAACTCAGGTTTTCTCTTTTTTTTCCTGTGTCAGAATAATCACCCTCATATAAGCGCTACTGGTCCTTGTACAGTTAAAATATAGTTAATATAGTTATGTTTCATAAACCAAAATATATTTGATGTGTGAGTAAATAAAAGCCCACTTTAAGGAAAACAGTATTTTACAGTCTGATATAGAGGCAGCGAATGTAACAACATTTTAGTAAAACTAACAACTTTTGTTGCGTTGATAAAAATATTAAAAAGAAGTTATATATATATATAAGGATATTTTGAAGTTGAAAGTAATGATGCTCACATATGACAGACATGGTTATGATAAAAAAAGATACTTACTTATACTTTTAATTGTGATTAAACTGGAAATATGAAAGTAAGAAAGAAGACGTGAGCTGAGCTAAAGTCAGGGAGTGAGTTCAGCTGTGAAGCAGTGACAGAAGTAAAGGAAAGTTGGGATGCTGAAAGGCAATGAGTGGATCAGCAGGCAGGTTGGAGTAATTCACATCCTGTTTCTCTCACAGCTGGTTGTGATTGTATCCAAATGTGTGTATTTGACCATAAAATGTAACTGTGCTAATCAGCTGTGATTTTCTGCCTCATACCAAGTTTGAGCCATAAAGTTATGCAAATAAAATGATGTCAGTGTAAATAAAGGCGAGTGCACAGCGAACCACAGCTTCCTGTTAAATAAGAGCTAAAGAAGAGTTTAAATACCAGGCGTGCTGCTCGTCCTCAAATAGATTCACTGTTTACACGACCACGTGTTGAAAAACAGACGGCGAGAGCCTCTGACTAACGAGGATTAGCCATGAAAAGCGGTGTTTAAGTGACTCACGGGTGACGGCGAGCGTGAAGGTTGCTGCGTGTACGAGCGCTGTCCAGGGAGGGAACTGAAAGATTAAGCCTGGCAAAGAGTCGGGCTTTACACGAGGCAGTAACTTATTTTTTTATGGATCATTTAAGGAGTCACTCCATAGCTTTATGTGCTGCTGTCCAGGCCCGTGTCCTCTTTAATGATTGAACCTTTGAAAGAAGCATTTTAAATACATTTTATTCATAGAAAAATATCCGAGCTGAGGCTCACAGCTGTAGTACTTGTTACGTTTCATCACTTGTTTTGGACACATTTCAGGCACTGAAGAGATCTTATATGGTACTTTTACTCAAGTAGAGTATCTGATTACTTTTTCCACATCTATTACACGTCCCTCCCGACTCCAGCGTGTGACTTTCCAATGAGAAAGAGGAGAGAGGGAGAGGTGTGATCCGGGGAGGAGAGGTGAGAATGGTTCAAATAAAGATAGAAAAGGCGAGAGAATCAGAGGGAACGAGGGAGGAAAGTAGGGAGGGAGCGAGGCGAGGATTTCTCAGAGGGAGAGAGAGGTAGGCGCAGAGAGGGAGAGGCAGAGGAGGAAGCGTCAGGGACGATCAGAAGCTGGCGCCGGCTCCAGTCGATGCTCGGGAGCAATGTTAGCACCACAGAGCCTGATCCGCAGCCGGGACTACAGGATCCATAATGCACTGGGACACTCCGCAGCGAGCAGGTCACCCACCTGGGAGCTGCAGGTATGAGGAGCAGGAGGAGGTGGGTGGAAATAAAGAGGATGGAGCACAGAGCAGAGCAGGGAGGATGATGGGAAGAGGTTGGAAATGCGGGGTGGGATTGTTTACCTGTTGTCCGGTTTACTGCATGAGTATCCCGAGGAAGGGCGGGCTCTCCAGGAGGAGACGGAGGCTGAAGGATGGATGATGGCGCTGAGCACAAACAGACATGCAGTGAGGCGACGTTAGTCAGCCAGCTACAGCGGGAAGCAGGTATCGGGGGCGGCTCCACGACAAGTCTGTGTGTGTGTGTGTGTGTGTTGTGACGTCCTGCTGCGAGGATGACGAACGCTCAGGAAGCCTGCTCAACCTGTTCTGTGATTCAGGGAGATGTGAAGGAGCCGGGACTCTGATGGAAACTGTTGTGTTTTTGAATCCCCCGACCCTTCTTTTCCCAGAAATCCTTTCAAAATAAAACTCAGAAAAAACAAGTCAGAACTCGTTCCACTGATACGTGTCAGTGTAGCAGAGACATGAGATCTGTCTGTGCCTGATTGGTGCTGCTGCACAGGGGTGTGTCCTGGATGTGTTTGAATGAACCAAGGACAGGCGGCGGGCTCTCAGGATATCAGTGTTTGATCAGAAGTAAGTAAAGTGTAGAAAATTGGCTCAGACGGGCTTTGAAAGAGGCTGTTATGGAGGCGACCGAGCACATCACCACAAGTGGTTCGCATATGCAGTCATGAGAAAGAGGAAGTGCATCCTCTTTCAAATCTCAGGTTTCATGTATCAGGACATAATACAAAAACATCATGTGGTCGTTAACAGCTTGTAAAGTTATTTAAATGAGTCATTAAAAATGGAGCAGTTGAACCGCCTTTAGTGGCAACAACTTGGTGTAATCATTTTCTGTGTGACTTTGTCAACCTCACACATTGTTGTGGAGGAATTTTGGCCCACAGTTCAGTGAAGTTTGTGAACACTTGTTTACTCACAGCTGTCCCACCGCAGCGTCTCAGTCGGGTTGAGGTCTGGACTTTGACTGGGCCCTGCTGCCGTAGATTTGCTGCTGTCCTCATTCTCCTCAAGCTTTAGCTGTGAGACACGTGGCCTCACATTTGACTCCAGAATAGAGTTCAGTAGAGTTCACGGTCAACTCAGTGTCTGCAGAACAAGCCCAAACCATCAGCCCTCCACCGCTGTGCTGACAGCTGGTACGATGTGTTTGTTCTCGTCTGTCCAAACCACTTTGTTCCACAAGTCTTTTGATTTGTCTCTCTTCCACAGCATGTCTTTATCCTGTCTTCCTTCTCTCACCCCAACCAATCACTGCAGATGGCCCCGCCCCTCCCTGAGCCTGGTTCTGCTGGAGGTTTCTTCCTGTTAAAAGGGAGTTTTTCCTTCCCACTGTCGCCAAAGTGCTGCTCATAGGGGGTCATATGATTGTTGGGTTTTTCTCTGTATCTATGAAGCGCCTTGAGGCGACTTTTGTTGTGATTTGGCGCTATATAAATAAAATTGAATTGAATTGAATTGAAAAATTTCTTCAGATGCAGCTTTGCAAACCTCAGCTGTGCTGCCAGGTTCTTCGTAGAGCCTTTCTGCTGGGAGCCTTTCTGCTGGGATGAACTTTAACACTTAACTGAGATCTGTAGAGTCTGACGAGTACTGCATGATCTCGTCCTTGGGGTGAATTTGCTGGGACGTCCGCTCCCAGATTGGTGTTTTGAATGTTTTGCTCTTCTCACTGTAGAGCGACGGACTTCAGATTGTTAGCAGGCTTCTCTGCAGCCAGATGGGCAGCTTCTCAAAATATATCTGAATGCTTCACACCTGCAAACTCCTGCTTTCATAGAGCCGCTCACAGTGATGGTGATCAGTTATTCAATGCATTTGATTAGCAGCACCTACTCACCCTCCTGATTCCTGTGAATGCAGTGAGGATTCTGCGTTTTTGTTTTTCTGTTTAGTACAAATATATGAACAAAAGATTTGTATTTATTTAATATTAAAAGCTGTTATATTCAGTCACACTGTTTACCTGTCTGAGGCTTTTATTGTGAAAATTAAAACCAGAATAAGCCTTCTTCGTGATTTTCACACAAAAACAAACTTACTCAGGCTGCACTCTGTGCTGTATCTCAGCGGCTGCAATGCATCATGGTCTATTAAAGCTAAAGTGGGTGCAGAAATTGATCTCCTGCCTCCTGTAATGGCTGGATTTTGAGTAGAGGATAAATGCAAAGTCACCTCCGTGTATTAATGGATGTTTACTTTAGGATTTTTTCCGCTGCCAGAAAAGTTTATGGACGTCGGTCTGCACATCCATCAATAACCTGAAGCGTGCTACGGAACAAGCTATTAAAATAGCAGAACGTCACTTACCAAAGCTGGAAGATAAACATCTCGGATGGCCTGTAAAGCACAGTAATCCATATCATATGTCAGATGATGCTTTAAAAGTGCTCCAAAAGGCACCAAACAGTTGAAAAGCCCGGCTTATTGACCTCGATTAGTTGGAGGTGATGCAGAGCAGACAACCGTCCCCTAAAGCTGCCTCCTCTTAATAGCCTCAGCTCCAACGCCAGTGTCCAGGTAGTTGAGTTATAAATATCCGACTGTAAACATGTTTATTTCTGCTGTAAATTTGGACATTTTAACATGGGAGTCTATGGAGACCGACTCGGGTTTGGAGCCTCAAGTGGCCACTAGAGGAACTGCAGTTTTCATTTTGCAGCTTTTTGGCTGCTATTTGGTAGAAATGGAGTATTTTTAGAGTTGTTTGAATTACAGCCAAGAATTACTGACCTCTGACCTCTTCAGACCTTAGTAATTATAACGAACTTCAATCCGTGTGTGTGTTTCAGGATGACGTCCCGATTAAGGAGATCAGCATCACTCACCACGTGAAGGAAGGGTCGGAAAAGGCCGACCCTCGGCAGTTCGAGCTGCGCAAAGTCCTGGGACAGGGCTCGTTTGGAAAGGTGCGTATGTGTGTGTTTTCATGGACCTATCAATGTGTGCGTGGACGGGGGCGGGGGGGGGGGAAGTGTCAGTTTTACTTCCACTCAATTCTCCTGTAACGTTTCCCTCGTGCCAGTGTTTGAGAGTGAGTTGCTATGGTGATGGCGGGCTGAGGGCCTTTCACTCTCGCACTCAGTGTCATCGTCTTTATGAACGAGCAATTAGCCTCCTGCTTGGGCTCCGAGTGTGTGTGTGTGTGTGTGTGTGTGTTTATGTTAATCTTCATGAGTGCGACCTGGATAAACAAACTCTCATCCTCACACAGAAACAAACGACACTCACAGCGTGCATAATGACATCCAGCTCTTACATTTAATCAGTAACGATGATTTATTATTATTTCTGTGTGTGTGTGTGTGTGTGTGTGTAGGTGTTTCTGGTGAGGAAGATCACAGGACCGGACGCTGGTCAGCTGTACGCCATGAAGGTGTTGAAGAAAGCCACACTGAAAGGTAGAAAACTGAACAGCAGAGCCATTAATCACTAAAACCAGCAACAACACCACAGACTGTGTTTGTATATAAAAGAAGGCCACGCCCACCTTTTTGTCTCCAAATGCTCCAAAAGGCAATAAACTGTCATGGAGTGTGGATGGAGCGGACTTGAACGCAGATCTCCACTTGCAAAGAGACGGTGATTTTATTTACAGTGCAAAATAATAACAGTTCAGTGTGGCGTCCTTTGGCCGCGGCGCCCCGTGGTGAATTCTCCCGGCTCTCGAAAGTGCAGTTTGGCGATGTGCAGGCAGGCGACACTCCGTGCATTCAGCTCCCGTGTTTTCCTCTCCACTTCCTGGTGCGAAAGACAAAAAGGAGTGAGAAGCTTTCCGAAATTAGAACCAACCATCTAAACTGTACTAACGAGTCTAATGATCCAGCGCTGATGAAGCCTGGTCACAGCGTTAAATACATCGGCGTCAGACAGTAATAATTCGCCGCAGCTGGTGTGTTGATCAATCGGCGGTGTGGAGAAAACTCCGAACGGAGCTACTTCCGCCTCCGGGGAAGTGCGGCTCCATCAAAATAAAAGCACACAAATGAGCAGGTCGCCCGGCAGGTTGCATTCACTGCATTTTAGAGCAATGAGTAAATTCACTCCTGCACAGATGTAATGATGGGAACAAATATGCTTAGATATCAAAACAGTTCTTGTAGCTGGCTGGTTACGCCTGGACACTGATTGGTGACGACCAGTCGCTGAAACACGGGATTGGTTGCAAAGTTTGCTTTGGTTGCTGGCAGATTGGCACAGTCTGTACTCTGTATGGAAGATTCAGCTAAAGTTTATTTATATAGCATCAAATCACAACAACAGTCTCCACGAGCTTTGTATTATAAGAGAAACACAATATAACAGTGCAGAGAAAACAATCAAGCACCTGGTGACAGTGGGAAGGAAAAACTCTTGCCTTCAAAGTTGTGCCTTGAAAAGTCACTTAAACACATCACCAGAAACGTTAACACTCATTTCTAATTTCTAAGTTAATTTAGCTCCATTTAAAATTAATTTAGGAAACTAATGTGCTGAGAGAGAGAACTGAAATAAATTCTTTAAATGAGCTTTGACTCAAGTCAGACGCCATCTGCTGCTCGAGTAAAGCACAGCATGCTTTGTTTAGCATCCTCTTCTTTCTTACTCATTTCTCTTTCTTATTTTTCTCTTTCTTGCTGCATGTTTCCTTCACTCTCCTCCGTGACCCAGTTACTCGTTTGCAACCAAAACAGAAACCGAACAACGGAGGCCGTGATTAACCTGCTGATTCTGTGTTTTCTGCCCTGTGTGCGTTTCCAGTGCGTGACCGGGTCAGGACAAAGATGGAGAGAGACATCCTGGTGGAGGTCAACCATCCCTTCATCGTCAAACTGCACTACGGTGAGTCAGCCAATAGCAGAGCTCTGCGGAGAGGAGTCACCGGCCAATCGGAGCTGGTCTTTGAGCGCTGCGGTGAAGCTTTTTAAATACTAACTCAGTTTGCTTTCGCCCTCCAGCGTTTCAGACGGAGGGGAAGCTCTACCTGATCCTGGATTTTCTCCGAGGAGGCGACCTCTTCACTCGTCTCTCTAAGGAGGTAACAGCAGTTCAGAGTTTAAACCAACACAAACAGCGGGTACAGAAAGTGCCCAGCATTTCTAATCGCTATTTAAATCAGTGCATGGTGGTCCTGCACCCGTCTGAGCTGCTGAAAAATAAGCCCATCCATCCATTTTCTTAACCAACTATTCAAATCAGATAGATACATATAAGATAGAATAAACGAAACCCTAAAAAGTCCGAATAAGAAATTAAAAAAAGCAAGCTAAAGAAGAAAAGACCCAGGCTTTTCATTGGTCCTGCACGTACAGCATGACTACTGCTGTTTAAGGCTACGTGGTCAAATCTGGAGCTGCAGTGATTAAAAACAACACACGTGTGTTTCAGGTGATGTTCACAGAGGAAGACGTGAAGTTCTACCTGGCGGAGCTCGCTCTGGCCCTCGATCACCTCCACGGGCTCGGCATCATTTACAGAGACCTCAAACCTGAGAAGTACGCACACACACACACACACACACACACACACACACACACACACACACACACACAGCCTCGTGCATGTAAACAAAGCAGCGTGCATCCCGGCAGGATGATTAGGTGAGCTGCCAGGTTTTCCTCGTGCAGATCCCTAATGCAGTTAGCAAAATGGCTTTTCCAGCCCACTAATGTCTGTGTTTACGTTCAAGTCAAC
Source organism: Neolamprologus brichardi (assembly GCF_056152115.1). Lineage (NCBI taxonomy): Eukaryota > Metazoa > Chordata > Actinopteri > Cichliformes > Cichlidae > Neolamprologus > Neolamprologus brichardi. The sequence continues at coordinate 36,536,452 of NC_142112.1, forward strand.
TCTGTTTTATTTAAACAGCACATTTAAAACAACTGGAGTTGTCCCGTCTGTGGAGGCAGAGAAATGTGGAGAGAATAGAATCGATTTTAAGGCTGTCAGCTGTTCTGTTTGGAGGCAATAACAGAAACGCCTGCTCACCTTTGGTCTTCAGGTTAGGGGCTGTGAGCTGATCGCAGAGAGCTGGAGGAAACTGTGGAGCTGGAGATCCTGACACACAAGTAGTAAAACTTTTAAATGGCAGTGCAGCTGAGCTCAGAGCGACGTCTTGTGTTTACTTTGTCGGGCAGCTTTGAACCAGTGAAGCAGAGCGAGTGCAGCTGGACCATCACAGAAGTCTAACGGAGAGGTGATGAAGGTGAACCATCACAGCAGAGGTCAGGGAAAGTGCAAAGTTAGCAGGAATAGTCCTTTAACCAGGGGTGGTTAAAGGCCCGGGGACCAGAATTGGCCCAACAAAGACTCCAGTGCGGCCCAGTGGACGGCTTTGGAAAATGTGAACGTGGGGCATAAATGTTGGACTTTGAACTGTAGTTTCATACGTTTTACAGCTTTTCCTGCTGATAACGACCTCGACCCCCCATGGCCAGTCACACCAGAGTCATTAACCCTTTATTTACCATAGTTTGGCGGGCTTGCCTCTTTACATGTACACGTTCATTTCTTACAATTTCAGCCCAAAGTGTCGTGCTGGCAGGTTTCTTTCATTTACTCCAGCATTTCTTCATCATGTAGAAAAACTGAGGCATAATGTTGGAAGTTCTTTTTTACAAATCTCAGGGAATACTTGTGTAATTAAACTTCTTTACACAGACATGAAGGCGCGTTTCACCAAAGCAGGCTGTGTGTGTGCTCACGATGTAAAGTGAGTTTGACGTCCCTGCTTTCAAACAAGCCTCCATGCTATAATTTAATGACGTGCCATTACGGCGAGCTGCTGTCTGCCCCACAAATCTTTAAGTCTCCAGAATCTTGCCTGTGAAAGCTCACTCATGACATGAAGGCTGTAAGTGCACAATCACACTGAGTAATGCAGCGTTTGAAACAGTCTGAATACAGAAGCTTCTGTTGTTTCAGCATCCTGCTCGATGAGGAGGGACACATCAAGCTGACCGGTGCGTAACCTTACACCTTTTTAACCTTACACCCCTGCCGCTGTGCTCAGATACTTACTGCTGCTTTCTCTGTGTTTTTATCATGCAAAGCTCATCTTTTTACATGTGTGTGCGTTTGTGTGCTCAGACTTCGGCCTCAGCAAGGAGTCGATAGACCACGAGAACAAGGCCTACTCTTTCTGTGGCACGGTGGAGTACATGGCTCCAGAGGTGGTGAACAGGCGAGGACACACGCACAGCGCCGACTGGTGGTCGTACGGCGTTCTCATGGTGAGAGTCCCAAATAATCAGACTGCAATAAATCTTATCGCACTCATTGTGTCATATCAGCAGTCCTGCGGTCTCAGGTGAGCTGGAATGAGGTTTTCTCCTGCTCAAATTATTTGGAGCTGTTTGCAAGCTGATAACATTTTTAAATAAGCTTCGTCCTCCGTGGTTCCCACGTAAACATTTTTGCACAAAAAGTAACAAATTACATTTAAATTTGCTGCGTTAGTACAGCTCAACAGCCCCGACATTTATGAGGTAAACATCCATCCATCTGTTTTCTGCCACATCAGTTACAGCAGAGAAGCTCCTGCTCCGTGGCCTCCTTCCCCAGCTCTTCTCAGAGGGACACTGAGGCTTTCCGAAGCCAGCTGAGAGATTTGTTCTCTCTGGCATGTCTGGGTTTGCTTTGGGGCCTCCTTTTAGTTAGGCAAGCTTGAAAAACCTCAAAAGGAAGGCGTCCTTATCAGATGCACAAACCACCTCAGCTGGGTCCTTTTGACATGAAGGAGTAGCGACGTCCTCCCTCCCTCCCTCCGGATGTCTGAGCTCCTCAGCCAGTCTTAACCCAGACACCACAGAGGAAGCTCGTTTCTGCTGCTTCTTTTCTTTCGGTTACCACACGCAGCTTAAGTATAAAACACAGCAACTTTAGAACCGATAAGATATTTAAGATTTACTATAGTGATATATCGGACAATAGTTCACAGCTTTAACAAGCCAACGAGCAAGTTTGATCCCGGGAGGTCAGATGGTTGTAGTTTGCAGAGTGCCCCCTGGTGGACAAACTGTGCACCACAACACTCATAAGATGGCTGAAGGATGTTTCTCTTCTTTACGTCTGTAATTGTCCTTTATTTATTATATGCCATTATAAAGCTCGGTCGGGTAGATACGTTGATATTTCCACAGATATTTGTAAAGAGACGACTTTTTTCTAACTTTGGTTCTGTACTTTACCACAATGAAATTTAAATGAAACGAATCAGTTAAAGTTCAGACTTCCAGCTTTAATTCAGCGGGTTGAAGAAAAAGATTTTATTTTTTTAAAGAATTTATAATGCAATTCCATTTCAGCGCTCAAAAGTAAATGGACAAGTTAAAGAACTGAAAACAAAATGTTCATTTCTAATACTTGGTTGAAAACCCTTTGCTGGTAACGACAGCCTGAAGTGTTGGACTCATGGACATCACCAGATGCTGGGTTTCCTGGATGTGAGCGGACAGTATGCCTCTTCTGTCCTGTGTCACATCATCAATGAACACCAGTGTCGCAGTGACACTGGCAGCCATGCAAGTCAGAGCCTTCACAGTGCAGATAATGTGGTATGCTAGTAGAAGGTACAATCTGGCTTTTCTGTTCTTGAGGTTGTGAGTGGCTTGCACCTGTAGAGAGTGTCGTTCACTTGGTTGGCTGTTGAAGGAGTTTCTCTTCACCATGGAAACGATTCTGCGATCATCCACCACTGCCCACCACCAGCTCTTTTTGCGTTGTCGAGTTCACCAGTGCTTTCTTTCTTTGTAGATTTTGATATTGTAGCAATTTCTCGGATGAGTTTTTCCTGCCTTCGCAGCTTAAGGATGGCTTGACCACATGTTGTCTGTTCATAGCAAAATTTTCCAAATGCAAGCACCACACCTCAAATCAACTCCAGGCCGTTTATCTGCTTAATTGAAATGACATAACGAAGGAATTGCCCACACCTGCCCATGAAATAGCCTTTGAGTGAAGTAGGGCTGCCACGATTAGTCGACTATCAAAATCGTTGACGACTGATTTAATAGTCAACGCCTCGTTTGAAGCTTTGTAAGATCCCAAAAGACGCAGGAATAAGTAGTAGGATTTAAGAGTGTAATAACGGACTGAAACAGAAGATGGCAGCACTGCATGTACAAGGATGCCAGCTGCCGTTAAACCCCGAAGAAGAAGAAGTAGCAGCCCAGCTCAGTTGTCAACAATGGCGGCAGCTAGTTAGTTTTAATATTACTCTTATTATTCTTTCTGGGTCACAAAATAAACGTTTAACATATTTTCAGGCGAGAATGTAGCTGTGTAAACCTCAAATATCTGCTCAGTTTATCAAGACACCACATATTTTCAAAAGCGCTCCGACGTTTTCGGAGACGTCTGTTACCCACTAGCTCGATAGCTAGCTGGGGGCTAGGCTCACTAGAGCCGTGAAAACACCGGACCTCCGACACATCGTTTTCAAACCCACCACCGTCTTTCGCTACTCAGGTTAAACATGATATATAAGTCACTTAGATAACTTAAAAATGTTATTGTTTGGCTTTTTTTAGTATTTTATTTGTTCCTGAGTAAATCGGTTTGGCTGAGATTAAAGTTATAGTTTTTACACAGCTGAATAAACGTCAGGCAGACAGCTGATTATCAGAAGTGTGAGATGCTCGAGAATATACTCCGGTGTCCCGTTATATTTTAGATAGCAAGGAGTTTATTAAACTTCACCGAAACAATCTGCAAATTTCATTAAAATTTAATAAACTATCATCTTGTCTTTATTTTTAGTTAGCACATAAGCTAATGATAGTTATATAAGAGCAGATGCTGCTGGTGCAATAAGCTGTATGTTTTATGTCCAATGGATGATGATCTGATTAGTCGACTATCAAAATAATCATTTGTGGCAGCCCTAGAGTGAAGTGTCCAATTACTTTAAAAACAGGGTGGCACATGTTAAGGAGTTGAAACTCCTAAACCTTCATCCAGTTTGAATGTGGAGACTCTCAAATGAAAGTTGAGTCTACACATTATACTCATGTCCACAATAAAACTAAGTTTCAATAAACAGGTAAAAAAAAACTTGTGTTAGTGTCCAAATACAACATGGACCTAACTGTATATGTACTGGATGCAGAAAGTGAGTTTTTTGCTGATCCTGAGGCCAAAGAGGTGAGAAAACCTGGGCTGTGTTCACAGGAACAGACCATGAGACAAAGACAAAGAGGAGGGCGTGACTTTTAGATTAACGAATACACACAGGCGCACATAATCAAACTGATTTTCAGTGGTTGTTCTTTATTTTGAGCCGTATGCTGGATGTTTTATCAGTAAAATGTCAACAGAACTTGAGGACTATTAAGTATAAAAGTATCTTAAGCTTCCTGTTTTCTGATCATGTTGCACATTGTTATATCAGATCTGTCCTAAAAACTCATTAATTAATAAACCTCTGAGTGCGATGGTGTCCTGTTTTCTCACAGTTTGAGATGCTGACGGGAACGCTGCCGTTTCAAGGAAAAGACCGGAAAGAGACGATGACCATGATCCTCAAGTAAGACACCTTACACTCCTATCCGATCCCCACCCTGCAGCTTTTATTTGAGCTCCCTGTACATCCGAGAAGAGACGGAGAGAGAGAGAGAAAGTAGAAGGCGAGTCAGCCCAGGGGAGGATTGTTATTAGAGGAGACAGAGTGCAGCACTCAGGAGGAAGAGGAGGATGAGGACTGGATGGACTAAGGAGAGAGATGATCTCAGAATGTGCTGATAGCTCTTCATAAAAGAGAGAAAATAATCACGTTGCAGTCGGTGAGAATTAAAGGAAATATTAACCCCTCCTTCTTCCTCTCTCGCTCTCGTTTGACTCTCGGTATCCGCCCGGGGGGAAAACTGCTGAGCAGACTCTGCAGAGTGCTGAGTGTGCTTCCTGTGTGACATCGACGTGTTTCTGTCTAGTCTTTCAGATGCTGGGTACACAATACAGAGCATTCGATATGTTTCTCTCTCCGTTTCATCCTCCCTGCTGCCTTTCTCTGTGTCCATCGCAGGGCCAAGCTGGGAATGCCACAGTTCCTCAGCTCCGAAGCTCAGAGTCTCCTCAGGAACCTTTTCAAGCGAAACCCCGGCAACAGATTAGGTAAAACCTGCACACACGAGGCACGTGAGAGGGTGTTAAATGGGTTTGTGGTTTCACAACTATCTGAAGATTTGTATCCACCAATCAGTGGAAGCATTTTCTTAGAATAAGTTTATTTATTAAAGCACCTGGTGAGATTAAATAATGACAAAAATGGGAGTTCTCAGTTTTGAGCTCTCTGTAATCCTGGAGATACAAGTCTGCCTGTTTAATCACCCCATGTGACCTGACCTGGCACCCTGTGTCACCCTCTTTTCATGCCTCTGTCCTCGTCACACATCCAAACCACCTCAGCCTCATTTCTAACCTCGTCCATCCTCGTCACTCACAAATAAAATCTGAGCACCTCCAGCTTTTTGTCAGTTACATCACAGCCCCGTCTGAGCCCAGTTTGAGCTTCAGCAGGTGTCTCGACCGTGTCTGCATAAATGCACTGTTTAGTTGTTGCCATGTGATTGGCTGATTAAGATGCTTAATGAATAATTACAATCCAGCGATTGAGCCGTGACTTTTGAGGCTACACGTGTCACATGCTCGGCAGGTGGGAATGTTTAATGTTTCGAGCTGCCTTCACCGCTGGTGGCACCAAACACAACCCGGGGGCCCCCGGAGGCCACAAGTTCATATTTACTGCATGCAACACCTGCATCTGTTACGCTGTGTAATTCACAGAGCGTAACATTCAGCCCTTTATGGTGTTTGTGTTTTTCTGTGGAGATTAGCTCCAAACAAAGTCTCAGCGGGTCTCATGCAGCCTGTGAAAATGTGATTACAGCAGCGTCGAGCTCACTGTTGGTGCTGTTTGTTTCAGGAGCTGGGCCGGATGGAGTGGAGGAGATCAAGAGGCATCATTTCTTCAGCACCATCGACTGGAATGTCAGTTTCTCCTTTATTGAAAAAACTCTATCTGCTCTAACGACGGCAGAGTCGTCTTTGGTTATGATTCTGTCTGTCAGTGTGTTTCCTCGTCCTTCTGATGTTCCTCGTATTTCCTCTCGCTGCAGAAGCTGTACCGCAGAGAAATCCACCCTCCTTTCAAGCCAGCAGCGGGGCGACCTGACGACACTTTCTATTTTGATCCAGAGTTCACAGCTAAGACACCCAGAGGTACAGGCTGTCACTCTACCTCCTCCTCCTGCCCTTCACGCTGTGCAGAGCTGAGCTGCATTGCCGTATTAACAGCTGTTTCTCTGTGTGAACCAGACTCGCCGGGGGTCCCGCCGAGCGCCAACGCCCATCAGCTGTTCAGAGGGTTCAGCTTTGTGGCCATAACGGAGGAGGAGACGCAGCCACTGCCCAATGCTATTGTACAGGTACAGGCAAACGCCTCGGAGGCAGAAATAATCCAATTAACTGGGCTAACCCTCAGTGGACGCAGGCGACGAGCACAGCACGCTGTCTTCACACTCCACCCTGGAAAATTTCATTCACACATTTGCTTTCCCGAGGTTTCACCTCCTTCCTTTCTGGCAGAAAGCAGCCAAAAGCAGATTACGTAGTTTTCTTTCTAAATAAGTACCTCGTAGCTTTATCACCGGCAGTAGATTAAGTCATGGATGAGTCGTTTTTTAAGTGAAACAAGAACATTTTCCAAAATCTCCTGAGAAACACATCCAGACGCCACATCTCTGCACTCTCACATCTCTTGTAATTAGTCTGTTTGTCACCTCAAAATAACAATAATCATCTAATATAAGAATTAATAATCAAAGCATCAGGTTCCTGGGGGAGAAACTGTTTGTAATTAACGCTTAACGCACAGCATGAGCACGAGTGCCGCCGCCGCCGTCGGGCAGAAGTCTAAATCAGGCCTGAGTCGTTAGTTATGACGACTCACATCTGTTTACATTTTCATGTGCAGCAACTTCACAGAAGCACGTCCCAGTTCGCAGACGCCTACGAGATCAAAGAGGACATCGGAGTCGGCTCCTACTCCATCTGCAAGCGCTGCATACACAAAGGAACCGGCATGGAGTACGCAGTGAAGGTGAACAGCAGCTCCACATCTGCTTTTGTGTTTTTAATACGCGCAGGGCGACGGCGGGTTTGGGAGGTTTCTAGGAAGAAGCTGATGATGTTCTGAAAGATGATTTCTATCACAGATATTTATCGATTCTTCATATTTCTGTGACCATGTGAACGTGGTTGAGCTTTTAGCTATTTTCGTTCCGTTTGCCGTCTCTGACGCTCACAGTTTACTGTGTCGGTATTTTTGACATTTAAGGCGTAAATTAGTTTGAAACAGCTTAAAATGTACGGTAATTATACAAAACATTTGAAACGTAACAGATCTCAGCTCCAAACTAAAAGTTGGCTTCAGATTTTGTTTTGTGCTGCTGGCTTGGAGACATTTCAGGATATTCAAATACTGTTGCTGTTGGTGATAATGTGCATATTTGTCAAAAATGGGAATAAATTAACATAATTGACACTGTTTTTCTGATTTAATGCCACGATAAGTGATGCATTATCTAAGTAGAAACCGTTGTCATCCTGTCCTGTAAACGACTAAGTACACTCCATAATTCAGTGGCTTGTAAAACCTTTAGCAGCAATAACAGAAGCACATTTTTCTGTTTGACAGAAATCATGGCTGTGGAGAAACGTAGCCCACTCTTCTCTGCAGCACTGCTTCAGTTCATTGAGCTTTGTAGACATTCGTGTATGCACAGCTGTCTGGACGCCCTGCTGCTGTGCCTGCGATCATCGTACTGTTGCATGATCCAATTTGATGTTGATCTGACTGGAGTAGAAAAGCCAGTCTGACAAGTTCCTGCTTTTATATCGCTGATGATCGAGCACCTGCCTGCTGCTTCCTCTCTTATTTCCTTTCCTCAGTTTTTCTCAGGACTCCATAATCCTGCAGAAACTATGTGTCAGCGTGTGGGATTTAAAAGATCTTAAACTTTCAATAAAAACACTTTATATTCAAAGCACTGTCTCTGTGGCAGATTATCAACAAGTCCAAGAGAGACCCGACGGAGGAGGTGGAGATCCTGCTGAGATACGGGCAGCACCCCAACATCATCACCCTCAAAGACGTGAGTCACTCCCTGCAGAGTTTTTAATTGCTCTAAATCTGCTGCTAAACCTAACCAGGCTCTTCAGTCTCATGGTTATTTTCTTATTTAGCATTAAGTGCAGCTCCCCCATCAAGCCCAAAGGTATCCTGACATATTTATAAATATATTGTTTCATACTTAAAGAACCACGTCTACACCAACATTTGATATTAAGCATCACATCAGTTATAGGAACACAAAGCATCAGTGTTGTTGTTGTCGTGACACCAACGATGATTTAAAGGTGCTCAGTGTGTCGTCCTGTGTTCAAGAATAGTTTGAAGCCGTGCAGGATTTCTTTGCGCAAACAGCAGATGTGAAGAAACAACTGTAATGAATCTAGGCTCGGCTGTAATTTCATGCAATACCAGTTTGTACCAGAAGGTGGAGCAGTGAGTCACCTGTAACCTGTTAGGACAAGCTGCCCCCTGGTGGTGAACATTTTTGGTTAAATTTGCACAGGTTAAGTACAGAATACTCCTTTAACTTTAAACTCTTATTGTGAAAATCACCCTCAGTCTTTGTTAACCCTTTAAAGCCAGTCGGAGCAGCACGCTCTGTTTTGCGTAACTATATTTAAATCCCGGTAGCACTGCAACCACGTAAGCTAGCGCAATAATTTTTTTTGCATATGAAACCGGAGGAGTTGTACTTACATCTTATGCCATCAGCTTGTCCTCGGTCACAGTTTCCTTCCACATATAGCTTTGCAAAAACTGCATAAAAAGCGCTTGCAGCAACAAAAACATAATATTCCAGAAACACGCTTTGCCGATCCGATCAGCTGTTTGTAACACTTCCTACGTCCATCAGCGCGAACTATCGCATGTCCGCAATGACCTGCCCGAAACAGGAAGTGACGTCATTTTCGCGGAAATGTAGTTTTTTTTACCATCAGGGCCTCATGAGCCTATACTGGTGTTTTTAAAAGTTATGTTTGACTTTATGACTTTCTGAATAGTTTCTGGGATGCTTAGGACTCATATTGCACTGCTGGAAATAGTTTATTTTGATGCACATGCTGCTTTTTTGCAAATTTGCATTATAATATTTATTTTGGTTTTTCCTGCAGTATATAAAAATTGGTGTATTTCAAAAATAAAACTATGAAGACACTCAAAATAAATTTCCTGTGGTGGGAAACTATTTTGTGCAACTTTTTTGTATTTACAGTTTTGAGGGATAAGCCTCTTAAATTTCTCTAACTAGAAATATATGTTAAAAAAGCAAAAACGATTTTCAATTTTTTTGTAGTTTATTGCACCTTTTTGCAATTTATGTAATTACTATGCACTTAATGCAGACATATTATTAAAATCTGGGCTATAATGGTCGTATTGATGTATATCAACTTGAAATGCTCCCAAAAATGGCTCCACAGCATGTAAAAATATAATATAAGCTCTGGCGGACTTGGTTCTATGGTAGGTCTTAAAGGGTTAATATGGAGTGAAGCTGCCGCGTGACTCATCCAGGGTCACTTTCCCACCTCTGGGCTCGACCTGAATATCTGGCGAGCTTTTCCAAGTTGCTGTCGGACAAACAAAAATAATAATTTGCATGCTGTGATGCTAATGATTTCATTTTTTCTGTGACTCACTGCTAATTAGAGTTAAAAATATCATCCTGATGATGCTGCTGCTGGGTGAAAATGCCCCCGCTTGCATTTGATCCAGTAACTAATGATGGTTTCATCTAAATTGATGGTTTTCCACTTGAAGCAGCACTGAACACCTGCATGCCGGTGATTCTGCAGCAGGTGTTGGAGGCATATTTGTTTTTGCTTTTAATTTTAAGAGCTGAATAAATAAATTCACAGGCGATTTCTGTGACTAAATCGCTGCCGACTTACGCGTGGGTCGGTTTATTTTCGTGTCGTAGGTGTATGACGACGGCCGGTCGGTGTTCCTGGTGACGGAGCTGATGAAGGGAGGCGAGCTGCTGGACAAAATCCTCCGTCAGAAGTTTTTCTCTGAGCGGGAAGCCAGCGCTGTTCTCTACACCATCACCAAGACCGTGGAGTACCTGCATGTGCAAGGGGTGCGTTTCTCCAGAGGCCTTTAGGAGCGGCGGTAAAACAGAGATGGACACAAAATGTTCGAGCTCGTCTTTCTGTGGAGACGTGCTGGTGTTCGGCTGTGATAGATGAGAGCGTCTCCGCTGTGTCAAATTAAAAATGTTCTTTATGAGTTGAGACTTGGTCACTTTAAGTCCCATTTGATACAAAATGATGTTAATCCAGTGAATTAAAGCCCCGTTAGAGCTAAAGAGGAGGATAAAGCAGGCTGTGACAAGCTGCTAACATACAGCGTGCAGTGTCCACTCCACAACAGAAGAATTTAAATATGAAATAAGCCCATTTTTACATCATGCAACAATCAAAAAGTACAAATAAAGAATGGCAGTAAAATAATAAATGGTTACTAATCCTTTGATGTGGTAGCAAAGCTCTTTCTGTCCATGTCTTCAGTAGGTTTAGTCAAATTTGTATAATAGCTCCGATCCAGCAGTCGTGCGTTCGAGGTGAAGAGAGAAAAAACCTGCTGTAGTCGACCTCCGTGACTCTGTCGCCCTGCTGGGTTTGCAGGTGGTGCACAGAGACCTGAAGCCCAGTAACATCCTGTATGTGGACGAGAGCGGGAACGCCGAGTCCATCAGGATCTGCGACTTTGGCTTCGCCAAGCAGCTGAGAGCGGAGAACGGCCTGCTCATGACGCCGTGTTACACCGCCAACTTCGTCGCCCCCGAGGTACGTCGGGGTTCCTTTAATTTTTCACCATTTTGCTTTATTTCCTGTCATCATCGTGCGTGGTCTGTAGGACACCACAGATTTGCCATTTTAGCATCTTTTTACTTAAACTTTCACTTTCGTGAGGTTCAGAATTCCTTCCCATATTTCGTCTGATGCTTCTGCGGTTATTTAACACATTTAAAACAAACGTTGAACAAAAGAAAAGTCAAAGCTCCGTCAGGTGCCCCTCAGCTCCAGGACGGCAAACTTCCCGAGGACAGAAGGGAGCGGAGCACGCTGATGAATTCACAGCCTTCAGTTGTGTGAACAGACTAATGTTGTGACACTCCTGCGTCTTCCTCACAGTCAGCTGCTGTCCTTTAAAAACTGAACAAGTGTTCAAAAACTATCGACTGTTTCTGCTGACAAGTTCAACTGAAAGATCTCTAAATATTTATCAACTTATCTGCTGGAACATGCAAACTAACCTGTGCACCTGTGGAATAATCACAGGTGCACAACACCAGCCAGTCTATTGTTTCTCTTAGAGCTGTTACAGTATCAGAGTTTTGCAATTAAAGCTGAAATACTGACACTCAGTCATCAAAATACTGATGGACAATACAAATGCTGCAAAATGCTGATTTCCTGTTGCCACCAGGTGGCGCTGTGTCTCTCAGTCAGTATTGGCACGAAGGCACCTGGACTCTCGTCACAGGTTTGGTTAAACTTCTTCTGCTGTAGCGAAACATCGAAATTCACCGTGTCATCACAGAGGCGCCCTTTAACAAAAACTCAAATGCTTCATAATTTAGCATGAAGAAGGTCGTCAGATTAAACGAGCAGAAGAAGATTCACTGAATCCAAAATACTCAGGTTGTTTTGTGGTTCAGGAAGTCTGGATGTCACATGACAACATGCAAGATCCACAATGTATAAAATATTTATTAGCTAGCTTCCTGCTCCATAAAATTGCTTTTTAATGAAATCAAATAGATTCTTTTGACGGCTTCTTTTACACGACTCTCCATATAAACACTTAACAGTGATTCCTTTGCTGTCTGCACCTGTTTGCACCTGTGCGTCATCGCTGTGTAACTAAGCCTGAACCAAACAGTCCTTCAAAGACAAAGCATGTTCAGACAGCTGCCAAGTGTAGGTGTAGTGGCAATTCCTTTGTTTGACAAGTCAAACATCCCAAAATCAAAAGTCCACAAGCCACTGCTGCACTGAGATATTATTTTGTACGCAGGCAAAAGAAGTCCATTGTCCAAACTTGAAAGTTGCGTTTTGATGGTTTATTTATCCAGTTTGGCAAGCAATAACAAGATCCAATGTTTTTGTTACCTCCTGCTGCTTCTCCTGCTCTGGTAAAAAACCATAGGCCCACCCCAGTGCATGCTGGTCCTATACCAGTTGCTTTATTTATAGAAAACAAAATGGCCCTACAGCTCTTCCTGACTAATTTAACAAATTAACATCAAACAAACTTTGAAACAAAATATTAACCAACAAATAACTTAAAAATAAACCCCAAAATATAAGTAAACTAACAACAAACTTTAACTAATTTCAAAATAATAAAAAATAAGAACAAATAGCTCCAACAGTAGGGAATATAAATATATGCGTGAGAGGTGTAATCTTGATCATTTGGAGGGTGCTGACGCTCTTTTTGTTGCAGAGAAAGAAGAAGGCAGGAAGTTACTTTTGCTTGAAACTGGTGTTTTCTGTTCCTGGCAGGTGTTGAAGAAGCAGGGTTATGATGCAGCCTGTGACATCTGGAGTCTCGGAGTCCTGCTCTACACGATGCTAACAGGGTAACAGAGACTCTTTGCTTCTAAGAAACTTAATTTCACATGGAAACTTTTCTTTACCTGACATCAGTTTGTCAAAGATGCTTCTTTGTTACAAAAAGTAAAAGAAACGCCAACAATGATGGTTCATGGTTATCAGGCGGTTTCTAACCACAGCTGGTTGATGGTGAGCTGCTGGTATTTCCTGATGAGACGCGGTCTGAGGACTCACTGAGAAGGCAAAATGAAATTCCTTATGAAACAAATGTCATCAAGGCAACGAGTGATGATCTCACACTGAAATAATTTTGATGTGTTTACACTGTCTGTGTGAAATTAATGCCTGTTCTTTCATAGTTTTGGTGCCTGTTCGAGATGTTTGCAGGTCTTACACTTTCTGCATATCATCCCCTTTGCTCTGTCCTTCCAGTTTCACTCCATTTGCTAACGGTCCAGAGGACACCCCGGAGGAAATTTTGGCTCGGATCGGCAGCGGGAAGTTCTCTCTCAGCGGAGGATACTGGAACTCTGTCTCAACTGAAGCTAAGGTGAGGACACAGAAAAGTAGCTCCGATTGAAGTGAGCCGCTCACCGTCTCTCTGTGATCGCCATGGTGACCCGGAGTTCATTTGTAACCTCTCACCCTTTAGGACCTGGTGTCTAAGATGCTGCACGTCGACCCCCACCAGCGGCTGACAGCGGGGCAGGTCCTCAGACACCCATGGGTGACGCACAGAGACCAGCTACCCAAATACACCCTCAACAGACAGGACGCACCACACCTCGTCAAGGTAACCATCCATCCATCCATCCATCCTTCCATCCTTCCATCCATCCATCCATCCTTCCATCCATCCTTCCATCCATCCTTCCATCCATCCATCCATCCTTCCATCTATCTCTCCATCCTTCCATCCATCCTTCCATCCATCCTTCCATCCATCCTTCCATCCTTCCATCTATCTCTCCATCCTTCCATCCATCCATCCTTCCATCTATCTCTCCATCCATCCTTCCATCCATCCATCCATCCATCCATCCTTCCATCCATCTATCCTTCCATCCATCCATCCATCCATCCATCCATCCTTCCTTCCATCCTTCCATCCATCCTTCCATCTATCTCTCCATCCTTCCATCCATCCTTCCATCCATCTCTCCATCCTTCCATCCATCCTTCCATCCTTCCATCCATCCTTCCATCCATCTCTCCATCCTTCCATCCATCCTTCCATCCATCCTTCCATCCTTCCATCCATCCATCTCTCCATCCTTCCATCCTTCCATCCATCCATCCATCCTTCCATCCTTCCATCCATCCTTCCATCCATCTCTCCATCCTTCCATCCATCCTTCCATCCATCCTTCCATCCTTCCATCCATCCATCTCTCCATCCTTCCATCCTTCCATCTCTCCATCCATCCTTCCATCCTTCCATCCATCTCTCCATCCTTCCATCCATCCTTCCATCCATCCATCCATCCTTCCATCCATCCTTCCATCCATCCATCCTTCCATCCATCCTTCCATCCATCCTTCCATCCATCCATCTCTCCATCCTTCCATCCTTCCATCTCTCCATCCATCCTTCCATCCTTCCATCCATCTCTCCATCCTTCCATCCATCCTTCCATCCATCCATCCATCCTTCCATCCATCCTTCCATCCATCCATCCTTCCATCCATCCATCTCTCCATCAATCCATCCATCCTTCCATCTCCATCATTGGTTGATTGATTAATCGATTTGTATTCTGGCTCCTCCTACAGGGTGCGATGGCGGCCACCTACTCTGCCCTTAACAGGAATGTCCCCCCAGTCCTAGAGCCGGTGGGCTGCTCCACTCTGGCCCAGCGGCGAGGGTTGAAGAAGATCACTTCCACCGCTCTGTGACCTCCTCTTTCTCCTCCGCCTCCTTCTTTTCTTCCTCCTCCCGTCAACTCTGACCTCGATCTGACCTCCGCCGGACCTTCCCTCTCCCTCACTTCGGTCCGGTGGGACAGACTACTGATGGACCTGGGAACCGCTAACGCCAAATAGGAGCACAGAGGCCGCCCCCCTCCCTCCTCGATCTCTCCTTCACCTCTGCGGGCTCTTCTGATTGGATCTCTTCTGCTGTCTTACCGTAGAGTCTCAGCTTTAGCATCACTGTTCAGCAGCCGGACTCAGCTGTCGAGAAAACCTTAAAGGGCGAGCCCTACGTTTCTCTTCTCTTTTTGCTTTGGACAATCAGCGCTAGCTCGCAGACCCAGAGGGCGAGTGCGCGTCAGGAAGATAAAAGTACTGTATTTATTTACTCCAGACGGGGGAAATCATAGGAACAAAGTAATGTAAGGTATGCATTTAAAGAGCTAGAGTCTTTGTTATCATACTGTGGTCATGGTTCTGCGTAGCTGTAGATCCTGCATTTAAACCTCAAGTAGCCTGAGAGACGACGGCGTCTGCAGAAAAGGACAGACGGTGGGAATCACGATAAACACGAGCAGCCTCAGCCTCAAAATGATTTTAAAATCCAAAAAGCTAAAGCAGCGTGTTGAGGTCACTGAAGGTCAAAAATTACATAAACATTAGCTTAAAGTCCTAAATTTATGAGTAGAAAATGACAAAATTAAGAGAAATGAAACAGCAAATGTTGATGGGAAGAATTCCAGTTTTACCTGAAAAAGAAAATAAATAAAAACAAATAAATAATTTAATGAGGGAAAAAAATGTGAAGATTAGTAAGAAAAAAATGGCAAATTTACCAGAAAAAATGAAAACACCTCGCCAGTTAATCTGAAAAAATCCCACATTTTGAAAAACAATTAAATTTTCACTTTTATTGGCTCTGTGTGGCCCCAGACGAAAACATCATGCATATCCATGCTCTGTAATCACGTCACACACAGTGGCACAAATGCTTTTCTCATAAATTTGCCATTTCGTTAAGAAAAGTGAATGAAATCGATTTTATTTAACCTTCAGTAACCTGCTGCAACCGTCTGCAGCCTGTGTTGTTTTTGTCGGACAAACTGAAACCCGCTTTCCAGTATTTTAACTTTAATGTGCAACAACAAAGCAAAGAACAAACATCTGAGCCGTGTTGTAGTCCAGAGTGTTTGACGGTGGGTCGTTCAATCATCCAGGCAGCAAACGTAACGACACCTCCAGATATTTTTTCTTACTGCCAATAAATCCCATGATAAGATACTAGAATCACTGTTTGCTGGGATTTGTTGTCAGCAAGAAAAACATGATCGGATTTATTCTTTGAACAAACAGAGATCCAGGAAATCACAGAAGAGTGATGAAGTGTGGAAACAACACTTGGAGCAGAAAGAGCCCACTCTGTCTTTGTAACAGTATCAATTTTAAGCTGCACATGTTGAGCTTTTGCTGCCACCTGGTGGCCACGGGAGGGCTGTGCTTCTGAAACGCTCCCAGAGTAGTTTTGTCATCAGTATAACGTCTCCTGGACACTCTGGTCTGATATTTAACACTATTGTCCTGTTATTTTACTCTTTAATCTGGTTTTTAAAGATCTTAATGTGGTGAAGGGCGGTGCTCCCTCCTCCTCCTCAGGAGACTGGAGGCAAAGCTTGAGCCTATCAGCAGCTGGGATTTCAAATTTTAGCACTAAAGCTTAAATAAAAATGTCAAATATCCAAATAATTACCTTTATCTGAACTTCTGAGCGTGATCAGAGAGCTGCTGATAAAACCCTGAAACATGAGTAAAATCAGGTGTTTGTGGAGCAGGGCCGAGCTCCTCTGACTTAAAGCTCCTCTCTGGCTTCTCTTGTGCAGTTTTAGGATGTGCCAGTAAATTTAAAGCAGAAGAAGAGGCCACAGAAGCAGCTTTAACTCTGAGTTTTCTCCTTCTTCCTTCACAAACACAAACCAAAACGATGTGTTGCCTGTAAATGAGGCTGACGGGTGAAAAAGGCGTTTCTCGCCTCCACCGATGGTCACGCGACGTCTGTACGAGCCGGCTGATCTCCTCCTTACGTGCAGCAGAACTGTAAATACAGAACATGTCGAGCAACTCAGGTTTCTATGAATCAAGACAATGCATTTTTATACGTCCAGGAGGAGGGGGTGTACATACAAATGTTAAAAACAAAGCACACGAGTGTGAGTGGAAGAAGGCGAGCGAGGCACAGAGAGGTTTATCAGACCTGATATGAAACAACTCCAAAACCTGAATCCTTGTTTTCAGCTTTGCTGATGTTTATTTTATGATTTAGACGTCTTACATTTACTTTTCGACGTATTTCTTTTAAGTCAAACTCTTCTGTCTCGACTGCTGTGGCGCTGTTTCTGCCAGGTGAGCTGGCGTCTGGTGCGTTTCCTGTTTTGTGTCAGCAAACCCTTTAAAAATCTGAGAAAAAAACACTTTTAAAAACATTCCAGCAGGAGTCGAAACTACCGGCAAACCACGTTGGGCGTGCAGTCGGAGGTCCAGTGGTGGAGAAATCAGTGAAAGGGTCAGTTCACTGAAACTTGTGGACGATCTGTGTGAAAAGAATCAGTTCTAGCCACTAAAATACAAACATGTCCATCTTTTCTACATTTAATATCTCGTTAAACTGAAGGTCTTTGGGGTTAGGCCCTAATGAAACACTTCCAAGAACAAATATCTCATTAATTGTGTCAATATTGGACTTCATCGTCATCACAGCTCGCTGATTTTACATCCTGGATCGATACGAGCACCGACGGCGCTGCCAGACGTTGTTACGGCTTGTTAAATTCCTCCGAAGCTTCCTCGTGTCCGCAGTGTTGGGCATTCAGGGCCGTTACGCTCCGCCCCCTCTGCGTGCGCCTCTGCTGCAAACAAGCGAGCGTCACATAAAGCAAAAAGCGCCGGACTCAGACTGTGCGAGCTCGTTTTCCACCAGCAGAAGAAAAACAAAAATCATGTTTAAGTCGCTTAATGGTGTAAATAGTTTATGTTCAGATGGAGGCTCCAATTAAAAATTCTAAATTATGAGAAAACGTCCAGATTTAAAATAGAAACTGGAAATTTAGAAGTAAACTGTCCCTAATGAAGTTTTTAGATCAAAATGCTTTTAAACAAGTCACGTGTTAAAGATGAAATTATGATAATAAGGAGTCCAGATTTTTTTTAAAATAATAGTGAGACAAAGTTTCAACATAACATTTTAGAGATTAAATATGAGATTAAAATGTGAAATATTAAAAGGTAAAGTCAGATTTTGAAAAACAAAAGTGTAAAATGACACATTCCCAAAAAACAAATCAACAAAAGTTGTTTTTAAAATACACGTTTGTATTCATCGTACATTAAAAAGTCATTTTTCATTAAAAAGCTTATTTTAAACTCAAACACAAATCTTTGAAATGAACTTTTCATCTCTGTTATGACATTTTAAGACTTTTAACTCGGTGAGACGTTTTTTACTCCGTCGGGAACATTTTTTGGAATCGTGGCCAGTTTTCGTTCGTCTTTTCCTGGTGGAGACGATCTTCCACAGCCACTGAGCTTCTTGCTTCTGCGGGTCAATGATTAGAAACTGCTTCCTCTCTGTGGTCGTCTGGGTGTCTGTGAGAAAAAGGGATAAAATGCAGATTTTCTTTATGTTTTATATATAATTATTGAATATATATGTAAGTGTTGATCTCTTCCTCGTCTATCCATGTACAGCTCTGGGATGATGAAACGCTGATTTTGTTTTCCCCCTTCATGACCAGAGGTATAGCTTTCTTTCTTCTCTCTTCATCCTCGCTCCTCTTCCTCTCCTTCTCTGATCTGATCCTGTCGGAGACGCAGTCAGCCCTGCTGCTACGCCAGCTCTCAGTTTTTGTACCTGCGGCGAGAGCTGGACTTTCTATTAAAAACAATAAAAACAATAATCAGTCAAAGAGTGTCGTGCTTTGATCTCCCTGAAGCTGTTACCTCATGTTCTCACTTTCACGTTGTTACAACTGACACCAGAGACTCTGGACGCTTGAATTTAAATGTGAAAGCATAATAACCTAAAAATGATACTGCAGAGAGCAGGAAGTGGCATCTCCACCAGGTCTGCATCCACACACAGCTGACAGCTGATCCCTGGGAACACTTTTTAATGAGCATTAAATCAGTGTGACTTTTACTTTAGCACAGCAAAAAGTGCCTGTTAGTTTATTGCAGACCTGGAGTGTAAATGTGCCTTTGAAGCAGCTGGCTCAGCTCCTGTTGGTTCAATGTGCTGCAGGATAATAATAGTGCACGTTTGAGGGATATTTGTTACTTTATTTAACACAATTCACGGGGCTACATGCTGGACTTAGAGGACAGAAGCAAAGTTTGTCTCTGATGCCGATTCCAGTGTGTGTGGTGTCGATACCATGGATGTCCGGATCGTTCTGCCCGCCTCACAGCTCAGAGACTTTGGAGAGCTTCAGATGGAGTGGACTGAGGACGACGTCGCCACCATGCACAGCTGTCAAACCGCTCATGAGCCAAGAACTCAACTGTTGCTCGGAGGTCCAAAGTCCTGTCTTCAGATGAAAGTGAATTTTGCGTATCATTAGTAAGACGAAGATCCCAGAGCAGGGATGACAAACTTCTAACACTGTGGGGCAAACCAGTGAAACTCTTCTTTCTGTGAGTCTTTATCTTAACATGAGACGTCCAGTCTCAGCGGCACGCATCAGTTTCTCTGCAGTTTCTCTGCATGTTTAAATAGAATAAAAATCTGGTGCTCGGACTCTAAGTATAGTACTGTAGTTATAAAACAGGAAGTATTTGTTAACAACGGTTTATTATTATTTGTTTTAACTAATTTTAAACTGAAATTTCTTTAGTAGAAAGTAAAAAAATGGAACTTTTATGTCATTTAATTGTTTATCTGCTACTAAATTACTATGTGTAGTAAGCATGGCCATGGGGGAAGTGTTAAAATAAGCTTATACGCTACATTTGAAACTCCAAAACTTTACACCATCCTTCACATTTTCCAAAGCTGTCCACTGGGCTCCACTGGGCTCTTTACCGGGCTGATTCTGGCCCCTGGGCCTTATGTTTGACACCCCTTATCTGGAGCCTGGAAGAGGAAAGGAGAAGCCAAGGTGCCTGAAGTCCAGTGTGAGGTTTCTGTAGTGTGTGATGACGATGGTGCTGATGGTGCTGATGGTGGCAGATCAACAGGTCCGTAGTTAAAGCAGCATCCACCTGCAGATGTCAGAGCTGCTATGGACTCAGCACCTGCCCACAGAACCAAAGCGATACCAGATCAACATCTGCATCACCTCAGACTGCATTAATAACTACACCATGTTTAAATAAACCCCCTCCCTGCTCACACTGTGCTCTGAGCTTCCCTAAACCACTGCTAAGCTGAGAGTCCCTCCTCATATTTCATGTCATTAGTCCGATTTTGGAGGATTGTTATTAAATATTCATGTTTGAGGTATTACATTGGCAGATGTAGTCATTTCCAGAAACTGGAGAGAGGAGGAGCAGCTCCACGGGGGGCGGGAGAAGTGAAAGTGAAAGTGCTGGACTCCATTTTGGAGCAGAGGAGCAGAAGGAGCGAAGCGAGGTGATCTCAGCGTAATGATCATTATTCTGCTGTCAGAGCGTCTCCGTGGGTGAAGCAGGGAAACAAAGACGGAGCTTTTCACCAGGCAGAGGATTCAAAAAGCTGTTTCACTCCCGAAACTGCCACGTGTCCTTCTTTCACTCTCAGACTGAGGGAACATGAGTGATTTGGCGGAAGAAGAGGACCGAAGCTGCCCGCCTCTGAAGAGAAACCACCCCAGACATCATCCCAGCGATCACCCCGGAGCCTGGGATCTAAAGTAAGACCCTGTTTTTGCCCAATGCTCATGCTGCTGCACCCGGAAGGAGAAAATCGTGCTGTGTGTCAGATCAGCTCCACTTCACTGCTGCACGAAAAACATCCGCGTATTTTACGCACATAGAAACATGCGTGGACTTTAAAACCAGCTCCTACGAAGTGCAGAAGTTTAACATGTTTAGGGAAAAAATGTCCCCACTAAACAAAACTTAAACTGAAAGAGGCAGAGCCGCCCTGTTACAGACCAGAGGGGCTGCGAATGAATCCAGTCCAACACTCAGCAAAACCTGAAACCTCAGAGATTCAGTTGGTTATCAGCTGTGAATTCATCAAGGGGGGGGAGGGGGGCATTGGCATCAACTTTAACAGCAGGAAATTAACTTTGCACAAAATTATTTTCTGCCTCTTTTTTTTTTTGCCATATTTTTCAATTAACCTAAATTGGACAACAGCATAATGAAACTGGGAATTCTGTGTTAAATATGCCACCCCGATATTTTTACTTGCCCCCATATGGCCACCAGTATGAAAGAAATTCTGGTTGCACCCCTTTAATTCAGGCTCACACGAAAGGAGGCGTTTGCCATCATTTCCCCCAGAGTGGATCGATGACTGCCCGCCCCGGTCAGAGACATTACCAGAGGAGCGGCTGATTGAGATCCATCAACTACTTAAATCATATAAGAGCAGAAAGCAGCACGGATGCTGAATATCAGCCAAGAGCGAAATGCTGCACCGCTGCTCTGCGCTGTCCTTAATGTAACATCTGCATGTTAGAGTAACTTTACACTGCAGCTCAGCTTTAAACTTGATCCATTAACATTAACTCAGGTCCAAGTAGCCTGACGAGGAGACGTGGAAATCACTTTAGGTTGTAGACAGATTAAAATTAAATTATTTTACTGACACTGACAAAAAAAGAGAGATTTGTAAGTCATTCCAATTTTTTAAATTTTACAATTTGTGATTTATTCTACATTTGTGCACAGACAGAGAGCGGCGTCTCCAGGATCCGACTGTTTGTCCATGAGGAGTGACATTTCCATAGAAGCCCCTCCAGACTTAAGGAATCAACCTGGACCCTCACACACAGAGTAAGACTCAGTTTGTGCTGTAAACAGAGGTGAAGGTGACTCAAGCGGGAGCTTGTTTCCTGCAGGAAGCAGGAAGAAAACTAAGAATGCATTCCCATGAACACAGCAAAGCTTCAGTGATGAAAAGAGAAACTTGTTTAACGAGCATCAACATAAACTCATGAATAAAGGAGTTCTTGCAGTTCTTTGTGCACCATTAGGTATATTATAAAATCAGGAAGGTTCCAGTTTATGATCTTTGTGTTTCCAGAGGTGGGCAGCACAGACACAGAGGAGCGTCTCCAGGATCTGATTATTTCTCCATGAGGAGTGACATTTCCAGAGATGCCCCTCCAGACTTAAGGAATCAACCCAGACGCTCACACACAAAGTAAGAGACCACATCTTCTGAGAACAGACCTGATGGTCAGCTTTCAGAGCGAAGAATGTTTTTTAAAGCAGAACTATTAGTTCACATATATCTCTCTATTCCAGGAAACTTTTTATTGATTATATTAGATATATATATATATATATTATATTTGAGTTATATCTGTCTGATAGGTTACCTTTGTTTATGTAAATGAGGAGTTTTCCTCACACACACTGGAGGTTTTCTGGGATCTGTAGTAGACCTGATACTTTACACCTTGTAAACCCTTAAAAAACTGCATATGCTGCAGAACTGAAGAAGCCTCTTGGGTCAGAAGTGAAACATCTCCATAAAAAAACGTAAAGAAGTCCTGTTGCCTTCTCTTCAAGCTCCTAAACCACCATGACCTGGATGACTGAGAAACTACACATACGTTTAATCAGATACTCACTCGAAATAAAATCTTTCTTTCTCCTGTTTTTCTCTTCACGTGGCTGCAGACACATCTGGTCAGCGGCCAAACTTTGAGATAAAATTCAAAATGAGGAGTTATTTACCGGTTTGAGGATGTTGTCTTTGTACTGTAGTGTAAAGGGGATTGAGCTGATTTATATTTGACACAGTTTTAGAGCTGTTGGTGCGAGCTATAGACCCACCTCACACCTTTTTTGCCTTTGAAAAAGTTGTTTTTAAGCAGCCTGCTGAGCATCTGTCAACAAACAATCTGTTTGAGCCATTTCAGTCTGTTTTTAGACCAAATCACTCCACAGAAACGGCCTTAATCAAAGTGGTAAACCATCTGTTGGTGAATGCAGACAATGATCACACTTTACTTTTATTACTGCTAGATCTACGTGCTGCCTTTGACACTATGGATCCCTGTATTTTATTGCATAGGCTAGAACATTTTATTGGAGTTACAGAAATTTTTTATCGTGGCTGAGATCCTACCTGTCTTAAAAATGATCTCTCTGAGACCTGTGCAGTCAGGCATGTTTATGTCCGACAATATTTTCACGGACCGGCCTTTAAGGTGTCGCGGATAAATACAACAAAATAAAACCAGTACTGGTACCAAAAAAAACAAAGATTTTTTCATAAGACACGGGAAAAGACCCAGGGAAACCAAGTTACCCATAAAAACTATAAAAAATTACGATAAAAACACTGAAAACCATAAATTTCACACCCGAGCCTCAACTCTCACGGCCCGAGACCAAATGACTCACGGACTGGTACTGGTCCGTGGCCCGGGGGTTGGGGACCGCTGCTTTAGTCCTTTTAATCTGATTCTGACACAATAAGAGCAATTTGTGATTTATTCTACATTTGTGCACAGACAGAGAGCGGCGTCTCCAGGATCTGATTATTTCTCCATGAGGAGTGACATTTCCATAGAAGCCCCTCCAGACTTAAGGAATCAACCCGGACCCTCACACACAGAGTAAGACTCAGTTTGTGCTGTAAACAGAGGTGAAGGTGACTCATGTTGAAGCAGGAAGAAAACTAAGAATGCATTCCCATGAACACAGCAAAGCTTCAGTGATGAACTTGTTTAATGAGCATCAACATAAACTCATGAATAAAGGAGTTCTTGCAGTTCTGTGTGCATCTAATCAAAAACAGGAAGGTTACAGTTTATTATCTTTGTGTTTCCAGAGGTGGGCAGCACAGACACAGAGCAGAGTCTCCAGGATCCGACTGTTTGTCTATGAAGAGTGACTCCTCCAGGAAAGACCCTCTATACTTCAGTAATCAACCCGGACCCTCACACACAAAGTAAGAGACCACTTCTTCTGAGAACAGACCTGATGGTTAACTTTCAGACTGAAGAACAACGCTTTCTTAAGCAGAACTATTAGATCACATATATCGCTTTATCTACTTATTGATTTAAAAACTGGGTTTATAAGGTATAACACAGTCGTGTATTCCAGCCCTAACCATGACCTTAATCGTGTTAGGCAGTATTTTCCAAAGCGATTTAGGTAGAATAAACGTACATGTGTAGATTCATTCTAAATGGTTATATTGTTTCCGCATTTTTCTGAACTTGTAACATAGGGACATGTTGGGTGGCCAAAGTGTAATATACAGACGATTTGTCACCTAGCGTAAAATGTTATGCTTTGGGAGTGAGAACATGTTGCTAAACTACCATGACCTGGATGACTGAGAAAATACACATATGTTTAATCAGATACTCACTCGAAATAAAAACCTTCTTTCTCCTGTTTTTCTGTTCATGTGGCTGCAGACACATCTGGTCAGCCCCCAAACTTTGAGATAAAATTCAAAATGAGCAGTTATTTACCGGTTTGAGGATGTTGTCTTTGTACTGTGATACAAAGGGGATTGAGCTGATTTATGTTTCACACAGTTTTACAGCAGTTTAGGTAAAAGTGTTTTGACTTCCACAGTTTAAAATGCTCATCTACAATTAACACTGGAAAAAAGAAAACAACTCCATTCTTCAGCATGACATATGCAGCTGTGAGGTTTTAGTATCATGATGCATGGGAACATGTTTTACTAAAGAAATCCTGAACTTTAGTCCACTTAATCTGATTTTGACACAATAAGAGCAATTTGTGATTTATTCTACATTCGTGCACAGACAGAGAGCGGCGTTTCCAGGATCCGACTGTTTGTCCATGAGGAGTGACATTTCCATAGAAGCCCCTCCAGACTTAAGGAATCAACCTGGACCCTCACACACAGAGTAAGACTGAGTTTGTGCTGTAAACAGAGGTGAAGGTGATTCATGTTGAAGCAGGAAGAAAACTAAGAATCCATTCCCATGAACACAGCAAAGCTTCAGTGATGAAAAGAGAAACTTGTTTAATGAGCATCAACATAACCTCATGAATAAAGGAGTTCTTGCAGTTCTTTGTGCATCTAATATAAAAATCAGGAAGGTTCCAGTTTATTATCTTTGTGTTTCCAGAGGTGGGCAGCACAGACACAGAGCAGAGTCTCCAGGATCCGACTGTTTGTCTATGAAGAGTGACTCCTCCAGGAAAGACCCTCTATACTTCAGTAATCAACCCGGACCCTCACACACAAAGTAAGAGACCACTTCTTCTGAGAACAGACCTGATGGTTAACTTTCAGACCAAAGAACAACGGTTTCTTAAGCAGAACTATTAGTTATGGTAAATGGTAAATGGCCTGTATTTGTACAGCGCTTTTACTAGTCCCCCCTAGGGACCCCAAAGCGCTTTACACACCCAGTCATCCACCCATTCACTCTCACATTCACACACTGGTGGAGGCAGCTACAGTTGTAGCCACAGCTGCCCTGGGGCAGACTGACACAAGCAAGGTTGCCATATCGCTCCATCGGCCCTTCTGGCCAACACCAGTAGGCGGTAGGTGAAGCGTCTTGCCCAAGGACACAACGACCGAGACTGTCCGAGCCGGGGCTTGAACCGGCAACCTTCCGATTACAAGACAAACACCCAACTCTTGAGCCACGATCGCCCCTAGTTCAGATGTAACACTCTATTATTGATTAGTTATGAATTATTAAATCAACATTTGAGTTGCACTAAAGAAATCCTGAACTTTAGTCCAGTTAATCTGATTCTGACACAATAAGAGCAATTTGTGATTTATTCTACATTCGTGCACAGACAGAGAGCGGCGTCTCCAGTATCCGACTGTTTGTCTATGAAGAGTGACATATCCAGAGATGCCCCTCCAGACTTAAGGAATCAACCCGGACCCTCACACACAGAGTAAGAGACCACTTCTTCTCTAAATAGTTGTTAATGTCAATTACAACACAGAGCTGTTGACATGTATTTGTCCATTGTCCAATCGTATTAGCAAACTGTCTAAACTTTTACTTTTATAGAGATGTTCACATTTGATTATTCAATGAAGTGCATTTGTTTGGAAGCCCCTGGATGATACGTACCCTCTTAATCCCTATGGAAGCAGTAAGGGTGCACTTAGATTTTCAAAGGTCCTGTGAAAACATTATTTTCATTGTTATTGTATACATGAAGCAGGATACAATTCACTCATGTCTCCAAGACATAAAGGCCTGAATGTAACTTTTCTCCCTATAAAAACACTTTGTAGTTTGGTCTACTAGTCTTTTGCTAAAGCTTAGAGTCGTCCTGTCAGTATACAAACTGTAGTTTGGCCTTTTAAAAACTTGTTGTCTCAGCTGCAGCATATATTGTCCTAAAAGCTACTATCCAGCATTAATGGTGCTTCAACAGATGTGGAAGTTACCCATGCACAGATGCACTATTGTAGCTGTGCTCCAGTGCACTAATAAAAAGCCAGAGGGTTCCTCTGCTCTGTATCAGGGACCATAGCGTCAGTGATTGGCAGACTGTACAATAGTTTTTGATTTTCTTTCAATAATCCTGCTAATCATTACCTCATTTACATGTGTGATTCTGTTAAAGCACAAATACAACAGAGGTGTTGTGTTTAAATATGATTCAATAATGATATTTTTCTGTAAGCCAGCATGTTATTAAACTTTAATATTTATGACACTTCTGCAGACAGTGCTTCACTTCATGCAGGGACTGGTCTGCTTCATCAAAGCTGCCCTCCTGGCACCACTCAGGAACCACAGCTGGAGTCCAGACAGCCAGTCCGAGCAGCTTGATACCAAGTAAGACTGAACATCTATTTGCTGGTAGATTCATTTCTGAAAACTGGAGTTTATCTTCTTGTTCAGACATTTAAGAGTTTTCTTTTATTGTGTTTTCCTTCTTTTCAGTTGATGGTGGTTTGCAGAAGGTTTTAGATGATCATAAGTTCATACTGAAGAGGAAATGTGAACGTGTGACTGAAGGAACTCATGAAACCGAAGGAACCCTCCTCAACAGGATCTACACTGAGCTCTACATCACGGAGGGGCGGCCTGAAGATGTGAACACGCAGCATGAGGTGAGGCAGCTTGAGACACCTTCCAAGATCACCCTCGAGGACACTCCAATCAAGTGCCACGAGATCTTTAAAGCCTTACCTGACCAACAAACAGATATCCGAGTCGTTCTGACAAATGGCATCGCTGGAGTTGGGAAGACCTTCTCGGTTCAGAAGTTCACTCTGGACTGGGCAGAGGGCTTGGAAAACCAAGACATTAATGTGGTGGTTCTGCTCTCATTCAGAGAGCTGAACCTGATCAGAGATGAGCAGTACAGTCTTCTGGAGCTGCTCCACATTTTCCATCCAACATTGGAGAAGGTCACAGCGGAGAACCTGGATCTCTGTAAACTTTTGCTCATCTTTGATGGCCTGGATGAAAGCAGACTTTTACTGGATTTCACCATAACAAAGGTCATATCAGACGTCACACAGAAGTCATCAGTCTGTGAGCTGCTGACAAACCTCATCGAGGGGAATCTGCTTCCCTCGGCTCTCATCTGGATAACTTCCAGACCTGCAGCAGCCAATCTGATCCCTTCTAGATGTGTCGACAGGGTCACAGAAGTACGTGGATTCACGGATGAGCAGAAGGAGGAGTACTTCAGGAAGAGACTGAGTGATGAAGAACGGTCCAGTAGAGTCATCTCCCACATCAAGTCATCTAGGAGCCTCCACATCATGTGTAGAATCCCAGTCTTCTGCTGGATCACCGCTACAGTCCTTGAAGACATGTTGACTACAGATCAGAGGGAAGAGCTGCCCAAGACCCTGACGGATATGTACTCACACTTCCTTCTAGTTCAGATGAAGAGAAAGAAGCACAAATATCATGAGGGACAAGAGATGGCACAGGAGGTAGCAGAGGCTGATCGGGAGGTTCTTCTGAAGCTGGGAAGGCTGGCATACGAACATTTGGAGAAAGGAAGCGTCATGTTCTACCAAGAAGACCTGGAGGAGTGTGGTCTGGATCCCGATGAGGCCTTGGTGTATTCAGGGGTTTGTACAGAAATCTTAAAAAGAGAGTGTGTGATCTTTGAGAAACCAGTCTACTGCTTTGTTCATTTGAGCATTCAGGAGTTTCTGGCTGCCGTCTACATGTTTCACTGTTACACCAACAAGGACATAGAGGTGTTGAAGCAATTCCTGGGGACAAAGTGGGACAACAAAAACAGTGAAAAATCTCTGGATGTCTTTCTGAGCAGAGTCATGGACAAGTCCCTCAAAAGTAAAAATGGCCACTTGGATCTGTTTGTTCGCTTCCTTCATGGCCTCACTCTGGAATCCAACCAGAAAATCTTAGAAAGTCTGCTGGGCAAGGCAGAGATCACTCCAGAAATCATTCAGAGAACCGTTAACAGCCTCAAGGAGAAGAAAACAAAAATCGCCCCCGACAGAAGCATCAACATCTTCCACTGCCTGATAGAGATGAACGACCTCTCGGTATCTCAGGAGATCCAAGAGTTCCTGAGGTCAGAGAACAGATCAGAGAAGGAGCTCTCCGAGATCCACTGCTCAGCTCTGGCCTACATGCTGCAGATGTCAGAGGAGGTTCTTGAGGAGCTTGACTTGAAGAGGTACAAGACATCACTGGAGGGACGACTGAGATTGATCCCAGCTGTGAGGAACTGCAGAAAGGCTCGGTAAGTCCAGGTGGAAATTTCTCTTGGAGTCAAACGTAGTATTTGACTCTACCAGTGTATCATTTGGTACCGATGTGAAACTAACGGCAGTATGTTCAGTAAGTTCAACTCCATAAAAAGTAGACAAAAGCCGTGTCCAAATTCATGGGCTGCATCCTCCTGAGGACCCGGCCTCACAGTCTACGTGGGCCGGGTCCTTCGAAGGCCGGGTAGGCCAGAAGTGAGTGAACTTTAATCTCAGCCAAACCAATTAACTCACGAACAAATAAAAATACTGAAAAAAGCAACTTATGTTTAACCTGAGTAGCGAAAGACCGCGCTGGGTTTGAAAACGAGTTTGCTGTTCTCGCCAGCTCTAGTGAGCCTTGAACGGCTAGCTATTGAGCTGGTGGGTAACAGATGTCTCAGAAAACATCGGAGCACTTTTACAAATATGTGATATCTTAAAAAACTGAGCTGATATCTGAAGTTTACACAGCTACATTCTCACCTGAAAATATCTTAAAAGTTTATTTTGTGACCCAGAAAGAGTAATAATAAAACTTAGTAACGGCCGCCATTGTTGGAAATTGGAATTGGCTGGGCCGCACTATGAATTCTGGGATATGGTGGGCCACAAAGGATACACTCAACCCATCCTTCAAATCTGGGGAAAAGGAGGACGGATTTGTCGGCCTGATTTGTCGGAGTCTACGACTTTAGACAGCCTTCGTCACATCGCTGTGACGCAATCGGCCAACAAATGCGGCCTCAGGAGGATGCAGCCCATGAATTTGAAGACCCCCAAAGTCACATTAAACGCAGTGGACAATAACATTTTCCTGAAAAAGATGGCCTCTCGATATCTTTGGGAAATCTGATGTGTAGCAGACTGTGGACTGTATGGGGTCTATAAATGTATTGTAACACATTTTGTTGTATGTATATTAATGTGTGTGACAGACTCCCTGGCTGTGAGCTCTCAGATACTCACTGTGAAGTCGTGGCGTCAGCCCTGAAGTCCAGACCCTCCCACCTGGTACATCTGGACCTGAGTGGAAACTACCTGAAATACCCAGGAATGAAGCTGCTGACTGGTGGACTCAAAAGTCACAACTGTAAACTAGAGAGTCTGAAGTCAGTTCCTACTTTAAATTAAAAAAAAAAAAAATTATTCTTCCCCCAAGTGTTCAGTGATCAGATTTTCACAAACATATAATTTAATATCTAATATCTCAATATGTTTATGACTAATACTAATGACTATAGATGCTTATTTGAATCTACAAAGAGTCTGACCTCATCTTTTCCTGCTGAAGATCGAGCCAAATCCAAGCTCATCAATAACATAGTTTGACTCTCAGGCCTGTTTAATAAAAATTTTGAGATTGTGAACACTAAATGTTCTCAACTAGGAGCTTAAACTGTTTTGTTCTGTGTCCAGTTTGACTTCATGCAGGTTGTCAGAGACCAGCTGTGATTCTCTGGTCTGTGCGCTCATGTCCAACCCCTCCCATCTGACAGAGCTCGACCTGAGTGACAATAAGCTGCAGGATTCAGGAGTGAAGCTGCTTTGTAATTTTCTGGAGAGTCCTGATTGTCGACTGGAGGCTCTGAGGTCAGAGTTTTCTTTTATTCTGGTTTCCTGCTTTTCAGTTGATGGTGGTTTGCAGGATTAGGAAATGTTAACACACTTAAAACCTAAAATACGATTTGATTGTAAAATATGTTATTTAGGCGATCTTTATTTTTCATTTAGGTTGAGGATCTGCAGATTGTCATTCTACAGTTGTAGTTTTCTGGTCTCTGCTCTCAAGTCCAACCCCTCCCATCTGAGGGAGCTGAACCTGTCTGGAAACAACAAGCTGAAGGATGATGGTGTGCACTACCTGTGTGATTTTCTGGGTAGTCCAGACTGTAGGCTGGAGATTCTAAAGTCAGTCAACATTTTTCTTTTCCACTTCCTCAGTTTGAATCACTGCAACTATTTGCCTTTTTTTTTTTTTTTTTGCGTTGCAGTTTTCTAAACTTCTCTATGTTAAACTGTCTTCATCTCTGAACACATTATTATCAAACACCTATCTTTGTGAAGCGGGAGCTTGTTTTTCTAAACCTGTTTTATTTTTTATTCAGCCTGTGGGAATGCAGATTGACGGGGTCCAGCTGCCATTCTCTGGTCTTAGCGTTGAAGTCGAACCCCTCCCATTTGAGAGAGCTGGACATGAGCAACAACAACTTGAAGAATTATGACGTGACAGCACTAATCGATCTTCAGAAGAATCCAGACTACAGACTGGAGACGTTCAGGTCAGTAGGAGGTTGTTATTAATCTGCTTCAGCCTTACCAATCAGCCTGTCATAGAAGTCCCCTCCTCATTATCTCCCCTTTATAGATTCTTTAGCCTTCAGGGCACTTTTCTAAATATTCAACATTAAATTTATTGGACTTGAGTGAAATCTGTTCAGAAATAAGACTTGAATCCATTGAATTCAAATTTATTTATGTAGCATCAAATCATAACATCAGTTGCCTCAAGGTACTTTATGTTGTAAGGTAGCAACCCCTCTGTAATACAAGCATGCAAGTCTTTGAACTCAGCATGCTTAAGGAAACATGAGAGCTGAGGAAGCCGCTATGCTGCTAATGTGCTGCATCAGTGACTGACAGCTGACTGCGTGAGTCTCTGTAAACACTAATTTATCACCTCAATTGTTTCTCTTTTCAGGTGGGAGTCACCGATGCGTAAGTAAACGTATGTCCTCGTGTGCACAGACGCTCTGATTGTGGCCATATTGTTGGGACGTAGACATTCATCCTGCAGCGACTGACAGAAGAGTGAGAGGAAGTGTAGATGATTGTCGGCGCTGCAGAGTGGACTGCACCGTTTTCAGAAACCAAACCTTCTACACAGGCTGCGATACACTGGGATCCTTTCTAAAGCTCCTCCGTTAACCCTCTTTGGAAATCCAGTCTGGGATCAAATCCACCGTTTGTACATTTCTTCAAAAGAATATTCAAATCAATTTTATTTATATAACACCAAATTGCAACAACAGTTGCCTCATGGTGTTTTATATTGTAAGGTAAAGACCCTACAATAATACAAAGAGAACAGAGAAAACCCCAACAATCAGATGACCCCCTATGAGCAAACACTTTGGTGACATTGAGAAGAAAAACTTCGTTTTAACAGGAAGAAACCTCCAGCAGAACCAGGCTCAGGGAGGGGCGGGGTCCCTGAACACTGTTTATCATGGCCTATCTCCCACCAACATATATATGACTATATTTGTCAATAAATAAACTATTAGCTGCACAAATCCCGCCCAGCAACTCCGGTGCCTTAGTGACTCACTCTCTTCCTGATTGGTGGCATCATTCAAATCCCGCCCAGGAACAGCTGCAGGTCTCAGGACGACTGGGTGACAGTAGACAGATGATGCGATGATTAGAGATGTGATTTTATAGAACGTGCTTGTTGCTGTTGTTTGCATTTAGCTCAATGATAATGATGGCTGATAAATGTTTACTTATTTCATGGTCTGCGGCCTTTTAAAAACAAAAATCTGATCTGACAGAACCTTTAACCTTAAACAAATTTCCCACGCGTGGGACTAATAAAGGTTATTTTATCTTATCTTATGTCAGGTGACTTGGCTGGGATCACAAACTAAAATAAACCAAATCAGCCCGTCACACATCTTGTATTTAGTGTGGTTTAAAACTGACCTAACCAGGTCACCTGTCTCAGCTCCGTTAAGGTGGACTGTCCTGTGGTGCTGTGAACTCTGCAGAGCACTACGATACACAATGTTTACAAACACCAGTATCTGTACTTTTAAATTATTTGCCATTTTTGCCTTTATTGAATAGTGAAGACAGACAGAAAGCAGAGAGAGACACAACAAATGGCCACAGGTCAGACTTGAACCCAGGCCACTGCATCTGTACTTTCACTTTCACTGTTTTTTTACTGTTAAAGTACAAAGTTATCTGCACTTTCCCCCCAGAGTAAATTTATTTTTGCAACAAGAGTTAAATGTAAACATAATAAGAAAGAAAACAGTAAGCGTAGTAGCAGAAATGTGCTCACAGTGCTGCAGTATTTAACAGGGCCCACCTGTTATAAATGCCAAAAGCTGGGTTGTGTGGAAGCTTGTTCCTGCCACTGAAAAAACTTGTTTTCCACATCAGTAAGTCATAATTCCAGTTTACGGTTCGAGTTCAAAGTGTTTTTGTTGTCAGTTTATAATTTTCTCAGTGTTTTGAGTCTGAGCCCAACCTGAACTGTAATTTCAAGTTTGATAATAACCTGAAAATTTGACTTACAGATAGGAAAAAAAGGGAGGAAACACGCGTCTTTTTTGTTGATATTGTT
Source organism: Neolamprologus brichardi (assembly GCF_056152115.1). NCBI lineage: Eukaryota > Metazoa > Chordata > Actinopteri > Cichliformes > Cichlidae > Neolamprologus > Neolamprologus brichardi. The sequence continues at coordinate 36,569,430 of NC_142112.1, forward strand.
GTTGTTTTGTCTTTCACTGATGTTAAAATAACCGTTACCACATAGTCACCTACTGACTGTGTTTTATTGTATTACATCTGACAACCTGTTTTGTGTCTCCTTGTTTCTTGATGCTCGTTTGTGCCTTCAATACAAAAATGTTAAAATACACGAGACAGCCCAGACTCAATAACCCTCATCCACAAATAAACTTTTCTAGACTATCAAATTCAGATTAATAGTGCTCCCAATGGGACTACACATAACAACAGCAGAAAAAACAAACCCATCATCAGTAAAGAAAGAACATCTGGTTGCTGTAGTTGGGTTTGGCTGCAAGATAAATATGTTTTCATTAGATTTAAAGCCATTTTTGATAACATGCATTATTATTGCTGTAAAAACGTGCACAAAAAGTCACGAGCAGCTGCTGGATGGAGGAAAATATTATGAGCTCTACCTGATTAATATCTAACCTAAAGAAGAAAAAGTATTTCAAAAGCTGCCCGCTTTGGCTTCACCTGCAGTGGGGATGCCAACAGCTCGTCTCCTGTCGTCTTTCACCAACATGGTGCTACAGACTAAAGTTAGAAACACAGCTTGCATCAGAAGATGCTTGACCAGTAGCAGAGGCAGCGAGTCCTGTTTGCTGAGGTGATGGAAGAATCAGCCGGTCAAGCGGGAAGACTCCTGCATAAAAAAAGCTCCAGGCGTCACACGAGGCCTCCGTAAGCAGGCTGTTAAAAAAAGCTGTTTTTAAAACGCGAAACAACCTTATTTATGGGAATGCAGCCAAATGTCTAGTTTATATTTATCTTTGTAGTTTTTACAGCACTTAAGTGCAAAGCATAAATGTATGTTTACACTACACCTGTCATTTGAATAAAAAATAATTTGAGACAGAAAATACGGGAAAAAGTTTTGAACTTTGTGAAAGAGTCAGACTTCACAGGACGTGACCCTCAGGAGCGTTTTATTGTGAAAAGATGCGATATTTAGCTTATCTCAACTGAAATCAGGTTTTTATTCAGAATGTTTGATTTTGAAGTATGTGAACTGTTTTGTTGTTTGTTGGCTTTTTGTCTGCTTGTTGTTCTCAATTAATTTTTTTTACTAAAGAAATGTTTTTAAAAACTTGCAAAATAAAAAAAACTGACACATGAATCACCTTGTAAACCCCCTTCAGTATAAAAACTCATCCACACTCACTTTCCAGGGTAAAAATGTGAGCAGAAAACAGCAGCGCTAAGAATCAGTGGCATTTCCCTTTAATGCAGTGTTGCAGGAAAAAAATGAAATCACCACAGCAAAGAACAAAAAAGCAAAAAATTAACACAGCAAACCTGCAATTTCAATTAAAAAGAAGAAAAACTAAAACGCTTCATAAAACAGCTCGTTGTGCAGCAAACTCAGCTCATATTCGAATGATTTTCACCTCCTGTAACATAAAAAGTACAGTTATGACAGGATGAGTTTAAAATAACATTTTCGGCTCCTGAAACGAGTGAGCTCTGTGGCACTTTAATTACACACGGCCGGCTCTTTAAAAGCCACATTTTAGACTCGAACAGAGTTTTATGTTTGATTTAGTGTTGATGCATATTTCAGTACAAACTTTACAAACGCAGTTAAGACTGTAACATTTCATCGGTTTCCAATGTGTGGCCAGAGTCCACTAAAAGAGTCCTACATTGAGTATAGAGGGACCATGTAATGATAATTATCTGTATTCCTGTTACACAAAGTTATGTGTATTTTAAAGTTTTTGGGTCTTTTTAAATATTTGTATCTTTTCCCGCCTTGGAAAGCTCCTTCACAAAAGGTTTAACACACACTCAACGAAAAAGGCAAATGAACAGCTTTGAATCTGTCTTCTGTCGTAACCTCTTGAGGTCAGCTGACCAGTAATATATAAAAATAACGCACACCACGTGAAGTGAAAGGTTCAAACTTTTGGCATTTTCACTCCACAAACAGCTTAAATGTCTTAGTGTTTGTGGTGTTTCCTTTGTTTGCTGGTCCAGAGTGTTTGATCCTTTTATTTTAGCACCTGTAAAAGAAGATCATGTGATGTGACTGAAAGCTTGGCTCTGTTTGTGTCGGCTATATTTTTCTGTAACACTTCATGAAATGGGAGTTACACCTGGAAAGTTTCCAAACGACTGCGTTTATGTTTGGAAAATTCAGTTTTAGTCCAAGAGTGCGATTTTTAGAAAACTGCACCAGATTGGCTGTAACCTGCTCTGATGTCTCAAACTTGGACCGTTTGCCCTTTTTTCTAGCTGACTTTTACCCAGTTTACCAAAACTGTGCTGATACTCAATCTAGAACCAGATCTGAGGTTGTCTGTCAACAAAATACAACTGCTACTGGTACCTAAAAGCTGGCAAAGGGGGGTAAGGTGCCACAAAGGCCCTTGGGCCTCCTCCTGGTAGGACATGCCTGAAACACGTCACCTAGGAGACCCCTGGAGGCATCCCAGTTTAGATATATTCATTTTATTGATGTACAGTAGTAGTTACCTGCTGGTTGTAGGGGGCCATGTAAGTACAGTCCTGCTATTTGTGAAGGGAAGCACCTTGTCGGGCAGGGATAGCTCAGTAGGTAGAGTGGTGGCCCCATGATCGGAAGGGCGGGGGTTCGATTCCCCTGAACAGCTACCCTGAGGTACCCCTGAGCAAGGTACCGTCCCTACACACTGCTCCCCGGGCGCCCAATGGCTGCCCACTGCTTCACTGAATGAATGGGTTAAATGCAGAGAGGAATTTCCCCACGGAGATCAATAAAGTACACTTTCTTTTTCTTGTTTGAGAAAATGAGCGCTTGAGCGCGTAAACTTAACCCTGAAACAAAGCGGCTGCTTCTCTTTGGTGAAGTTTTGATCCACCTTTCACAGCAGGAGTGTTTCAGAAACAAGCGTTTAGTCTTCAAAGGATCTTTTATTTTGAAAATGTTAGGGATGCAACGATACCAATTTTTTCAAACCGATACGATACCGATACTTGGATCTGAGTACTTGCTGATACAGAGTACAAAAACCGATACTTCTACCACACACACACACACACACACAAATGCAGACAAGTTTTATTTTATTCTCTGCCGATAAAAAATAAAATCTTAATAAAAATGACCAAAAAAAAATTAAAAAATTTTCTTCGCTTTTCCAAAACCTGAGTTAAAGTTGGCTGTTGGCTGTTCCACACTGCTGACATTTTGTTTAGCCTAGCTACAGCAGCCTCCAGTTTCTCTTTTTTATCTGGAGTTGCCAGTCTCACTCGCCTAACCCTGTGCCTGTTTAGCACGGGATGTCCCCCTAGTGGCCAATCTAAAAAACTACAACAGAAATGACAAGCCACCCTCTGATTAATGAAATAAGTTAGTATCGGTTCATGGTATCGGTTAACTTTTACGAGTATGAGTACACACACATTTTACAGTATCGGCCCCGATACCCGATACCAGTATCGGTATCGGTGCATCCCTAGAAAATGTATCAAATTCTTTATGCTGTTACTGTCTCTGACTCCCTGACCTAATCGCCTGCTCTGTGCGGCTTAACTTTCTTTTAAAAACAGACTTGAGGCGACCCTGGAAGTCACGTCTGTGACCATGACGGGTTAACCTGCAAGGTAAGAAGACTAATCTGACTGTGTGTGTGCGCTACAGATATCAGCAACATTTTAAAAAGATGGTTACTGAAGGCTGTGATTAAATGTGTAAAATGTATTTTAAATAAACACACAGTAGTTACATGGACGCCTGTGCTGATTCTGACCGTTTTCTGGACGTTTTTCTTTGAGACAAGTTTTCTGTCCCGTTTCATCAACTACGATTATCCCTAATTGAAAATAAAGGAAGAGAATTCAAATAATTCTTAGACACTTCTACTTAAACAGTAACATGTTTGGTCATTAACTGCACACACACAAAGGTTTTCTAACTGTTAGGGGAAAAGTTTTTTTGCCCAAAGTTCAGTTCAGATGCATAAAATGTGGGATTTGACCCTGACGTCTGTGAGCCGCTTCACTCGAACACGAAGCTAAACGGTGAGTCTGGAGCGTCAGAAGTCGGAGTCGTCTGTCGCTGAGTTATCAGCTCCGGCGGAGACTTCAAAAGTCTGCAGGCGGCTTTCATTAGCCTTCTGCTCAGTCATCTTCTTCTTGTTGTGGTTTCTGATGTGCACGCTCAGACCCCGCTCAGTCATTTCGTAGATCTGACACTTGGCGCAGTAGTACGGCGACACCCCGACGTGCCGGAACTGGTCGGCGAGGTACGACACGAGCGTCTTGAAGCCTTTGTTGCAGATGTCACAGCGCGGGATAACACCTGGATGCTCCTTCTCCAGGTGCTTCTTCAGGCCCCACCTGGACCCTTTGAACCCCTTCTTCTCCTCCGTGCCGGCTTCCTCCTCGGCTGCGCAGAGGCGGCAGACGAACACGGCGTCCTGGTTGGCGTGGCGCCTCGTGTGCGCGTCCAGCTCGATCTGAGTGCGGAGCGACTGCTGGCAGGAGGTGCAGAAGAACGTCTTCTTCCCCTCCATGTGGTGCATCTGCTTTAAATGCACCGCCAGCCCAGACGCCCTCTTGAAAAACTTGCCGGGCGGCGGGCACATCGTGCACACCAGTTTCTTACCTGAGCCCGAGTTCATCTCCATCACGTCGCTGTAATCCTCTCCCAGCGCCAGCACGCTCTTATTGCTCACCGTGAACTCTTCGCTTTTGATCTCCTCTTCCTCGGTTACCAACCTCCTCTTCTGGTTCACCTGAGGTCGCAACCTCGCCGGTCTGGACGGCAGCAGAGCTCCGGGGTTCTCGCTGACCACCGGAGTTTTAACAATCGGCTCTTTCGCTGGGAGCGACCGATCTACGGACATCGTGAACTGGTAACTCTCCCCCTCCTCTTCAGGGTTTGAATACTCGATGACGTAGACGCCGTCATCGTCATCCTCTCCCACGACCTCGTCCTCCGCAGGCAGCGAGCACTCCACCTCGTAGAACACCTTCCCGTCGACGTGCGACTCCTCTTCAGCGATGTGAGTGTCGTCTATTCTCACGACTGTTATCTGGTCCATCCCGCCGGCACCATCCCAGTTTTTGTTTCCGGCCATGACCGAGGATGATGATGCTTTTCCTGCACCTCCGCTTTGAACGGTCGACTGCTTGGAAGCCGTCTGAAAGGAGAAAAATGTATTAGATTATAACTTCCCGCAGCAAACAGATAAAATACAGAATGAAGGGATAAAAAGTCTTTCTTAGATATATCAATAAATCAATACCATATACACAGTATTTCCTGACAGTAAATATTGGTTTGTGACTGGCGTCCTCGTTCTGCTCGGCGTGGCAGCTCATGAACCAATCCTCCACCTGCATCACATCCTGGTTAGAGAGCAGCTCCATCTCAAAGAGCAGAACAAGGACTAACATCACCCAAGACGGTGAAGTCAAAGTCAGTCTGACCACAGGATCAGAGTCTGGCAGTCACAGCAAAAGCACTCTGATCAGCCTATTGTTGGAAAAACGGGAGACAGGAAGGGCCGATGCAAGTTCGTCAATAGTGAATCAACTTTCAAAATAAGAGCATATGGGAATATGTGATAGTGAACTGACTGAGATGCTGTCTGAAATTGATAAAACAATAAAAATAAATCTCAAAACACCACCTGAGTGGTGTGCTAGCTTGGAACATGCTGGACTCATAACAGATCATTTTGTGTGGAAGAATACTCCTATAATGTGTGAAAGGCCCCTTTTTATGAGAGCGCACTCAGAGCCTCAAGGACAAAGTCTGCCCTTGTGACACCCCTCATCTCTGACTCGGGGTTTATAGGTAAACTTTCTTCATCCCTCTGGGCAGCCCACCAAAGTCCACGTGTGAAAAACACTTAACATTTATTCATAAATACTAAATATTATTATAATTTTTATTTTTGTTTGGAGTGACCAGGATGGAAAGACTTAGAAATAAAAAGATCAGAAGGAGAAGAAGTTAGAGACACGAGCCTGAGGTGGTTTGGACATGTGCAAAGGAGGAGAAAGGATGTTGAAGATGGAGCTGCAAGGGAGGAGGAAAAGAGGAAGACCTCAGAGAAGAATCATGGATGTAGTGGAGGAGGACATGCAGGCAGTTGGTGACACAAAGGAAGATCCCAGGGATAGGGTGGGATGGAGCAGCTGAAAGATGAAGGTCTGCACGGTGATGGAGCTGAATTTGAGTAAAAGCAGTTCCACTCAGCAGGAAACATATTATTAATTAATGATTAATGAATATTAATATTACATGTCCAGGTATTTGTTTGTAGTTTTTATCTACTCATTCATTGATGCAGGTATGCATTAACATATAAATAGACAATAAACAAGAAAATTATTGTTCATAATACAATTATTATATTATTATATATAGTACAATAACTACTTGTATTATTTACAAAATCTGTAATTGTGTTTATTATGTCAAATAATCATTTGTGATTACAGTAAAATACTTACGGTATAACTGTCAGTATTTTACTGTTTATTTATGTAACTGCACAGCTCTTGCCCATAATTCATGCAATTGCCATTAAGACCATTTTTTCTATTATAGTATTTTAATTTTCACATACATGTAGATTATATTAGCTAATATTATAATTTTTCATTATAATTTTGTATTCCTTTTTTATAAGTGCACGTTTAAATGTTTATTTTGATCATTCCTGTTATAACAAGACTTCCATTCAAAATGTTCAGTTTTAAGTAGAAGTGAGACGTGAGCAGCGATACTTCACATTTTAAGGAAACGTTTTTACTCTAATAAATAATCCGCCACGACCTATTTTTCTGCTCAAGTCTTTTCTGTTTATTCTTTTAAATAACAGCAAGAATAGAGTCAACATTCAGCACGACCCTGCTGCCGAAGTCAGCCATCACAACCATTAGCTTAGCAACGAACAGCTAATCAGTAGATAGGGGCAGCTCTGAGGTTCAGATTTCTCCACTATGAACTAGTTGGCTCTTTAACATTAAAGGAAAAGAGTTGAACTGCATGCACAAATGTTCAGATACAGCTAATCGTTCACCTTTAGTCGATGCAGATGGTCAGATTTCCTGCAGAAAGCTAGCTGAGCCACAAAAAGAAAACACACAAAAAGACGTGTGTTTTCTTTCAGGACAAACTAACGAGCTGAAAACACTTGACAGAGCGCCCCCTGGAGCCCTGGATGTACTTTAAAAGTACCAGCAGTCAGCGAAAAACAGTTATAAAATACTGTACAACAGAACGATACTGTACGATAAGATACAAGATACCCCAGAAGGGACTCAGTTACTTGTAAACTAATAAATAAAGTCACATAAAATGAGCTTAATAAGTTAAAATGTCATAATAATAATAAATATAAAAAAAATAAACATTTGTAATTTAGTAAGGAGCTCGGGGTAAATTTAAAAATAAAAATTACATTAAAATGGAATAAAAATGAGTAAAGGAAACAACAGAATAGCCCTCAACATAAAAAAAATCAATAAAAAACTAAAAGAAGATTGGAAATAAAATACAATAAAATTTAATAAAATATCATTTAAAAAAATCATAATCTAATTCCTGAAGAAGCTCCACAGGTTAAGGTACATGTAAGAAAAATATTGAAATGTTTTTATAAAATAAAATAAAACATAATAATGTGAATATAAATCAATACATTAATAGCTGAAGAAAATAAAACAGCCACAATAAAAATGTTTTTTAACTGTATGATAATAATGTAAAAATTGAACATAAACAATAAGAATTACTACTACTACGGTACTTTTACATTTATTAGAGGTTAATTTCGTCACTGTTGCTTCTTTACTGAAAGAAGCGCTTTGTCTCTGTAACAATGCCCTGTTCCAATAAAGTACTGAGGTTTTGAATGTCCTGGTCTGCGCATGCGCCTTTCTGATCAGTGATTCGACGCTGAGTAGCTAGCATCTCGTCAGATCTGTGCTTTCTCTGCATTCGCTCACTTCTCGTGAACAGTTATTGTTTAACAGCTGGTCATTTCTACCGAGCGGAACTACCGTGACCGAGGCGTGAAAGAATATGCCCAAAAATAAAGGTAAGGTTAGCGGGAAGCCGTTCGTTAGCGACGTGTTTCAGTTGATTGTGTCCGAGCCCGCCGCGGACACACGCAGCTAAAACGTGACACCGACCGGCTGCTGCTAGTTAGCCCAGCGGAGCCTCGTTTACACGACCGTTAGCGTGGTATACGTGATGTTTACCCGCTCTGTCTGGTTCTATGCGGGTTAACTGTGAATTTAGGAGAAATCTAATAAAGTTCTCCGTTAACGATTGAGCTAACCTGATTACTGGTGTAGTCCGCTGCTAACTATTACAGCTAACCAGCTAGCTTCTATCTAGTTACCCCACCTACCCCACCCGGGCTGGCCCGTAATATCCGCCTCCAATTTTCAGCCTTTTAAAACACCAGAGTGTCTTTAAACTGGGTTCTAAACTATTCTCCAGATGGTATTGTAGCGTTTGGACGATGTTACGACCCTTAACATAAAGGTTAGCTCCTGTTTCTGTCCGGTTCCCCTTTCAGAGAGAAGCTCACACAGGCGTTGAAATTAATGCCATCTCTGCTGTGTACCACGATAAAAAGCCAGTTTGGATAACTGAAATTGAACCATTCACGTGTACTTAAAACAAGATGTCAGTGTTGTCTTGTTTAGCAGAAGTTTCTGGTGTTTCTAGTCATTTTTGTTCTGTTGCTAAACAAAAAGCTGCCTTTGGCTTGAGTGGAGTTAAATTTAATCAAGCTTATCTCATGAAATCTTAGTATCGGTGTTTTTGGTTGATTGCTTATGGCGCCAAAATTATTTATATGTACGTTTAAAAAAAACAAAACGGTGAAATTGACACAAACCACTAATGTATTTCTGCTTGTTTCTGTTTACAGGTAAAGGAGGTAAAAATCGGCGACGTGGAAAGAACGAAAATGAGTCTGAGAAGAGGGAGCTGGTGTTCAAGGAGGATGGACAGGGTAAGTCTGGGTCCAGTTTATTCTGTTTGTCGGTTAGAAGAGTTGCCTTCACCTCCGAGCTAAGCAAGTATGCAAGTATTGCTTGCACAATATAATGCTGTTCACAGAAAGGAGTGCCTTACAGAAAATTGTCAGGTAAACAAAACACTGACGTTATAGCACTGAATTTACATGTTCAAAAAGGAGTAGGACGAAGTATAAACTTATTCATAAAGTCTAGGATTAAGCGTCACTGCATGTCCTTAACAAACAGTAATTTAGTGTGTTTGATGTGAGTGGGATGAAGAGTGAACTATTAAGGTTTTAAAGTATGTCTCAGTTAAAATACAGTATTTCTTCTTATTATGGGAAAATAAAATTGAGTTACACAAAGGGGAGTGATGAGTAAAATACAAAATAAAATGTAATAAAGGTAAAAAAAAAATTAAACCTTTTAAATGAATGGAACAAAGTGCTGTTTAAAAAGCTGCATCTTATTGGATAAGTTGGGTCTGTAGAGTGAGCTCGGTAAATTCAATAAAACAGAATAAAAAGTGCCTTCCTTAAATCAAACGCATCAAATACTAAAAGTATAGTGGTCAGTGTATGAAGAAGAAAAGAGTTATTTAAATAGTAATAATAAAAGTTTGTTCTAGTGTTAGTTTAATGTATCAGCTGTTAAACTCAGTTACACAGAGCTATGTTTCATATATTATGTCTCTCTCTCTTTTTCCTTTTTTTTAGCATCTGCAAATAAAAATGATCTCAATAACTTGAAATCAAAATGAAGACATGATATAAAATTTTTAAATGCTTTGGGAAACCTGAATATCATCTAAACGTTTAGAAAGTAACAGGATGAATACAAAAAGACAAAAATAAATTTAAGGAGGAAAAAAAATCCAGATTGTTGTAAGTTGGGCACAGTTTTAACAACTGTAAGAGAGTGTCATAGCTCATCGTTCATGTTAGAACTACTTAAATCTCTAAGACTGAAATGTAATCTTTCAGTCTAATCTAATCAGTTTTATCCAAACAAAAACATGCTTGACGTTTTCAGTCCTGTGCTTGCATATGTGACAATTATTTGATGGTAAATCAAATATTTGCTTCAAAAATGTCTCGTTAAGCTGTGAGGATTTAAAATATCAGCTGTAGTTGATGAACACACCAGCTCCCCAGCCTGCAGGTGTCATTTAATTCATATCAATTTAATTTTGTTTGTATAGCACGAGTTCACACCAACAGTTGCCTCAAGGCGCTTTAAGGTAAAGACCCCACAGCATTAGAAAGAAACCCCAACTTTTACATGACCTACTATAAACAAACATTTGGTGACAGTGGGAAGGAAAAACTCCCTTTTAACAGAAGGAAAGGATTTAAGAGCAGTGATGTTTAGAGCGCTGGATGACTGAGGGGTTTACTGGCTTTACTGTCAGGATCCAGCTGGAGCTGCTCAAAAATGCACTGCTCAAATCCGGATGTAACAACCTTCTGAGGAGCAGGTTTAAAAACAAATTAAAATTTAAAGTTAAACATTGCAATCACAGGATGATCCATCTCTTTGTCATTATGCCATTCACAAATATTTATGGCTGGATCCACTCCCAACAGCCTCGGTGCATGTGTCACTGATGCTACCAGACCTGGATCAGAGAATCAGTGACCTCCTGGACAGTCTGGTGCTATTTGGAAACATGGGTACAGAACACTTCAGAGGTTCTGGGGAAGGTGTGGGTCAGTTCTGCCTTCATCATTCAAGAACTGTTCTGTACCAGGAAGAGCCCAAATCACCAGGATAGGATCGCAGACAAAGCAGTCATTCTGGGATGTTTCAGGCTTCAGACTGTCACGTCTGTCACATGTGCTCAGTGTGAACAGTTTGTTCAGAAACATGCACACGAGTAACCTGCAAAGCAGCACATTCTGTTCCTGCTGCTCGGCTGCTGTTATCTACAGCTTTGTCTAGCTCTCCTCCTGCTGGTGTCCACTCCAAATCTTGGCACTCTGCTGGGAGACTCGGCAAACTTTCCTGTGACCGCAGGCATGGAGATCCTGAAGGATCTGGACTGCATGGGCAACCATCAGTAACCGGGACACTAACAAAAAGCAAAACTAGAGAAAAATTAGTCAGAAAGGAGGAAGAGCGAGCAGTCTGTGGGCACCACCTGCCATTCCCTTTGTGGGGGTTGTCTTGTTGTTGTCTCATCCAGTGCATCTGTCACTTTCATTTGCACCAAGGCAGCTGAAATAGATTCATAATGGTTTATTCCTCCTATTCTGAACAGTGTACGAGCCCTTTATTACAGGCGAGTATATCACGGGTTGATTTAAGCTTGCTTTGCTCTCTCGTGTGTCTCAGAATACGCTCAGGTGATTAAGATGTTGGGGAACGGACGTCTGGAGGCGATGTGCTTCGATGGAACCAAGCGGCTTTGCCACATCAGAGGAAAACTCCGGAAAAAGGTAGGAATGAGCCGAGCACCTTCTGTCGCCTTCTCCCACCATCACACACAGAGGAAACTCTGTGGTGTGACGCCGCGTCAGCATTTTCTCAGGCAGCCGCCGTCAGCGTGTGCGCGGGTCACAAAGTGCAGTGTGACCCTGTGCGACTCATCCCTGCTTTGTTTTGTTTTCCTCCAGGTCTGGATTAACACGTCGGACATCATCCTGGTCGGGCTGAGGGATTATCAGGTGTGTTGGTCGCTCACACAGGCTTCAGATCAGACCACTAATACTGTGTCAGTCACTGAGAGGGCACCGTGAAGCTTTAACAGCCTGAATTACTTTTCCTAAACTTATCTGTGTTTTATCAGTAGAGATGTTGATGTTTATGTTGGCCACAAATAACAGAAAACTGCTCGCAGTCGTGTTTACATGGAGAGTCCTACTTACGGGGCTCTGTAGGGGGGCTTAGTTAAAACTTCTCAAGTTACTGTGATCAGTAACACAAACTTCAACCCCAACTTCTGTTCCAGGACAACAAAGCTGACGTCATCCTTAAGTACAACGCAGACGAGGCTCGCAGTTTGAAAGCGTACGGAGAGCTGCCAGAGCACGGTGAGTTACGCTGCATGTGTCACATTAATGAGGCGGTTTTTTAAAAGCTTGCTGTGTTAATGTTACTGCAGCTGCTTGTCTGGTGTCTCCACAAACATTAATGTGTCAGACCTGTAGGTGAAGTCGTATTCTGTTTACTTGCAAATCCAAGGTGGAAAATAGTTGCAGGTTTTGATCAGCAGAGGGCCTCATTGCACATCACAGACATACTGAATTTTAGGACTGAGCAAAGTAGCAGCACCGTGGTGATGACCCGACCAACTGCAGGAAAACAATAGAGGAAGCGTTAGGGCTACCCGGTTAGCCATGCATGAACTTTCAAAATAAAAGTTCAAGGTTTCTCCACTAATAAATCACGTGCATGGTGGAGAAGTGGTGACTCATTTCCAAACTGCTCCCTGATGGTGATGGTGATCATTCAGAGCATCTATAGCTGCACAGTCCGACCCTGTGGCGTGATCAGATTCACTCTGGGGTCGGCGTGAGTACTCGTGAGATTTTTCTGATGCATTTTCTGTTTCATCTGCAGCCAAAATCAACGAGACAGACACATTTGGACCTGGAGACGACGATGAGATTCAGTTTGATGACATTGCAGATGATGATGAGGACATTGATGATGTAAGTTGGCGTAATCGAACAATATTATTTTATATATTGTAAGTACCTGAATTTAATTCTTCACAGGAGTGGATTATAATCCCAAAAGTAGTCTTGAAGCCAGTACAACACCTTGAATTAAACATAAAGAACTAGCAGCATAATTTTACTATTTTTTTTAGTTCTAAATCTCCATCAGTGACCTTATTTTCTGAGACACAGTGGAGCCAAAAATGATCAGCAAATATCAGTATTTGGTCAACTGGTTAACAATGAAAGTCATTTCTGATCCCGACATAATAAAACCTGCGTCTCCTGTGAGAGTTAACTGAAAGTCGGGATGTTTTTAAAGGAGAAAAGTGGATGTCGAGGTGTCAGAAGCACATCACAGGTGAAGCAGTTATCAGTGAGGAGAGAATTTGAGAATAAAGCTTTAGCTGCACAATTAAAGCTGCTGCGTTAACTTAGAGGTTTCCTGCTTTGCTTGCTCTTAAACAAGTTTGGTCTTGGAGCTTGTGTCATCAAAAAAGTTGTGGTGGTCACATTTTATTGCATTTTATAGACAAAAAGCTTATAAATCATAATTGGTCTTATTTAAGTTCATTTCTGACTTAAAACAAGAAAAAAAGGAGATGTGAGGAGACAGTTTAGCTGAGCGAGCCTGGGCGTAAACTTGTTTTTAAGTGACTTTGGAGTCTTGCACCTTCTTATAGCCTTATATTGGCTTTTTTCAAATGCGTTGTAGATTAATGCATTTGAGAGATTTTATAGATATTTGATGATCCTCACCATCTTTAACCCCCAACATAATATAAACTGTAGAAGTAGTTTGTTTGGTCCAAATATGGTGGATAACCAAACAACTGTGTGCACGCTGGGATCAGATTGTGCAGAACAAACTCAAATGTTTCCTCTTCCTCTTCGCAGATCTAAAATCCTGCCACTGGAGGGAGAAGGTGGGATTTCGTTAGAGATGCTCCGATTGGGATCTTTCGAGCCGAACACAGCGCACCGAAAATAATTATTTTTATTAAGATCAGCCTATGCCAGTCCAATACAGTTTATTAATATACAGTATGTTTAATCCAGCTTGTTTATCATCAGTAGACATCTTTGTTGTTTGGAGAACTTTAAGTGCATTTCACACGGGGGGAGATCACCATCAGTACTTTGATTTATTAGACGCTGCTTTAGAGACTGTCTCAGTTATCAGACGGAGACCACTGAGGAGGATGATTACGAAGATGATGATGACGCCGACAGTTTGCTTTTCCCACCTTTGTGGAGAATCTGAGCTGATCGACTGCATCATACGTGTAAGGTGAACATCTGGAGTGTTTCTAGATTTTTACCTTTTGCTTCCAGCTGCAACAGAAAAAGGCAAACCTGCCATCTCAGTTTTGTTTTTTTCCTCAATTTTACACACAGCTGCACAGAAAACACACTCATTGTCTCATGACTGCAAAATATCTCACACCTAGTGCATGTCATCTTTTAAAAATGTATTTATATTCATTTCACACTGTGGAATTTACAAACGAGTACAGAATCTCTGGATTCGCCAATAAAAACATTAACTAGTTTGTGTTTTTCCTCCTTGATCGTTTATCGTCGTTTGTTGATGGCAGAAAGAATGCGGTGACCTCCACGGTGGCTTTTTGCTCCCTTTCCTTTACGCCCTGCCTGCTCACATGAGCTCGTATTTGTAGTTTACACCCAGGCTGAATGAAGGCAATCCTGCTCCCCTAAAATCAAAAGAAGACTCAGATGTATTTCTCTGTTTACTTCCCTCATTTGTCTTTCTGTTGTTGTTTCTTTGTCCTCTTTTTGAACTCTTTGCTGCTCGCAATTCCGGTCGCTAGACCAGCGGTTCCCAAACGTTCCCCTTGCAGACATCCCCACCAGTTAAACCAGTAAAACCTCACAGCACAGCCATTTATCATCGCATAGAACCTCTAGAAAAATCAGTGATTTATATCTGCAGCATATTATATCTATTTCCCCTCCGAGGAGGCCCAGCACCTCAGTTTGGGAACCACTGCTCTAGCTGACGTGGGGCCTGTTGCTGTTGTAACTGAATTAATAAAAAAGTAAAATGTACTATGATGTTTGAAGGCTGGGTTTCCAATAAAGATCTTAACTCCACTGACCTGGCATCGTGGTTTTTGGGCGCCTAACGCACTTCCTGTGCCGGTCTGATGGTGGCAGCAGGACAGATAAACTGACCTTAAGCTGAGGACATTCGGGGCTGCAGGGAACAAACTGGTATTTTTGTCCTTACAGTGTGGAGGGGCTGTGCAGGAAGTGACGACCTGCTGTGGTGAATCCTTCAGCCTCAGGCTCACAGTGTGCCTGCTCTTTGTCTCCAAATGGTTTTATTTAAAGTTGACCAGTCCTCCTGTCCCTTATTTAAGTTCTTATTTCATATTATTTCTACTCTTAAATGTTTACGTTGGGGAGAACAAAGACCAAGGAAAGAAGCTCCGTAATGCAGGCTTTTTCTGGCATACCTAACAAAGTAAGATATGCTGTCTGTCTAATTAAAGTATGTATCCAGAGTTTATCAAGATATGGATGTAAGCAGAAATGTTAAACTTATTTATGACAGAACTGCAACATTGTATATAAAATGTTTCTGAGCTATTGCAGCACATCTGTAGTTGTAAATGTATCTTTAAGAGGTCATTACAAACCTAAGATTTTGTTTTTGCCTTTCAACCTAAAAGCTGAGCAAATATTTGTCTTATAAGTGAGTTATAACACCAGTAGTTATAGTTCCAGCTTATAGCGCTTGCATAAACAATACCTAATCAGATCAGAACCCTTGGTATCTGTTTATACTGTATTTGTACTCTGTGTGTTTGTGTCTTGTGTCCTGCAGGTTTTTCATAAAGGTCCATTATTACCACATTATTGGGTTTATGTAATATGATATAATTTGAATGCACACCGAAGCGGATTTTGACCGTTTTTAAGACATCGGCTGGTTTAGTTCGTTGAATTTCTGCAATTATCACACAAAAACATCTGTATGTGAGAGGCTGTTGTCCACACGTTTATTTTTTCTTTGTGATTTATTTAAAAATCTCATTGTTGTTATTTATAGCGCTGCCATCTGAGGCGACTCAGTAAGCGTGTGTGTGTTTTGATCTGAAAACAGCAGCACTGACCCACATTTACAGCAGCCATCCTCACGGTTTGCCATTATCTATGACGTAACTGCATCGCTGGGGCCGGCACGTGCGGCCTGTCACGAGCCAATTTCAGCTAGTTTTACTGCCACGTGAGGAAGAGAGTGTCCTTTTGTGACGACAAACGGATTTAATCTGAAAAGTTACAAAAATGAAAGTAAGTGACATAAACATGTTGTAAAGCTGCTTTACAGTGATTTATTCTTCCGCCAAGCTGCTTTTATAGTTCTGGGTAAGCGACAGTGCCGCTACCTGGTTGCTAAGCGACGCATAACAGCGCGAGTGGGCGCATTAATATGTAAATTAGCCAAATGTAAAGCGGTCACAGGTTCGTGTTTCCGTTTTAAACCAAAAAGCTGGAAAAATGTAATATTATTTTTTTTACTACGCGTTAAATACTTTTATAGTATCACAAAGAGCAATGTTTAATCTTTTTCTTTCATTCCAGTATTTTTATTTTATGAAGTAGTCCCGACCTTTCGTTGAAGCTACCCTTGTATTTGAAGCTTTAAATATGGCTACATTGGCGGTATCGGTTCTTGTTCATCTGAGAGAAGTATATACGAGGACTGACATGAAGATTACGTTTTACAGCATCGAATAGAAATCCACTCTTGCTCCCCTCCCCTCCCTGTGCCTCCTAGCATCCTCCTAGACTCCTCCTGAGTCACTGTGTCGGACCGGCGCTCTCCTGTGAGGGTCTTAACGTCTTTCTGGCTCTTGTCACGTCCCTCTACTGGAAAACACTCGATGACCCAGGTGGCTCCAGGTCCAGCTGACATGACAGGTGAGAAAAATATTCGCTCCTATTTATGAATCTTATATTAAATGTGTAGTATTGGCTGGGTAATCTTCCTACGCTCAGAAACGCCCATAGACAAACATTAACCCACAACCATTAACCTGGATAGGACTGAGTCACGCTGCATTTTCATTTAAAGACCTTTAAAGAGCCATGCGTTACATCCGCATATACTGAAGAATTACTTTAGATATGAAACACTTTTTCGATGTGTAATGTTTCTTATGTTTAGGCATGGTTTTGCATGTTGCGTTGTACAAATTTGTTGTTTCATTTCATATATAGAGGTCTACGTGAGTGATACACATCAAATGACGTCTTGGGAAGTATATTTTATGATAGGCCAGCATAAATATTCTAACTGATTATGTTTGCTATCCTACCTTATATTGATTCCACCCATCCCTCTTTATGGGCTGTCAGCTCTTTAACCATCCACAGTCCTCATCATCCTCTTAAAAAAACAGCAGATTTCTGCATGTGATGTAATGTACACTGGAGACAGAGTGTGGGAGAGGGGACTTTTGGCTCATGTTTGCATGTATTTGCATATCTAATGCCTGTATGTTAACACCACTGTTTGTTTTTTTTAAAAAACATTGAATGCACAGAGCGTGGTGGATAGTTGCCCTTTGGCTGCTTTCAGTCTGTCAGTTTGACAGATTAAGAGGGGAAAAAAGGAGCAGGAAGAAGGCCGGAGGTTACACTCAGGGGTCTTGGTCTGACATCTGACCCCCAGAGGCGAAGCAGTGACTGACAGAAAATGTATTGCATCTGGACGCCCTGTGACTGATAGCTTTCCTAATCCCTGCTCTTCCATATTGACAAACAGAGTGGTCACGTTTGCCGCTCTGGCTTTACATTTTTAGCTTTACTTTGCTTCTCGGCCAAGTGTGAATCATGTCTGACTCTTCTCTCCCGAAACACAGCGCTGGTCCCTCCTCCTGCGCCAACACTGCTCGCCAACAGGCACGCATCTCCTTCTCGATCACCATCCAATCACAGGAGCCCTCCAGGTAAATGTGTAATCTCATCACAGCCTTTTACATGCTCCCAGTATTTTAATAAAGAAGAAGGTGACAGTTCTATTTATAGAGCGCCACTTCAAAACAACAGTCATCTCCAGGGGCTTTATTTAGTGAGCTGAAAACAAACGGCACAATCACAGCATCCCCTATGAGCAGCACTTGGTGACGGCAGGAAGGAAGAACTCTGTTCTGATAAAATCAAGCACAGGAAGTGAATGACTTTGCAAAACAAAAACCTGCAAGAGAGATTAAACAAAAGTTAATGACACAGTCATATTCGTGGAAGCTTGTTTCTGCCCCTGGAATAGAACAAAAAGGTTCTTTTGCCCTTCAGAAGTCAAAATTTTGGGTTATTATTTCAGGATTTCTGCTTACTAACGAAAACCTCTGAGAAGATAACTCAACTTGGGAAAATAACCTGAAGATAAGAGTTACCGAGTGAAAATTTTAAGATAGCAACCTGAAATGTTGACAACAAACTTCTGTACACTTATTTATTTAGCATGTGTTTGTTGAAGGACATATCCTGGTCAAAAAATGACTGATGATTCTTCATAATCTTATTGGAAGTCTAAGGAAATGCCATCCAGAGTCAGCGTCCGGTTAGACACTGAAACATAGATAGTTGCAAACTAACGTTAGTATTATTTTTGAGTCATTCCCGTGTTTGTTTTAACTGTTTTTCAGATTGTGTTTTTGTGTGGTTAAAATTCCAAACAAGGTGAATGTGATTACATGTAGGGGTGGAGCTAAAGCTGCATGATAAAACATGAAAGATATCAAACATATGTAGAACCTGCAGGCGGCCAAACTAATCACTTAATTTTTCCTCTTACAGGCTCCCAGCTGCATTTAGCAAAAGAGCAAAGCAACGACGGAGAGAAAATTCGAGGTATGAGCGATTGTCCAGCTGGTGTAGCTGAGTGTGGTCTGTCTGCTTCATCTGTCACTGGCAAACGCACACAGATTGTTGGAGGCTTTCCTGTGATACGCAGTGTGCTGTATAGTGGATCAAGAAGTGCATTATTTCCCTTAAAATGTTGTGGAGGAAACAGTAGAAGTTGAGTTCCTAAATAAGTAAATAACGAACACCCCGGTGTGTGCGCAGAGCTGTCGGAGGTGCTGCAGGATAAAGAGCGTCGCGTTCAACAGCAACTGGAACGCTGCGCAGAGGAGCGAGGGAGGAAGATGGAGGAGCAGAGGAGGAAGGAGCAGCAGCGCAAGGTGGCGGCCGTGGAGAAGAGACGAAAACAGCAAGAGGCGGAAAAGGTCAGAGGTCACAACACACTAATGCGTCGTTCCATTTAACTGGGAAGCCCGATGTTAGAACGATGTCATCCCAAGATAAGCGGGTTCTAGTGGTAAAGTCGAAAAAACTGGATTTGCTTTGCTCTTTAGAAAGGTAGAATCCACTAGCTAAACAGCGTGAGGCTTGATTTTTGTGCTTAAAATCAAAGCTTCTGCATGTTCCTGCACAGGGTCTGTTCTGTTCTCCGCGTTTGGCTTTTTAAGCCACTTAAAAATAAAGCTTTCTACCACTGTCTTCATTGTTAGGTGGGGGCTGGTGACCTGCTCTGACTTGGACTTGAAAATTCTGACTAGGAATTCAAAAAATTCTGTCTTTGAACCTCAAATGGAACAGACCATAACCGTGCTTTCAGATAACATGAGAAGAGTAGAGACCCACCAAGGCTCTGAAGCATATGTGGCTTCAGATAGGGTTTAACTAATGACAGGGTTATTGGGAAAGAAAGATGAGCTTCGCTAGCTCTCTGCTGCTTTGGGTTTCAGGTAATTTGTTTGCATTGCAGACTGTCAAGGAAAAATACAGGTAACATAAGAGGCGAGTCAATTCATGGGCGAATAGTGTGGTTTGGAGAAAAACCTGACTTTGTGCAGTCTTTAAACAAACTGCTAACACAGCTAAACTGCAAGCAGTACTAGTGAGCTAAAGGGGATACGCACAGCTAATTCATTCAAACCCTTTCGGGCTGGTCTGGTTCCTAGTTGCCGACCTGGTTGTTAGGTTAGTTTTTAGCTAACCTAACTACCAGGTTAGCTAAAAACTGCTGCAACTTGCTTGCTAACATTTCATGGCTGTTTCTCAACATGTATACTTCTCTCTGACTTGTGAAACATACAAGTACAGTTCCAGTTAAAAGTCCACTGTGTTCCTGCTCCACCCATCAAGGATGCATTCAGGTGGTGACTTGTGTGTCACCACCTGAATGCATTTGGAACGGAAATCAAAAGTAGGGCCAAACTCTTACATTTTGAATATATTAATGTTTCTGTGACACAAAATGAATCTTTAAGTTGTTATTAGTCGAGAATGTAGTTGTGGTTAACCTCAAATATGTGATTTATTAAGATTTTGCCTATTAGTACAAAAGGTCTGGCGTTTTTGGAGATGTCCATCCCCTAGTTTAACAACCAGCCTCTTGCCTCGCCAGCTAGCAGCAGTTTTAAAAACGATCTGTGGGAGGCGGGTGCTCTCGGCAGGTAACATGAGCTCCGACTGCCTGACTCCAGGCACATCCTTTTCCCTACTCAGTAGACATAAAATGCAGGGTATGATTCACTTAGGTCTTCTCTGTGGGGTGATCTTTGGTTTATTTCAGTGTTTTATTTATGCTTAAAATATATATTTTTAATAATCTGTTTTGTAAAGAACTCTGTTATTATGCATATCATATGCACAGGCCAGTAAATGAAATTAAGGGTTAAAAATGTATTTGAGGGGAAATACTAACTGTGTCCTCCCACCTCGGAGGCTCAGACTCTCAAATGAACTTGCGAAGTATGAACTAGCAAGAAAAGCCCTCAAAGCTCAGTAGGAATGCTAGCTGGCTAGCTTGCCTAATTGATGCTAAATCCTTTGTAGTGTCAGATAATTTTATCCATCAATAAATCTAGAACAAACAAACATATATAACTAACATTTAATGTCTATAGTAATAGCTATTATCATGAGGGTAGTTAGCCAGTTAGCTGTACGTTAGCCACACAGCGTGTATCTGATATTGGCAGCATTAAGCTAGAAAAATACTCTTTTGTAAGTTTTTAAAAGGTCATTAGTGTGAAATCATTAATTTAGACAGCATCGAGACAATATTGTAATCAATCATCAAGGTCAGCACAATAAAACTGGATCATCCAGCCCAGGTCACACAGACTTTATGCTTCTCAGTGAAATAAAATCTGAGCTGTGCTCTCCTCAGACTGTCTCCTCCTTCATCTCCCCTCTTCAGAAACCTGATCACAGGACAGTTATTGGAAAGACAGGCTTTCTCCGTTTCCCACCACTGATCACTCTTTTCCCTTTTCTGTCTGCGAGCTCGCTGCTCTCCAACACTGAATTATTAACCGTGTCGATCCATAATCGAGTCAGTGTGTTTCCAGCTGTGATGTCAGGCTGAACCAGAGCTTAGGAAAGTACTGAGTAATTAATGCAGAAGCTCTAAAGACTTTCTGCCAGCAGACCAATTGTGTGCATTCAGCTGAAACATGAAAAGTTTGGCTGGCTGGTTGTCTGCAGACTTAAAGTTACTGCACATTATTGTTTTCCTGAGCAGGGCACCATCTCCAGGTTTGGGATATTGAAATCCTCTCCTCACGTTATTGGCAGAAAAAATCAGCAACCAAAAAACAAACCAGGATATGAGATATAATAAGATATAACAGGAAGCAGTCATCTGTGGTGTTATGTGTAGACGAGCGATGCATTAATATTCAGGTTCAGCAGAACTGTGATTGAAGTTCCAATATTTAGCGGCCGCTGCGTCACCTGAAAATTAAAATTAAAATTCTTACTTCTTGTATGAAGATCTCTCTTCTGTGATTTTAGTCCACTCTGCGTTTCATGATTATCTTCTTGGGCATCTCCAGTCTGCAGCACAGCTGATTTTTTTTACATCTTTCTCTGGAGGCCGTCTTCTGACCTCGTACGCTGAGCCCTCAGAGGCGTCTTCATTGAATTAAACTTACGCCAACATCAACTCGTGTTTCAAACTGATTCGCCTGAAGTAGAGATCAGTAATGGACTGAAGATTGTTTAGTTAATTTCTTTCTAAGTCCAGTTCACATTTTCACTGTCCATCCATCCATCCATCTTCCTCCGCTTTATCCGAGGCCGGGTCGCGGGGGCAGCAGCCTAAGCAGAGAGGCCCAGTCCTCCCTCTCCCCAGCCACCTCCTCCAGCTTATCCGGGGGAACACCAAGGCGTTCCCAGGCCAGCCGAGAGATATAATCTCTCCAGCGTGTCCTGGGTCTGCCCTGGGGCCTCCTCCTGGTGGGACATGCCTGGAACACCTCACCCAGGAGGCGCCCAGGAGGCATCCTTGTCAGATGCCCGAACCACCTCAGCTGGCTCCTTTCGATGTGGAGCAGCAGCGGCTCTACTCTGAGCCCCTCCCGGATGGCCGAACTTCTCACCCTATCTCTAAGGGAGAGGCCAGCCACCCTTTGGAGGAAGCTCATTTCTGCCGCTTGTATCCGCGATCTCGTTCTTTCGGCCACTACCCACAGCTCGTGGCCATAGGTGAGGGTAGGGACGTAGATCGACCGGTAAATTGAGAGCTTCGCTTTTACACTCAGCTCCCTCTTCACCACGACGGACCGGTGCAGCGTCCGCATCACTGCAGCTGCAGCCCCAATACGTCTGTCGATCTCCGGCTCCCTTCTCCCATCACTCGCGAACAAGACCCCGAGATACTTGAACTCCTCCACTTGGGGCAGGACCTCATCCCCGACCCGGAGTGGGCACTCCACCCTTTTCCGGCTGAGAACCATGGCCTCAGATTTGGAGGTGCTGATCCTCATTCCCGCTGCTTCACACTCGGCTGCGAACCGCTCCAGTGCGAGCTGGAGGCCCTCACCCGATGAAGCCAACAGAACCACATCATCCGCAAAAAGCAGAGATGAGACTCTGAGGCCACCAAAGCGAAAGCCCTCCGCCACTTGGCTGCGCCTAGAAATCCTGTCCATAAAAATTATGAACAGAACCGAAAGACTGACATTTATTCACACTACATCATATTGTCACAATACTGACGCTGTTTTTGTATCCTCAGTTGGCTATGGGCACTTCCCTGTCCCACAGCTTATTCTACCACATTTTTAGCACATGTGGGGAAAAACACACTCCTATAATACAAGAATGAATATTTCAAATAAATTATAGTCAGATTTTCATCAATTAACTGGGCTTGTTAGATTGTGTCTTTCCACCACCGACTCAAACCTCTCTAAACACACTGGACGTGTTCTCGCTCACTTTTTTAAAGATGTTCCACACAAGACTTTTTGAGAGTCAACTTTGGCTTTGCATGTTTCTCTTGTTTGTACAGAAACATCTGATCTCATCATGCCACACACTTTACTGGCCTGAGACCTGGTAGGTAGTGGGACCAGTGTCGCTACACGGGAGGAATTCCAGTTCCTGTTAATCCCACTGTACAGAAATTGTCTGCACTTCAGCTGGGGGCGTTTGTAAGAATAAATACAGTGAATGGAGTTAAATGTGTCACATTTACCGCATCACGCTGAAAAAAACAGCTCTCTTACAGTGAGGCTGACTTCGCCTGAAATCAAGCAGTGACATGTGGAGCACTTACAGAGTGTTGTTTCATTAAAATCAAAAATTGGAACTATTTATTGAACTTTTATTAAAAACCGGATTAAATTTTCCAAAAGAAAAAAGTTTACGTTGTTTCTGCAGCTCCACAGAGCCCCACTCATTCTGGACTGTGTGTGGAAGAGGAGAGCTCTTCTTTGTTAGAAGTTCTCTGTCGAAGCAGTTTTTCTTTGTGCTGCTTAATAAAAGCTGGCAAACAGCTCAGAGGCACATTACTGCCACCTTCTAGCAGAAGTAGCACATTACAGCTTAGCAGGCGCCGGTAACAACAAGGGAAAAGTATATATTAAAAAATAATCCATAAGCCATTCAGCATTTCTGCGATCTCTTATATGACCATTCCTACTACACTGCAGACAAAGGCAGTAATTTTCTCCTTTGCTGGACTATTTTTTAAATCATAATCCTGTGAAATGACTCAGATTCACAGACGGATGTGCAGCAGATATGATGATGTAGCTGCTGAGACGAGCTCTTTCTGTTTTTACTTCTTCTTCTTCAGAAGCAGTGAAACACCTCACCTCACTCTGCGTGAGTCATGAGTGGGCATCACTCTGCCTAAAACCACTGACTCATGTTATTACACTGCTGAACTAATGATCGGCTGTTTCGTATCGAGAGCAGACATTTCTGGCGGTTGTTGGAAAGCTAACCAGCACAGAAAGGGTTAACAGGTGGTGCACAGAGAGGAGAGAAGAAGAGGAGGAGGGGGATTATTATCTCTATTGATGTGGAGGCTCTCTTTGACTGCTAACAGCCTCCACCTCCTCCTCCACCTCGTGTCTTCCGCCTCATATGCATAACTTAATGATATAATGATCAGCTGGGCTCACGGGACGATGACATCACCTCCAGCGTATCGTGTGTCGTTTACTGGAACAGACAGTCGATGCTGTGACAAGCACATATTTCACCTTTGAACCGGAGAGCAAAGCTGCAGGATCGAAGTGCTTCACGTGACAAGAGAGAGTTAATACAGGATCCAAACTAAAACAAAGCAAAGTACTTAAAACGAAATAGCTTGTAGTCACAGTGCGGGATGCATTTTTTAAATTTATATTTATTGTACCAGGAAGTAGAGACCTCACCAGGACCCCTAAACCACATTCAAGAAGATTTTTGATCATCGTTTAGCACTGATAGATGAAAAACACTGAATCTATTTTAAAAATATACAGTAATCCTTTGCAGTTCCATAAATTCATTAGCTAACTAATCATCTGTCAGTATTTAAAGCAGATAAGTTCCTCCATGTTCTGTGGTGCAGCGTGCTAGAGGCTCGTGTTAGAGGCTACTGCGGGCCTTTCTGAACCAGCCAATAAATAGTTTTGTCTATGAAACAAAAATAAAACCTGCTTTCAATGGCTCCTTTATTCACAAGGAGTCACAACAACGGGTAGCCTCGCTTGTTCGATTTGGCTGAGGTTTCACGCCCTTCCTGACACAAACCCCACAGGGATTTGTCTCCTCCCAGGATCGAACCGGGGCTCTTGTGCTTTTTAGGTGAATCTATAAACCAGGAATAGAACGAGGAGAAAATACCAGCCAGAATCACCTGGATTTTAAAATGTTTCCTATTTCAAAAAGAAGTTTTAAAGTCTCTCACCTTTTAGAAGCAATAACGTTTAATGAGTAGTCATCGGAATAGTTGTTTTTTATCGTCTGTTGATGAATTTCAGTTATTCCAGCTCTGCATTGGAGTTTAATGGTTTTAAAACTCGAGATCATAGAATCGTTTAGTGTTTATCTCTGCAGTTAACTCTTTATAACGCCTCAGATTTATTAATTGGCCTTGTACAAATCAAATTTAATGTGTGTGTATATTGATGTCTCTCATGTGATGTCATGTGCACGCTGCTCGGGAGTTTTCCACCATGTTAGATGTGTGTGGTGGGGAGGGATGCTACAGTGGGTGTGTTGTCACGGCTGACCTCCATCATTTGATCGTGCCTCCCCGTTTGAGTATGTCGCTGGGACCTGCTTCACTCTGTGTGGTGTGAAGCAGCACCTCCCAGAAACCAAAGCAGAGGAGGGTTTTGTTACACTTAAACATAACCATCATGACCCGGGTTTGAAATAAGGAGTCAGTGTTTGTGCAAGTGTCTCTGTGACGTGATAGAGAGCTGGTACTCCTAATATGGTCAAACCTTCTGTTTATGAGAGGCAGCCAATCATCCCAAAAAGCTGATTCTGTTCATGCGGACGTAGCGTTTTCATAGTGGAAGCAGCTAAATTGGATTGTTTCAGACAGAGGATGAACCGAGGGGCTGCACAGAGGCTCAGTATAACATAAAAACAGATGATTTTGACCTGAGAATCATGCAAAGCTACTCTAATAAAGCCCAAGAATAAAATATGGAGAATAGATTTAATATTAGTCTGAGGTTATTTTGGAGATAAAAACTGAACCTGGTTCATTTTTGTCTAAATATGTAACCACTATTAATTTGAGTCGTGTTATTAATTACTGACCATGTCTTGTTGACAGCTCACCTGCAGCACTCGACTCTTTGTTTTATTTGTCTCATGAACGGTTTCATGTCGTGTCTCTAATTGTGTTGAGTCCTTTCATCTCATCAGACAGGCTCGCTTCACATTCAGCACTGCAGAGGTGAACGAGTCCATTATGACTAACTGGCACATTTGCCTTGTAAATCATCTCAATCAACACGCTGCTCTGCCGCTGTAAATAAAGCAAATTGCACTCTAGTAAAAGGACTCATCAGGAGTCAGTTATGAGGGGACCTGCAGGCTGCTCGTCCATCCCAGCCCTCCTCTCTATCTTTGATCTTCCTGCCCCACTCTCTCTCCACATCTTCACTCCCTCCCTCACCTTCATCACATTCTGCTGTCTCCCTTTAAATCCTGACTCCCCCTCCCCCGCAGCCTCTCCCTCCTCCTGCAGTTTTGTGCGTGACTGTGCATACACCTTCACCCCACCCCCATAGTGCTGAGGTGGGGCATTTCCACCCACTCCATATACAGACAGTACACTGAAGCAGTGTTTCAGCTCTGTGCTGGCCAGTTACTCTGCATGGGCCACCTTAATGGTTGATGACCGAATTTCCCAGAGGAACCCACCCGAGGGATTAATAAACTTTTATCTTATCTTATCTTATGATTGGAAATCCAGTATGAGCAGAAAGCAGAGCCACATAAAAAGCAGACGGCTCACTTTTTACCCTCTGCAACAAACACAGAAACAGCTCAGTGTACAAACAGGTGTAATATGAATAAACAAATAATAAATACACATAAAAATAAATGCAGGGATGATAATATTTACCTCGTGAGGCAATGAGAACATCACTAAATGGAAAATGCTTCTCTTCTGGTCTTACATTTTTACATAAATATAAATAGTTTCAAATAAAAGTCTGTTTTCTAAAGAAGGACATTTAACATTTAATTTTTAATAAACAGTTTAAATATGAAAAACAGCAAATTTCAAAATAAAACAAAGGGGCCTTTACAAATGTACCTGAACCTGAAATATTCTTTAATCTTAAAAGGCTTCAATTTACTGCTTTAATATATCTGAATATAATAACAGCTCATTTTAGATTCACAAATGTGTCTGATTTCTTTAAGGTGCCTGAGGCCTTTATTTGACATCCTACATGTTTATATTCATCAAAATAGAAATAAGTGTCAGTCACGTAATGACATTAGGAAACTGGACAAAGTCATGAATCTAAAAATGAACCCTAATAAGTGTTTTTAATACAGCAGTGAGGACTTTAATTTTGGTTCCATGAATTTATTCCCTGGATTTTACTTTTCAGGTAACTGACTCCTTATTTTGCCCCTTAAAACATTTAGATTGATATAAATGTGTTTTATATATATTTGAATTCTGCCTTTCAGACGTCTCACGTGTGCTTCGATCTATGATTTTCTGACTTATTTCCTGGTGTTGTGTTATTGCGGTTTGTAGGGCTGTTTGTAATGCAGAGCTTTAGTTGTTCTGGTTTTTGTTTATTGAGTTTTTACGCCAGTCAACTATTTTGTTATTTCTTTTTGTGGCTGTAGTTTTGTGTCTCTAGTGTTAGCGGTCTTTTGTTTATTTCCTGTTTTACTTTGAAGGTTGACTTTCTTGGATTTCTTCCATTGGTATTATTTCCTCCTTCATTATTGTCCGTTCGCCCTGATTATCTTTACCTGTGCGTCAAAGAAGCTTGCAAAGAAAAGCGTCTGGACGTTTCACCTCTCATCCGAGAAGCTTCTTCAGTTCTGAACTGAAGAAGCTTCTCGGATGAGAGGTGAAACATCTTCAAGCAACTTAAAGAAGTCCAGACGCTTTTCTTTGCAAGCTCCTTTGGCTACGATGACCTGGATGACTGAGAACCTTCACAGACATATTTTACCTGTGCGTATTAGCTGCACCTGCTTGTCTGTATATAAAGCCCTTTGCCCAGCTCCGTCTTGTGCTGTTTGACTTTTCTAGTGAACCTATCAGCTTAAATAAACGCTGCACTTTGCTCGACCTCTGAACTGACCTTCAACGCTCTTATATTGAACATCTCAAAATAATTGTCAATTTATCTCTTTTTCAAACGACAGAGCCAACAAACTTTTTTTTTGTGGCTGGGATGCCGGCTAACAAAGAGTGAGAAGTGCCGATAAAATAAGAACCAGCCTCGAGCTGTGAGTGAGGTGAACTATGGAAATGTCGACATGTCACGTTTGCATGCAGCGCAGAGTAGTTTGGATTTGTCCCGTGTGTCTCAGATCAGGGCGTTGCAGATGCTGACGGGGTGTTTTTATTTTAACTGTGTGGTTTATTTAAAAAATCTGCTGTTGGTGTGTTTTTATAATGCAAGAATCCAAATTTTATGAAGTATTGGCTGAACGTCCACCTGAATGGTTGGATTTTTGAGGCGTCACTTGAGGCCACAAGGTGTTGTTTTAGGGATGTGCATGTGTCTGCAAGTGCATACAGTGCATCTACAGCTGTAAGCACAACAGGGAAATCAGACATTCACTAAGTAATAATGATGCTCTGGAACAAAGGAGCGAGGTCCTCTATAGTAACAGCAGCACACAGCTCACAGCAGAGGGCGGGAGGTTTGCATCCAGGGTCTTTGTCTGTTTTCCCAGTAGCTTAGGTTTCTCTCTTGCTCAAGGACAGTGTTGCAAAACAGAATTAGGTTGCATGTAGCAATTTATAGTATTTTATTTTGATGTGTCAATGTGTGATAAGTTAAAATTGTGCTGA
Source organism: Neolamprologus brichardi (assembly GCF_056152115.1). Lineage (NCBI taxonomy): Eukaryota > Metazoa > Chordata > Actinopteri > Cichliformes > Cichlidae > Neolamprologus > Neolamprologus brichardi. Next base: position 36,597,935 of record NC_142112.1, read on the forward strand.
ATGGGCTCTCACTCTGTGATCTGGAGCAAAATCCTTCCCACAGATAATAGAACAAGGACCTGACCGTGACTCCAGCATTTAGACATTAAGGATGTAAATCATTAGGAATGAATAACAGCTGTCTCGCCATAACATTTAATACACAACAGGAATGTCTCTGTGAGTTCATATAGGCCCAAATCCATGAAAGATTTTTATTGTTTTCCTCAAACTGTGATCATGATGTAAGATTAATAATTATACCCAGTCATGGTTTACTCATCTTGTCTGCCAGTCACTCCCCAGTGCCGAGTGTGTATTTTTATTTTCTAGGAATGGTTATTGTCACACTGCAGCATGCATGCAGTCCAGAGGAAGAGGTAGAGGAAGGCAAAAGGATGAAAGAAATGCAACCAGTATCAATCTCCGATCCACCCACCATCTGTGTGTGTGCAGGCATGGTCCCCTGTGTAAACGTGTGTTCATGCATGTGTATGTATGTGGTGGGGGGTGGTGACGGGCTGCATTTTGCCTCCTCCCGTCTGACTAAAGTGCTTCAGGAACAGACTCAGTCATTAGAGAGGGAGTGGGTGATCGACATAGAGAGAGAGAGGGAGGAGTGAATTGAACTGCGAGGTGGGGGAGAGAGGGAGAGAGGGAGAGAGGGAGCGGCAGACGGAGGAGAGAGAGCGAACAGAGCTGCTGTATCACTGAGTGGCAGACGGGCGAGCGAGGGCTGGTGACCACCAGCAGACAGCGAACAGACGAGCGCGAAGAGGGGCGAGGCCGCTGCCGCTGCTGCTGCATGCGGTAACCATGGCGCAGCCATCTCCGAGTGCATCGCCCGGCATCCGTCGCCGTAGCGATGGCTCGGTAAGAGAATCTCTCTTCTTCCCTGTTTCTGAACGCAACGAGCAGGAGAGGCTGGAGGCCATGGTACGCCGAAGAGCCGGGGGCCCTGAAAGACGAGGAGGAGGAGGTGGAGGAGGAGAAGCCCGGGAGCACCTGGATAACAGGCCTAAACGGTGGACATGGGGAGGACCGCCTGACGGAGTGGAGGGTGAGTACCAACAGAAACGATGATGATGTCATTGGAGGGTGGGTTTGATTTCTAGAACTCGGGGGAGGGGGGGGGGGGTTGGTAGTGATGGAGAAGTGGAGAGATGTTTCAGGAGGAGGAGGTCTGGAGGTCAGGAGGAGAAGGGGGGGTAGCTGTGGGAATAAAGGGTGGAGACGTAACAGCAGAGGACAAAGAGCAGGTGAAGTGAGGATATAGAGAAGGAGAAAACAGAGCGGGGCAGTGGAGGAAAAGGGTGGGGAGGCTGCAATGCAGGAACGCTTTGTCTCCAAACCCCTTCAGGCTTTAGAGAGACTCAGAGTGAGTTCATAAAGCTTCAGCCTGATCAGACGGGGTCAAGCTGTGCCTGTAAACTGCTGTTTAAACGTGCTACAGGTGCCGGTTCATTTTTATGTTTGTGTGTTTTATTTCCGAGCTGGGATGCAGGACTAATTCTCAGAAGACCTTGAACGCAACAAGGCCACACACATAAACAAAGTGCGACACAGGGCTGTTCACTGAACTTCCATCACTCGTATTTTATCTCTTTTCTTCGCCGTCACTCTCTTCTGAGATGTTTTCTGTCTTCTTGCCGCCCCGAGCCTGGCTCTATGCTGTGGTGCATTCATAACGCCATCAATTATTCACAGTACCCACCAGCTGAGCCGGGATCGGGTCCACCAGGCAGCTCCTCTGGCTCCGGCCCGGCTGGCTGGGGAAGAGGCGCTGCTCTGGGATCTGCGGGGCCCGGCAGAACGCTCACTGCAGCAGAAACGGCACCAGCTCATCTTACAGCTCGATTAAAGGACAGACACTCACCCAAAGACGCAAAGTGTGTGTTTTTGTGTGTGTGTTTGTGTGCTGCGTATTTTCCTCTGGTCCCGAGCTCCAAAATGAGCTGCTACTTTATTCGAACAAGGTGTTCAGGCCGTGATAGCAGCTGCTGCAGATTTTTACCCAACCGGGATCACAGCAGATACACAACCCTGTGAAAAAAATATCAGGATTTCTTTTACGTGTGTCCATTTTCAAAGGATCTTTTCTCCTCTTGTCGCCAAGACTTGGGGGAATAATTTAAAAATAAGCACTGAGATTACGGTTATTGATCCGAACTGGCACCGGGTGATGTTAATACAGGAGCATTCAAAGGGACCCAGCAGTATATCTGTGCATGCGTTTTTGGACAATGGCACTTTCCTTTTTAATGTTGCGTCTGTACACCACCACAGTGGCGTTTAAATCACACAACATGTGATTGAAATGCAGGCGTTCATCTTTAATACCTTGTGAAGCTCTGATCAGTTTTGCAGCATTTGCCTGAATCTGAGGAGAGTATAACCCTGTACGCTTCACAACTCCCGCTGCTTCTATCAGCAGTCACATCATCAATAAATACTAGTGACCCACTTCCACTGGCAGCCATACAAACACATGTCAAAACACTGCCTGCACCATGTTTGACAGGTGATGTGTTATGCTTCAGATCATCAGCTGTTTGCCTCTTAAGTCGTCCTGGTCCTGGTTAATCTTGGTTTCATCTGCCCAAAGATTTGCATCTTTTTATGTTCTCTTAGAATGTTCTAGAATGTTCTTGGCTGGTTAGATGTTGTTGTTAGATGTTTTCTTAAGCAAGTAATGAATTCTGTAATCGTCCACTTTAGTTGTCTTCTGTGGTCTTTCAGGCCTTTGATGTTCCTGAGCTCACCAGTGTCTTCCTTGTTTCTGAGAATGAACCAGATTATTGATTTGGCCACTACGAAAGTTTTTTTTGTCTTTTATACACCGATCAGTCTTAATAGTCACGACCACGGTCATATGAAGGGAATCACACTGATTGTTTCTTCATCATGACACCTGTTAGTGCCATAATGAAGATGATCTGTTCATCGTAGCACTGCTAACACGTCGTATAAAGTTTATGTGTTAGAAGCAGGAAAAGTGTGGAGCAAAAAACAATCATTGGCGCATCAAGTGGTCCAAGAAGGGAACAGTGATGAACCAGCGACAGGGTCACATGAAGAACAAAGGCCGGTGTTCTGACAAACCATCCTACTTTAGCAAAACGTCCTACCATAAGTAGTTTATGCACATTTCTGCTGTCACAGAGTCATTCCAGCACCAATTTAAGTAGGTATGACGGTTTGCCGCTTAACTTTGCCCATCAGAGTATGCTTGTAGGTCATATGCATACAGCCAGGATGGTTTGCCACTTCATTTTACCCGTTAAAGTATGCTTGTAGGTAACATTCACAAAGGTAGCATGGTTTGGCACTTAATTTTACCCGTCAGAGTATGTGTGTAGCTGTCATTAACAAAGGTAAAATGATTTGCCACTGAATTTTAGCTGTTAAAGTACGCTTCTAGCTCATATTCAGAAAGGTAGGATGGTTCGCCACTGAAATGTAGCTATTAAAGTATGCTTCTAGCTCAGATTAACAAAAGTAGGACGATTTGTCACAAAATTTTAGCAGTTTAAGTATGCCTGTAGGTGACATTCACAAAGGTAGGTTGGTTTGGCAGTTAATTTTACCGGTCAGAGTATTTTTCTAGCTAATATTCACAAAGGTAGGACAATTGGCCACTGAATTTTGTGTTGTGCACATGCGCAGAAACGGGTAGGATGGTTTGCCAGGTAGGATGGATTCCCAGAACACCGGCTCTGCTCTGATCCAACAGATGAGCTGTTAGAGCTGAAATTGCAAAAAAAGGTCATTCCTGGTAGAAATGTGCCAGAATACACGACACATCTGTTTGCTGTTTCTGTAGCAAACAGCTGGACACAATATTATACAAGTCATAATGTTGTGCCTGATGGGAGAGAGTTTATTTTGGCCTGTCAGCCTAATGACGGCCTCCTTCACTTCCACTGTCATGTCTTTGGATGTCACAGTGACAGTTTCAGTGAACAGCTACCGGCACACTCCAGTTCTTTTATCTGCTGAATTTGTCATAAAATAATGAGGAACCAGGCTTCAGCCATGTTCCCTCTGACAGCTGGTTGTCAGTCAGTTAAGTTACTGAAAATGGGACTGTGTGTGAATCCAATACTCTAATATCACATGTTCACTGTTTGATTTTAAATCCTCTGTAGTGGTGTAAAGAATCAAAACTACAAAAATGTCCGGCGTCATTAAAGCTGTAGATCTACATGCTGAACATGGTCAGTTAACCAGTTCTCTTACAGCAGATGTTGCTTGAACCTCCACATGATGAAATCAGGATCTTAGATCTTCCCTGAGAGGACAGTGACACTTCTGCACGTATTCGGTTCACAGCTTTGTTGTGTTTCACTCCTCTTGTTGGCTTGTTTGCCTTTACAATGTTTTTGAACAGATTTTGATGCCTTTTTCACTTTAACCCAGCGTGTGTGTGCACGCACCGAGCTTGGTTGTTGTTTTCTGTTTGTATGCCTGTCATGTGTCCCTGAAACAGGTGTGTGTGTGTGTGTGAGTATGTAATGCTTTGCTTTCTCCGCTCTGCTTCACCTGCTGCCCAGGTAACCTTAAGACCCCACCCTGCAATGCCATTGGCTCCGCTCAGCCCAATGAGCTTCCTGCTGCTTCCAGTGCCAGCCAGTCCCGTAACGGTACAGACCACATGACTATGTGTGCCACACCCACCCACCACCACCTGCAGTCGATCCTCTGTTTGCATGTTCGTAGCCGTCTTTGTGGCTGTAGCGTCATCCTGAAGTGTGTGATAGTCGTGTGTATTATATTTCAACCCTTTTAAAAATGTTTGCACTGATTTTTGTCACGACTGTTCTTAGAGGAACTAATAAAACGCGATCCACCCGCGATAAATCTGAATATTTGTAAACAACGTTGCAGCAAAAAAGTTTGCACAGGTTTCCTCTGCAGTAAATGTAGCAGCATATGTTGGCACACCAAAACTGGAGCACAGACAATGTGCAATTAACCGCACAGTAATCAATATTATTGGTCCACATGAGTTAGTCCAGTTAACTGAGGTGAAGCCTGGCAGACAGCTCCAGCTGCATTCGCCTTCCTCGCCATCCAACTTTCAGTCAAAGCAGCACAAGCCTAACTTTGTCCTTAAAAACATTCAAATAAGTAAATTGTAAAAGTATCTGTTGCTGTTATGAAGTAGGAAACTATCCAGAGGCAGTTATTTAAGCAGGCTGTAAACACATTTATTTTCTGAGTAAAAGTTGTAGATGTTAACATGGGAGTCTGTTGGGACTGACTCCATAGAGAGTCACTCCAAAGGGAGTCATATTTCAGTCCACATGTGGCAGAAGCATAAAGAAAGGCTGAAAGAAACAAGTCAATATATTCAATTTAAAAAAGGTGACAACAAAAGAACCTTTTTATTAAAGCTCAACATGCGTAGAGTTTAGGTGTGTAATGTATGGTTATATTTACTACATGTACAGGTAACATTATCATTTATTATCTGGCCATACAACAGCCTGCACTGCTGAATCTGCTCATCAAAGGACAACATTATACTTTAACTATTCAAAGGTTTTAAAGTTAAAAATGTTCCCAAAAACTTAATGTGTGAAATCTTTACTCAGAAAAAAATCTCTATGGAGCTCTAAATGTTTTTTAACGTTTACAAGAGCTTTGACCTTCACACAGTGGTGACAGCGCTGACCTCCGACCCACTCAGTGTGTGTTATTTGTGTCAGCTGCCGGTGTTCTCCACCCATCTTCATCAACAGTGCTGTCATATTTCCTCTTAGAGCATCTGGTTTGAAAGCCCCACCACACATAACTGCGTATGCCGCACACACGCTCTCCCACCCCCACAACAAAGGGCTGCTCCTCTTCCTGGCCCAAGGCCTTGTTTAGCGATGCATACGTATTTTTCTCAGCAGGGAATTTTGTCTATGAAACACCCTGCTACTACACACACACACACACACACACACACACACACACACCATAAATCATAGCAGACTTCACCCTGCAGCTATCTGTGAAACTTATTAGACCTCACACGCTCTCACACACAGACACCATGCGATCATTACTGTCCCATATCACGACTCAAATAACCTCCATGGTGTTTTGCACTCGGCCTGACCTGTTGGTGCACTTTTGCACAAAACACAAAAGGCAAAAACAAAACCCCTAAAAACAAAAAAAGACCTTTCCTGTGTTGTTTGGTAGTAATTTCCTGTAGAATAAAAGCAGGAGAAACAGAGTAAATGAATCAGAGTTTAAAACTGCAGTCAGGACACTGTTTCAATCAAAGAAGCACAGGAGAAATATTTGTCATTTAAAAAGATTCGGCAGTTGATATTACAAGTTACAGACCTCGATGTAAACCATCGGTCTGCTTCACAGAAAGGATGACTTTGAATCGGGCCACAGTTTTATACCCCAACAATAACACATTATTATTATGACTGATCTCCTTTCAGAACCAACAGGCCGTCTTGTTGTCTCCCTTTGAGTCTCCTCTTTGTTCAAGTCCCTCTTATCTGCTCCTTTCCTGGAAGGACAGAGACAGAAACACCTGCCTTGATTATTATTATTATCCTGATACTGATTCTATTTATCATTCGGGACATTTCCTTTGGCCCAGAAAATCTCCTCCTGACTGTTATCTGCTGTAAGCATGCAGTAAAGACCCTCTGCGCTTCTACGTCAATTCAATTCAATCATAACGCTGAATGACGTTTCGACCCTCAAAAACACAGAGCGCCGACTCGTTTACATAAAAATCCTAAAAAACAGCTTTATTTAATCATTTTAAATCCTAACAACACTAAGCTGGAAAAACACACAAATATAAACGATAACTGTGGCTCATTGCTTTCTGTTTATCAATAAATATTTTCTCTGGGAATTCATCAGATCAAAGTAAAAGTATTTAAGTTAATTACATTAATTGAAACATTTGTAGCATTTAGTTAAAACAATTACAACATATTTTAGGGTATAATTAACTAAAAGAAACAGTAAAATTGGTTAAACTAATGAGGCAACAAAGACTAAACTTAACAAATATTTTAGGAATATGAAAAAAATAAAACAAAAACTGTGACATGAAGTCTGAGTGACTGTGAGGTAAAACATTTTTTTGAATCGTTTTTTGAAGATTATGAATGAACTTACTGATAGTAAATATTTTATTATTTTTATTACTTACTTATAGTAGCTCGCTAAAATGAACGTTTTATGTTAAACAGGTTAACAACAGATAGAAAGATAAAAGTGAATAAAAAAATCATGCAAACTTGGATTATTTGGAAAGAAAATAATCCCTTACTCCTAAAATCTAATCGCTATCCCAGAAAATCCCAGAAAATCCCAGAAAGCAGATCAAGTCTTTGGTCACAAACTGAGTTTTTAAGTCCTGCTTTTGTCCGGTCGCGTTTCTCGTCTCTGAAACGTTCACCTCACAGCTCTGCAGTTGCTGCTTCGCTATCATCATCCTCCATTTCATGATGAAGCACTTCCTCGTGTGTGTGTGCGTCTCTGCTGCTGTTTCGTTTCTGTCTTACATCACCAAGGTTAATTCATTCAGCGCCCTGCACGGCTCATCGATCGGCGGGATTACTTTCTGCGTGAGCCGGCAGATTTGTGTTTGTCGTGTGAGGGGTGTTTGTGCTGGGATCGGACGTTCACTGGACAGTTTGACACCGAGCAGCAGCTGTTTAAGTCGCTGTGGTGTGTGTGTCCGTTTAAATGATTCGCTTTTTTGTTTTTGTGTTACTTCAGCGGTTGACTTCCTGTCTCCACTAACTGATCAGCCAATCAACAAACAGCTCTCCAACTCTTCAGCTGCTCTTCACTCACCGGACAGAGGTGAGACTTCAACATCTGATTACTAAAAATCCCCTTCAGGTCCCGAGTACCAAACTGGAGAGCAGGATTCAGGCTTAACTCTTTGTTTCCAGTGTTTCAGATCAAAACAAATACATGTAAAAGTAAAAGTGTGAAGATGTCATACAGATAAGAGTTATTTCAGCTTGATGTTTGATGCATGTAGGCAGTTATTCCTCTGCTGTTTGTCTCCCTGTGCTCCTCCTCAGCAGCTGGACACATCGTGTACAAACAAACATCTGCTTCCTCACCTGAATCATCTTCTTTGTAGATCAGTCTTTGCTTTCTTAGTCGTTACCTCCATCTCGTCTTTCTGAGCTTGTTCAGGTTTTTCACAGGTGTTGAGTTGATCACCTGCATGGCTGGTTTTCACACAGGGGGTGGCAGCAGTCGCTTAGTGGGACCGATCCTGTCAGAATTATTTCTGGCGCCATATTGTCTCAAATATTTGGATGTTAGCAAATAGCCAACTCGATTCATGCTCAATCATCCAAGTAAAGAAAACCCTTAAAGTTGGTTCTGTTCAGTCTTCAATCTGTGGTGAGTGATCAAATGTTTCTGAAAACACTACGTCCACGTGGGCAGAATTAACTTCCTGAGACATTTAGGTTGTTGACTGGCAAATGATGAAAGAGTTAAGTAGGCAGATACACCCCCTCTCACCCCAACCAATCACAGCAGATGGCCCCGCCCCTCCCTGAGCCTGGTTCTGCTGGAGGTTTCTTCCTGTTAAAAGGGAGTTTTTCCTTCCCACTGTCGCCAAAGTGCTTGCTCATAGGGGGTCATATGATTGTTGGGTTTTTCTCTGTATCTATGAAGCGCCTTGAGGCGACTTTTGTTGTGATTTGGCGCTATATAAATAAAATTGAATTGAATTGAATTGAATACAAGCCCTTGTTCCTGGCTCACCTCCACACGGCTGGAGTCTGTGTTTTATTGGGTGGAGGAGAAGGTTTAGACCCCTCTAACCATGCAACATGCAGCTGGGTGCATAAATCCTGTGAGATCTGGGAGTCGCCTCAGAAACAAATCTCAGCGACTCTGCAGCACCTTGAGTTTGACGTTGGAAAAGACATTATGTACTCTTTAACCCTCCAGCTCCTTTATCCATACATGTTAGGATCCTGCAGGTAACTGTAGGCGTCCTCCATCACCCCTCGCCTAAATATGAACACATCTCAGGTGCATGATTTCCACCTCGAGACAATATCCCAGCTGCATTTTCCCGACATTGTCTGAAACTCACGAAGAAAAACATTAATTTACATCAATCATCATGTGTTAAAAAGACCAGCTTTTTAATCATGAAAATACATATTTTCTAACAAATATGTGAAGCCTTCATTAAAAAGTAATAAATAAATAAAAATAAATAAAAATTTTTGCCTTTTTATTTACCTGCACGCTTGTTTTTAAATGATTTGACTTTAGCAGCTTGTTTTATGTGCGGCCCTCTGCTTTAGCCTTGCTGTTGTCATGATATTGGGATTTTAAAGCACTGGTGAACATTAATTTTGTGAAATCTGTCATTTTACTTGCATAATTTTAAATTTAATTTATTTATCTTTCCCTTTTAATTTATTAAATTCTTACTTTAAGGGCAGAAAAACACACAAAATGACATTTACAACCAAAGCCTGCATTTACTTGACTAAACTTTTCTCCATGGTTAGTTTGAGTTTGAGTTAGTGGTCATAACTAATCCGTCTGCTTTGACACATTAAAAATATTTTACTTGTGTTTTTAAGAGACAAAAAGTTAATGCTGGTTTTTCTACCTGGAAGTGCAGTGAGCCTCTCTGAAACTGTTTCTCATTTGTTTGCACAACGTGTCTTCCTAACCGAGCGTCTCATTCTCCTCCATCTGTGTCTCTGTCTGTGTGTTGTAAACGTATTTCACGTGTTGTTTCTGTGTGTCCGTCTTTGACCCGTCAGTGTCTTTTGTGTCCCATCGAACAGCTTCATCCAACAACCACAAACTAACCAGGAGTTCCTCCAACCGCAGAAGCATCGCTGGGTTCCCCGAAGAAACATCCAGAGCCAAAACACCCACGGTCAGACACACACACACACACACACACACACACACTAACATATAACACCACATACCTCTTTGTAAGCGAGGTGTTTGGAGCTAAAAGGGCACATTAGCAACTGTTGTGCTGTGTGGTAATCTGATGAATATGTAGATCTGGACTCATGAACCTTCCCTCTCTCAGAGCTGTGGACTCTGTGACGTGTTGCTGGGTGAATCACTCGCCGTTGTTTTTGTAAGTCTCTGGTTTCTTTGTAAGAGGTTAATAACTTCAGGACTCGTATTCGTCCTGCAGTCTGAGTGTCAGCACTGTAGCCAGGTATGAAACGTGGTGTTTGGACTCTGGTTGTGTTAACATTTTGACCATGTTGTGTTTTTCTTAGAGCCAGAAGTCATATTTGAACAATAGGGTGGAATGATTATGGCGCGATGCAGGGGCACAGAAATCTTGTGCTAAATAACAGACCAATAAAACGCTATTTTATTTAAAACACTATCTTGGATTCTTCTTATCTTTTCTTGGGTTATAAAAGAATTTAATATGTTTACAGGTGGGGTTTTGTGTTTTTGTGCATCTGAACTTTTCTTTAGTTTTGTTCTGTTTTGTCTTTTAGCCTAATGTCTGCACCTCTGTTTGAATTTGTTGTTGTCACACTTTTTTCTGCAGCAGTGTGTGAACTCTGTTTGTAAAGTTTACATATTTAAAGCTGTTCTTTTTATCTTTAGAGTTATAATTAGAGTTGACACTGCTGATGTCTTAAGCCTCTCAGGGTAAAACTGCTAAAAAAGGAAGTGCATACACATGGAGCTAAGATGAAGATTAGTATACAGCTGGGAGCTTCTGCACTTGTGTTGCCATGCGTGTCCGTTAGCGCGGCCAAGCCCCAAACTTTAAACCTTAACATGAGGTACAGAAAAATCATGCAGTCATACCAAACTTAAAATGTCTTTATTTCTGCTGTAAATTTGTGAATTCTGAGTGTGTGGGGACTTTCTGTCAGAGCGAACATTAGATGAACTGATAGTTTTTCATTCCACCTCATTATTTCAGCCTCAGACGGGGTTCCTGCTCGGTACTGACTAGTTTCAGGACGTAGCTGCAGGATTAAAGATGTGCAAGTTACTAAACTGGGCCACACCAGTCAAAAAGCCAGTAAAGCTTTCAGTAATGAATTCATTTGGATGTTAACAAACATCTATGCAGTCAGAACTGTTTAGTAACTGTTTTATTGCAGCTAACGAGCATGTAAGAGGATCCTCTGTCTGCACGGATGCTTCGGACAGGAAGGAAGGACTCAGTTTTAATGAGGCAGGAAAACGACCGCTCACGTCGTTCACAAATTGATGTTGTAGTCGTTACTGATGTGAGTAAGCTGCATCCAGCATGATGAAGCTGCATCCTGACTCATCCTCACCGATGGGTCTCCGGTTACACGGCTACAACAAGAGCTTCACGAAGTCCTGATGTTCTGATTATCATGTGTTTATACAGCCAGTAATATTTGATAAATCTGACTTTTAGGGGGAGTCAGCAAACACACCAAGCCGCAGTTCTTCCTTCAGGGCCAACAGCAAGGGCCCCGCCACACCGAAACGGTACACACACAAACACACACACACCACTCACCCTAACCACCAAAGATGAACGCCTAATCCTGACGCTCAGCCTAAACCTAACCACGGGATGGGCATTTTGTCCCAAATATAGCCACATGCCAGTTTTCTGTCCTCGCATGTCTGAACATGAACGCGCACACTTCTGAAGCACGGGTGACTTGATGTGACTCTGTTGGTTGCTTCAGGGTGAGGTCCAGCAGGAGTCGCGCCCAGTCTCCCTGCTCCCCCGGTCAGTACCCGCCCTCCCCTCTCCGGCAGAGAGCCACCACCCCCGGCACCGACGAGGTCAAAGGTCACAGCACCCTGGAGAGGAAATCCACCAAATCTGAGACATCGGAGAAGAAGATCCCCAAATCCACCAGCAGAGAACTCAATGCAGGTGAAGACAAACGTGCAGCAGTAACGTTACACATGCCGCCTTAGCTAAGCGATCAGTTTTTTATTGATGCTGATTGAATTCAGGGGACGGTGATAGTGGTCAAAATACCACCTGGTATTTGTTCAGCATAATTCAGGCGAATGATAAACTCTAAATGTCGAAGAAAAAAGCAAAACAAGAAGGTCGCCACAGAATCTGCAGAACGCACATCAAGTGAAAACACAACCGAAGATGCTCCTGGCTTTCCTTTCTGTATTTGTACATGTATCAGCAGGTCTTACCTGCAGGGCTCTGGTGAGATGGTTCCCTCAGCTGAGCATTTATGAAGCTGTAATGTTGTTTAAAGGCTTTTTGAAATCTTTTAAACAGTTTTTTATGTTTTTTTTATGTCTCTCCATCCTCCCCAACAGAGTCTCCAGGCACGCCCACAGGAAGGAGCGTGGGTGGGACCACAGATGCCGAGGAGGCATCCAGACTGCTGGCAGAGAGACGCCGTCTGGCCCGAATACAGAAGGAGCAGGAGGAGAGACAGCGGCAGGAGGAGGAGAGGTGAGTGCTCCTCATACACAGCTGTTCACTGGACCCAGATGTTTCTGGTTTCTTCTGTTTCTGTCTGAACACGTGAAACGTTAGACTTATGATTCTTGATTTTTCTGAACATTTAATGGACATTAGATCGAGTTTCGCTCATAGTTCCATCATAGCAGTCAATACTGTCCAAAATGCAGCATTTTGTTCCAGTTCTGATGAGCAAAATTATTATTTTAAATCCCCAAAACACAAAATAATTTGTTAAATGCAAAGTTTACAGGGATTGTTGTAGATGGAACTGAAGCCTCAATTTATAAACAGTGTTGTTTTTTGTCCTGTTTATAGGGACTAGTTATGTACTTACTGCACTTTTGTAGCTGGAGTTATTCAGAGCTAAGACTGAATAAAAAAAAGTCATTGATCTGATTACTTTGACTGTTTGCTGTGTATACTGAATTATCAATATTAACAATGCATTAAAAATAGAAATTGTCAGAGGTGATTATCTTTGTCTCGTCCGTGGCGCCCTGTGAAGTTCAGACTGTGTGGTTTTCTGCAGGCTGAGGGCCGAGGAGGAGCAAAGGAGGCAGCAGGAGGCCAGAGAGCAGCAGGAGAGGGCGGCGCGGCAGGCCGAGGAGGAGAGGGTGAGGCGGGAGGAGGAGAAGGCGAGAAGGGAGGAGGAGGAGAGACGGCAGAAGGAGCAGAGATGGAAGGACATGCAGGATCAGCTGGACAGAGAGGTCCGTGTGACTGAAATGACCTATGATGTGTTTTATTGGTATGAAGGTGATGCTGCTCAGTGTTTGCATAGTTTCAGCTCAAATGAATAATTGTTCACAATGTTCACGGATCGTTTTGGCCCGTGCATTTGTGTTTTTATTGATGTACTTACATGAAAGTGTCCCACGTTGCTATCCTTACCCTGCTCTGAATACATTTACTTTAGGACTCAGTTTACTGTAAAAGAAGGATTTATGTCTCTGAGTGTGTTTAGGTTTCTTTTAGTTATGGGTGTCATGTGTATTGATTTAATATTATAAATTAATGTTAACATGTAGGTGAAAGCTTCATGCCATACGGACACAGAAGCAGAAAAAAATGTCAGAAGAAATACAGAAATAACAAAAATCTATTAAAAATAAATAAATACAACTAGAAACCGGATTAAATAAGACAAAAAAAATTAAAAGATTAAATAAATAAACAAATAAAAATTAAAAAGGTGCATAAATAAAAAGTAAATAATTAAACAAATAAAGTAAATTTAAAAAATGTGAATAAAAACATTTTTTTCTATTATTACTGCAGTTTATTTAATGCCATAATAATTTCATTATAAAATGCTTTTTTCTGTTATGTTTGTTTATAGTCCCTCTTCCAGATGGTAAAGTACAGAAGTCTGTTTCTGCCACTGTAAGAGCTTTTTTATTATATCAATAAGTCAAAATTGGAGTTTATTATCTCCAAATTTCAACTTTCAAACTCCAACTACTGAGAAAAAAACTTAATCAAGTAAAGCTTTGGAGATAAAAGCCCCAATCTCTGATTTATGAATGCCAGCTGAATGAAAACTATTAAAACTGTATTAAAAGAAGAAGTTGGTGAATTATGCAAAGAGCAGACACACAAGCTGTAGTACCATATCTTTATTTTCTACCTCGTACCTGTTCGGTTGCAGGTGCAGTGGTTAAACCCTGATTTATTATTACAGTGATTATAAAGAGTGATTAATGATCAGTGCAGATCGACAGCTTGTAGGTAAGACCGGCCATGGCAGTGTTAGAGAAGCAAAGGGGGCGGGGCTCCGGTTCGACTCTTGTATGTTTTCAGGTAACTCATGTTTACACGCTGTAAACTGAAGAATAGCGAGAATGTGATTGGCTGTGTGTTTTTCAGAGGGAGGAGGCCTTCCTGCGAGCTCAGAGGGAGGCTGAGAGGAAGAGGCAGGCGAGAGAGCTGCTGCACATCCAGGAGGAGCAGGAGAGACAGCAGAGGAAGAAGGTACATCTCCATCTCAGAAAATTCACCTTTTAAGATGTTTTCTCACGTGGGATCCAGACAGTTTCAGGAGACGCAGATATGACGTCGTTTTTTATTCGTATGATATGTTTACATTTGGTTGCTGTTCCCCTGACATGCTGCCCCCTGTTTCCCCTGTGCTACCAGGCAGGATTTGAGGCTTAGCGGGGTAACTGAAGGTTTAACCCTGAGGTTTTCAGGTGACGATGATTCACTTTTAAAGCTGCGTATACAATAGCAAGAGATTCACTCGTCACACATAACTTTGAAGCTGCTAGTCGCTTGCAGACGTTGGTACACTCACACTCTCTCTGGTCTCTTCAGTCACTGTTCTGCTCACTTCACCTCACCAGCATTTATTTCGCCCTGAGTCATTTGAAGTTTCTGTATATTGTTCACTGGGGTACATCACCACGGTAACGTATACCGGAGAACTAGCCCTCCCCAATCAGTTCTCAGGACAATGGATCATTCCTGGAAGAGAAATGATAAAATCAGATAAAATCTTTATCTCGTGAGGCAACGTCATTCCTGTTTTTCCTGTTGGCTGCGATTTTGAAACAGCTTCATTCTTCTGTAGGCATTAATACACGATCCCGAAACACAGCAACATTTTGTGTCTAAGCCTTTGTTTAATTCTGTTTTTATGTTTGCTTGTTCTTCACTTCGTCGCAGAGAAACGACAAAAACTGTCGTCTATGAATTTACTGTAACCTGTCAGACTCTGAAACCACCTTCACGTGACTGCTTACAGACGTCAGATTAAATGAAGCCATATAAGGAAAATTATCCTGGATGTGTTGAACGGAGCTCCGGCTCTTTGTTTATTCTTGGATTTCTATTTGTTCCCTTTTTGCACCGTTTTCAGACACTTTTACGAGCAGATGGATTATCACGACACAACATAAACTCGAAAAGTTTGATGTGATCGTCGCTTATTTCTCTCTGTTAACACCAGCCGTGTGTCTGCTTCTGCAGAGAATTGAGGAGATTATGAAAAGAACAAGGAAGAGTGAAGTGGAGCCTCCATCTGCTGCTCCAGGTAAATGGATGCAACACACACACAGACACACACACACACACACTACAAAACTAATGACTTAATTTTCCACGCCAGTGCCGTTCAGAGTCCTTTTCCCTGTCGTCCTTTGGATGGGAAGCGTTTTTGAAAATCTAATTTCTCCACCACGATCGGGCCTCTCTGTGAAATTGGATGTGATAACTGGCAGCTGCAGTGTGACTCAGCAGTGTTACACAGGTGGGGGAACAGCACCTCCTGATGGGCGGAGGTGGGATAAATAGCCAACGCTGAGGGGAAAAACCGCAGCGCTCGCTGCGCTCGCTGAACTCGCTGACCTGAACGGACTCGCGTGCCGACGCCTTCATCAGCACAGCCGAAGTGAATCACTCTGTAATCACTGCAGCTTTACACTGAAGCAGAAACATTATGATATAAAACATTTATAAGGAACATTGTTACACTCCTTTCACTGGCCTCGCCGGCAGGGAGTTCCACCCGCTTTTATCAACATCTTTTAAATACTTTAAACATAACCGGTGGTTCTGAACTGAAGGAGAAACGATTAAATATATCAGGAAATATTTAAGTAGAGGAAGCTGAACACCAAAGCATTCAGGGTGCCTGGTTTTTATTCTCCTCCACGCATCATTATGTGTGTAAAAATGGTTTGCAGTAACAGTTGACTGAGGGTGTAAAACTGCTTTTTTAACAGGAACGATTTTGTTTGTTTATTTGATATTTTTAACCGTGCACAGAAATATCGACGTCATAAGAAACTACAGCGTCTTGTACTAGATTTAGCTGCTGGCTCGTTTCTATCTGCAGTCACTGGGGAGGGAGGACGCAGAGCGCTGTGGCTCACGCCTAAAACAAAACCTGTAATAAAATCACAAATATCCAGGAAGCCTCGGCTCAGCTCGGGGTGTTTGAGGGCTGTGAGGTCTGCAGTGAAGTTTAATTAATGAAGCCTTTGTTGATCATAGTTTCAGGAACGCTGTTGGCTTGAGGTGCTTAAACCTCCTACTCTTAGTGGTTAAAGCTGCTCCCTGCAAATAATTATGAAGCGAGATAATCACCCTGAATAAGGCTACGTTCACACTGCAGGTCTTGATGCTCAATTCCGATTTTTTGATCAAATCCGATTTTTGTGTCTGCTCGTTCACACTACAAATAAAATGTGACAGCAAACGCGCTCTAGTGTGAACGCTCAAAGCGGCCGCATGCGCAAAAGAAGACGTCACACACAACGCGCTCTGTTTAGACCCAGAGCAACAGTATTGTTTGACTGATGGCCCTTAATATAAATTACATACAAAAAATTATTAATTTACATGTTGAAAGGGAGTGGGAAGAAGTAAACACTTATTTAATCCCACCCCTTTGCCATAAATTATCAGTTAATATTTAGTCAGCTTCCTTACTGATATAATTTGTAATAAAATACTATATATATATACTATATACTATAATATCACATCATGAGTTGTTTTGTTTTTTTGTTTTTTTTTTTAAATAGAGACATTCACTTAATTTCAATATTTTCCTTTTCTTTATAGTTCGAGAAGATCATATTTTTATAACTCTTTTTGAACAGTTTTATGTTTGGACATTGCTTTAATTCCATATTCAGACTGTTCCATAGTTTTACTCCATGAACAGAAACACAAAAGCCTTTTCTTGTAGTACGGACATTTATTGTTTTGAAGTTACAAAAACCCCTTAAATTATAACTTCCTTCTTTCACAAAAAACATACTCTGAATATTACCTGGCAGTTCTTTATTTTTTAAAGACTTCGGACTTCACGTTTCCCAATTTTTGCTTTAAGTTACTTTGTTATTTACATAATAATGTAAATAACCTAATAATGATCCTTATTGCTGTTTTAGAGGAGCGCTGCTTCAAAGGATAGTTCAGATTTCTGTCAGAATCTGCAGATTATACAGAACAAATAAAATGTTCACGTTTCTCCAACGTTGTCTTCCCAACAGTTTCACTGGATGGCCAGGAAGCGTTCGCGATGTCTTCTCCGGCGCTGATAATTGGCGTCTGTCTTGTGTCGGTGACGTAAAAGACGGATTTAATGCGTCCGTTCAAACAGCAGTCGCTTTCTGAAACATCGGATATGTATCGGATTCAGTACCACATACGAAAGTGACCCAGATCGGATTTGAAAATATCGGATTTGTGCCGTTCACACTGTCACACCATGATCGGATATGGGTCGCAGAGGGTCAAAAAAATCGGATTTGATGCGCTTTCGCCTGCAGTGTGAACGTAGCCTAAGGTAATGTGATCATGATCAGCGTCTGAACAGTAAATCATTTTTGACATGCACAGAATTGTCAAGTTTTCTGGAAAAGTAGGAGTTGTGATTTGGATCTCTGGATTTCTGCTTTTATCCTCACCTTGCTGTGATTTCTCACATTTCTCACTTTTTTGTCGTATTTCGTTTTCCAATGGACCTACCGTCTCGCTGACGTCATCGTTTGACGTAACAGACGTGCAGTTTGAATAGTTTCACCCCGAAAATCAAAAGAAGTGTTTAAGTGGACATTAATTAATGATTAGTGTAACTCGATTGGAAAGAGATTTTCATCCATGGTAACGTGATCGGATCAGAATCTTCCGACTGGTGTGTTTACATGAAGCATTTTTATTCCAGTCAGACTTTTAATCCGGTTTCTTGTGTCATTGTTTGAAGAGTCTATATATTAACGTCTGATGAATGTTTCTGTCTGAAGTTTGGTGTTGAATTTTTGAAAATGTGGAAATAAAGAGATCCTTTGAAAGTCTGTAAATTAAGACAGTTTTCTCCTTTTAAGAAGCGTAAACTATGTATTTGGGAAACTTTCAGCCTTGGTGGAGGTTTGGAGTCTCTACTGTTTCATCCGGATGCTTGTCACCACTGATAGAGGTCGAACATCTGAAAAAGGGTGCAAAATTTACTGCAACTATAAAGCGTTTCTCAGGATTCATTTTCAGGAAGTGATGCTGAGCACTGGTCACTGATCCGAGGCCGGGATTAAACCTTTATCACCTCTTTTATAACCTCGAGTAAAGACTTCCTGTGTATGTTGGCAGCAATCGAGGTGCGAGGTGAAGCTGCTGTCGCCCCGGAGGAGGACGCCGCGACTCCCGCTGAAGCCCCCGTCATCATGCTGGGACCCCTGGAGAAGAGCAGTTTGGACGAGCTGTCAGATGGGGTCCAGTCCATGGACGTGAGGTAGGTCTCCCCAAAGCGTGGCCTGTTCCTTCCTCCTCATCTCATTTAGTCAGCTGTCTGCATCTCAAAGGTTTCTGACACCCCAACAACTCAAAACCACGAACCGGAGGAAAAAACAGGACTCAAGTGCTGGGATTTAAAACGTGGGAGCAGAAGACATCATAATGCTTTAGTTCAAAGTGAGCCAGTTTGGCAGTATGTCATATCTCCTTACTTTAAGTTATATTAACTCAAATCCTTTTCTTTGCCTGACAGAAGCCAGCGTTCACTCGATTTAGTGTCAGGTCAGCTCTCATTCAGCACTCTGTGGTTGAGAGCGAGCCACTGGAGTGTTATTAATCCCTTTTCATTACAACCTAAGCAATCATAAACCATCTATAGCTCACATTACCTCTGATGTACAGCAAGGTTCAGTCTTAGGTCCTATTTTATTTCCTACTTGTAGGCTTCCCCCAGGCCTCCACATTTATCCAGATCAGTCTCGTGTCTTTACACAGCTACGCAGAAAACAGACAAAATCGATTGATCTAAATCACATCAACTATTTTGATCATTGCTGCAGCTCTCTTCACAAATTTGATATTTATGTGTGAATATCTATGGTTCAGTAAGACTAGAAGAGCTCTGCAAAAATCCTCAAATGCTAATAAAAGGAAAAACATAAAAATTTCCTAAAGCCAAGCTGATCAGCTGACCATTACTCTTTGATCTCTAAATCCAATCCAATTTTATTTATAAAGCACTTTAAAATACCCAGCACAGGAACAAAGTGCTGTACAGAAAATAAGTTAAAACAATAGAATAACAGAAAACAGCAAAATAAATAAATAAAACACATAAAACATAAAATTAAAACAGCCCTATATTAAAACAAAAACAAGATAAAACAGCATCGAATCACCTAAAAACAACTAAAATAAATATAAAAATAAAAACCAACATCTCACGTGGTGTCAAAGTTCAGGGTAAAGAGGTGGGTTTTCAAGAGTGACTTAAAAACAGATAAAGAAGTGGCCTGTCTGATCTCTAAAGGAAGCTCGTTCCACAGTTTTGGAGCTGCTACAGCAAAAGCACGATCTCCTCTAAGTTTACGCCCAGTCCTGGGTATCTTCAGGAGCAGCTGATCAGCTGACCTGAGAGAGCGGGTGGGTGTATAAGGCTGTAGCAGCTCAGAGAGATAAGATGGGGCTAGGCCATGGAGAGCTTTAAAAGCAAATAAAAGAAATAAATAGCTAATCTGAACTGCTGTGACATTACAAGGAGGTGTTTAGCCCTGCTGATCATTTACTCTGTAATCCATTCATCGTCTTCTCATCTCACGTCTGGTTAAAGGCTTCATCCTTCATGTCCACAGCCGAGCCTGATGTTTGTGAGATCAAATACTGCTCATTAAATACTGACGCTGCCTGTCGAGACGCTCTAATAAACTAAATGTTGTGTCTCTGTCATCGTTGTTCCTTTAAGCTCTCCATCTGTCTCCATCAGTCCAGTGTCCAGGGATGAGCAAGCGAGCGCGCACGAGTTCTCGCCCGTCACCGAGGGAACAGACGGCTGCCCGCTGGGGCACCTGATGGACGATGACGCCCCGGGGCGAGGGCAGCAGCAGGCTGCAGAGGTGCAGCCTTACCCCAAAATGCAGGCTGGAAGCGGGGTCGGAGACCTCAACAAGAACCTGCTGATTCACGGCTACAGCGCCGCCTCCGAGTCGTCCCAGCTCATCCACAGCGTCGGCCCGAGCAAGCTGGACATCCAGTAGCCAGGTAACAGACCCCCCTCCCCGACTGTTCTGTCTGTCTTCACTGCTCTACTCCATCCAATAAAAAGGCAAATACTCAGTTTTAGACGATATAATACCATGGAGAGGATTATTTCTGATATAGTCATCCCAGGTTCAGAAGATATTAGCTAAAAATGAGAAGGTTTGGCCAAGAAGGCGACCTATAGGCTGAAGGCTAATACAGAGGCCTGTAAACATCTGGACTGTGTACACAAGTGCTGTTATATTTAGAAGTCATCCATTCATAACATAAACACAACATGTTTTTGTACAAATACAAAATAATTATTTCGTGCTGTAAAGTGGTTCTAGCTGACTTTGAGCCTTCAGGCTCCTCCCTGCATGCTGCAGGTGTCTCTGCTAAACAGACAGAGAGGATGGCTGCTGTCAGCCTGCAGCAAGGTTTACAAGAAATCTGACAAATGTAACAATATGACAGATTAAACCAGCAGTTTATCTGCAGACAAACAGCTTCAGTTTTTGTTCTTAATTAAACAGTTTTGTCTCTGTTGTAAGATGAACAGGTGGTGGATGAGACTGACATGTAAATCTGTTGATTAGACGTTTTAATAAAGGTCTCTCACACACTTTTTACGCAATTGTGATAACAGTACAGAAAAAAGGACTGTACGAAAAGCACCATGATATGAGTGATTACACTTCTGAGCTAAGAAGACACTGCCGGACCTGAATCTCATGCTTTTAAATACAGTGAAACACACCATTGTCCTGCCGTGCTTTCGGCTCTCTGAGAACGCCTGCTTTCTTCTGTATGAAAATAACATGGATTTGTTTTAAAGTGTTGGGTTTAATATGTGCTTGTTGAACTAAAAGAATCCGGCTTTTGGTTATGTTGAACCCAAAACTTTACTTACGAACAGGAAAAAACAATATAAATATAAATATAAATACATAAAGTATTTGTTTTGCAGAATGTGTTATTTGTCATACTGAAGTTCTTAAATGTCTCTTATCTCTCTTTTAGGACCTTTTTCAGGAGGCCGGCAGCTAAAAACAGGAGCCAGGAGAAACAGACCAAGAGACCAGAACAGCAGTCATCATCTCCACAGGAAACGACTGCTGAACACCTGATTTCTCATCTGTATTACCAAACCACACACGCGCATCACTGTTAAGCTTCTGGCCACATTTTAGGGCAGTGCAGGTGGGCAATTACAGCTCTGAGAAACACAGTTTGACCTAATCATGCAGGTAATGTGATATATTTATATATATGTGAATATTATGTTACAGAGTGAAGTTTAGGTCACAGTTTATTCGTCTAAAACCCAAATAAATTCAAACTTGGAGCTACTTCCCCTCCACGCCTGAATCCAGTATTTCCCAGCTGCACTGCCGCCAAACATAACTCGCCCGCTTTAATCTGTCATCTCTGCTCTTGAAACCGTTGTAAATAGATGTTTGAGGCGGTCACGGTGGGGACAGGAAGCGGCTCCGTAGCAGATGATCTGGAGGAGAGCCGTGAGACTGATGCTGTTGTGTGAATCTGTGTGTAGCATCCTCAGCTTGCCGAGCTGTTTTACGGCCGTGGTTGTGGGTTCCCGTGTGTTTATCCCACCTCTGACCTGCTCTGCTGTAGAAAACCATCAGAAACTGAAACGATGAACCCGCTGTCGACCCGTAGCCTTTAGCTGTTGTTTCTCTGCCGCTCATCACTGGACCGACGGACCGATTTGAGGACTAGCAACAATCAAACACGAGGAAAAAATGCGACCCTTCTGTGGGGAAAATGCTACATGTCTTGTAATTTAATGTGCGGGCGGGGGGATATTGAGACAGCGTGTTGTGTATTTGTCTGGCACTGACTGTAACCACGCAAGCTGCAGTTTATAGTGTGCACTTACAGTAGTTGTATGTTTGTTACACCGCTCTGAAGACGCTTAAATCTCCAACCCACGTCCCCGAGTCAAATATACCTCACCGATTCAGAACAGCTTTCACCACCTCGCAGCTCATCACCTCTGAGGCCTTAAACCTCTGTGCAGTCAGCATCCTCCCCGTCACCCTCGGGCACGTCCACTTTCAGCTGATTTTAAAGGCCTGCTTCCACAAGGAGGAGAACCACAAACAGTCCCTGAGGAGGCGTTTTTGCCCTTTAGCTCACACACAACAGGAGATAACCTGAAAGTAAAGGTTAACCACTGTCCAGAAATGTTAGTGTTCATATCAACAGGTAAAAAACTCAATAACCAAACTCATATTTATGGACATTTTAAGGAATTTGAGCTACAGAAAAGCTTTAGCCTTTAAGTCACGGTAATCGCTTTCTTTCCAAGTTCCTTAAATCTTTATTGTTAATTTTATCTTTTTTTTTTTATTGTTGATTTAATGTATTTATTTATTTATTTATTTATGGTTTAGGTTTTTAGGTCCTTAGAGAAGATACTGGTGTAATCTTCAGTACCATTTATTACAACATAGATCGTCTTTATACAAAAACAAACCACCTAAATTTCCAGAAATGTTGCAGAAGACACATCCTTGGTGTCATGAACAGTTTTTTTACTGGATAAATAAGATCATTTATTATTTTGGCATGCATTGCAGTGTAAGCCTGTGCAGACACACTACAGCGTGGTTTGTTGTGGGAACCGAGGCCTCTCCTGCGTCTCCAGAGCACCACACAGAGGGGAGGAAAGCATTTCCCCGTCACCCCCAACGACCTCCAGCGCATTGATTTTTCTCATCAGCTTCCCTCCCTCCACGTTTGCTCACTGCTCCTCCAGATTGTGCTGAAACGCGTCGTCAGAGGGTCCCCCGGGTCCCCTCGTGTATGAAGTAGACATAAAGGATATAATGTTTATTCTAATCTTACCTAAACTCTGTGACACTGCAGCTTGGTGGAATATATCATTGTAAATGTGGTGCATGGAAAACTGCTGAAAACGAACAATAAACTTCATCAAGCCATTCGTGTCAGTGAGCCGGATAAATAAACTAGTGAATGGAAAACTGAATCATTAAGGAAGTGAGGGACATGTTTGAGATGTTTAGTCTTTGACCTTCATATGAAAACGATCTAGTGTAGGGCTTAACGCGGACGCTTTTCTTTATCATTATATCTCACTGTGTGTTGACTTGATGCTGCACTGAAATTAAAAATCACCTGCAAAAACTGGATGGATCTTTTTTTGATTTTGTTCCTGACCCCAGAATCAGCTTCTGCATTATTTAACCTCCTAAGACCCGAGCTCTTTCATAGCATGCATTTTTATTTTCTCTTTGATGTTTGGGCTGATTGGACCTGATGAATGTAAAAGAATTTTTACCTGATTTTTGTTTCCGAGAAAAATGAGATCCACATACGAGGACAAATTTTGATAGAACAGTGGCAGTGTCCTTGTAAGTGGATATCAGGCCCTTGTTAAGCAAAATTTAGTATTTTGGTTTGGCAACCCAAAATGTCATGTCCACATATGTGGACAGCAGATCGTAGGAGGTTAAAACAGATTCAAACTTCCTGTTGGGGTTTTCAGCCTTCAGCATGAAAATGATTTTGATGGAGATTTTTAAACCACTGACTTCTGAATTATAGCAGCATCAGAACCACAAAAACTTTCAAATCTGCAAAGCTTTTAACTAAAGGGAAAGGTTAATGATTTTCATTAACGCCAGCTGTGGCCTCAAGGCTGGAGCTGAACAAAACACCCTGATAACGACTGTGTTTAGACTGTTCCCCCCATTCCATCCAAGGCCACCTGGGTTGGCTGGAAGACTGTTTACTTAGCCTGGCGGGGCGAAGGACACTGTCTCAGCTGAACTCTGGACACACACATACACTGATATGCACACACTGATCCCCCCCTCCCTTTCCAAACGCCTTCGACGCTTGCGCCCTACCGGGGAAGATGGCAGTTGACTGGACCAGCGCAGACACGCTGCAGGACCGGATGCGCTGTCTACACAACCCATCAATACATCCATGAATCCTCTCTGTGGTCATCCTCTTTTCCTCTTTCATGGCAGTTCCAGCTATCCACTATCTTCACTCTCCATCCTCTGCACATGTTCAAACCTTCTCAGCCTCGTCTCTCTGACTTTGTCTCCGGCCTGAGCTGTCCCTCTGAAAAATCATAACATCTCTAGGTTGGCCTCCCCCACTTTGTCTCCAATCCAAACATCACAGCAGGTCTCACCACCATCCTCAACCTTTCCATTCACTCTTGCTGAATCACCCCTGAAACTCGTCTCCAGCCACTCCACCTTGCCCGCACTTTCTTCTTCACCCATCTTGTGCACTGTTAGCTGCTTTGGATGGTTGGCTGTCTTCATTTGACTGACTTTCCAGGCTGACTTCCGCCTGCTCCCTACTTTCACAACGTCATCTGCAAACATCATATTCCGCAGAGATTCCTGCCTGACCTCATGCTTTTGATATATAATCTGTTTCATTTGTCTGTTGTTAGCAATCTAAAGTTTGTGTGAAGGTAGGTACCAAAAACAGCTGGAAGGGATTTAGTTTGGATGAAAATCGGGTCAAGGTCACGGCAAATATGAAAATCAGTAACAATCTTATATTACCCACAGTTTTCTATTGATCAGTTCACAACAATATCGTAGGCTTTGGTGGACATGAGTACCCAGGTTGGCGAAGCTTTTGACCTTGACCTTCATTGTAAAAACCTGAATCAAAGTTAACCTTGAAAAAAAAAAATCAATATCATTGAAAAGGGCATAAAGAGAAAAAACAATTAAAAAAAACACCCCAGGGCATCACAATGATGCCATAATGTCACTGTATTGTATTAAAAACATCATAGAACATCAAAGTTTAGTATAGCCTTTGCCCTTCGGAGAGTTGCGCTCTCTGAGTACGTTTGTGTTTGAGAATCTGCCACAACTAAAACACAGACTAAAGAGGGAATGGAAAACATTCCCCTCATAAAAGTCCAGCAGCCAGTCTCCTCCCTTCACATACATTTGCAGGCTGTTGTAAACAGTGATAAACATAGTTGTGTCCATGTTTATCAAAAATAAATGCAATAAAGTAAAATAAGTATAACTTTTAATACAAAATTAGAAAACAAAATTACATAACATAACAAAAATATTAATTTCAACAAAGCTATTATTATTTGTTTTAGTCTGTTGATATTTTGTTTTATTTTCCTAATCTACAAGAAACGACTTATTTAAACTATTATTTCTTCATTTTAATTTGATTTTTAATTACAATAATAAAATATTCCAGCTAAAATAAATAAATAAAGTATCTCTATCGTAAATATGGTAAAATAGTTTTCATTAAAGCTAAACGGTGTGGCTGATATTTAGCACATATTTTTAAGAGGCTTTAAACCATCTTATTTTGAAAGGCCCGTGGCGGAAGTGTTGAGCTCAGGTTTTTTTGGCGGATCTTTGGGAGCAAATGTCCACACAGTCTCTTTATTTACAGTGTTTAACGGAAAGAGTAGCACGCAGCTGGCGTTTGGTTAAATTTAGCGACAGATAGGATTGTAATCTCGGTTTGTAATCTGTTATTTGGTCGTATTTTGGTGCGTTTATCCTTGTTTTAGCTAGCGTTGTTAGCCGTTGGTTGGCCTGTCGCGCGTCGCGGTCAAAGGTAAGAGAACTGCGTAGCATTAGCTGCTAACCAGCTTTATCCTTGTTTAGTTTAGGAAACATGTGTTATGACATGCAAGATGCTGTTTTTGATGCTCTTTAAAGCAAAAAGCTCCTCATACGGAACCAGAGCTGTGGTTTGTGTAACATTAAAGAAGAAGGGGCGTTGTTCGATTTATCGGTATTGCCCCTTAAAGCACCGCTGACCCTGATGTTCCTGGTGCTCAGTGAGTTAATTAAATGTCTTAGTTTGTAGAAAATATTCAGGTCGGTGTCATGTGAGACCTGCAGGCAGTTATCCAGTCTGAAAACCTACATTACAGATGGTTTGGATGAGTAATCGATTAATGCAGTGGATACTGGTTAACTTTATTTTTGATGGGAGTAGTTAATGCATGCTTATAATATTTGAGATGGGAGCCCTACTAATGTTAACTTAAGCTTGTTTAGCTTATGCAGAACGTTAAAAGAGTCTTATTTTTATATAGCTGTGGTAGCAGTTAGACTTTTACTAACTTTGTCAAATCTATTTTGCTGAGCTAGTGTTTCCTGAGTTACACGATTTAAAAATAGTTTGGCTCATATCTGTAGATTAGAAACTGAGTATACATACTATGGTGGAAAGTGTCAGGTGTCGGCCCACCTCTGTCCAGTTGTTCTACACCAGTGCGATGTTTTTGCTGAACCTTATTAGGTTGTTGTAAGCCTATGTGTCCATAATTTTAATAACCACGTTTCTTTGAACTTTTTGAAATCATGCCTGCAGTGAAGTTTAAGCCCTGTTCAAGCTTTCTTGCAGAAATGAATGCACTAGTTGAAAGGCTGAGTTTTGTCCTCTTGAGCACCTGCTGCAGAGTTGACTGTAAAATTGGGTGTTTTCTCGGCACTCTTGATGTTGTAATAAAATGCTGTTCTTTCCTTTAAGGTTGACAAAATGTCAATACCACGGTCTCGATCACCACATTACAGGTAAATACGCTGCACTAACTGTACTTTTATACATCCATTCTAGCGTGTGACTGTAGTGTTTGGTTACTTGGGGAATATTTTATATTGTCTGGTGTCTGTTTTTAGATATTTAAGATATCTAAAATTGTTGCATTTGATGTTCATTTGACGCATGAAGGGGCGTTAACCCTGACATTATAAAAGTACTCTCAAGTGTATTCTTAGAGAGAAGATCTATGCTGATGTGATGCAGTTTACATCTTCCCAGGCGTGTGCTCAATAAATCATCGTTTGACTGAACTCTTCTGGGCCAGTGTTGGTTTTGTTCCTTGCCTCAATATTTTTGAATCGGGACAACTGCAATGCTCTGTTCACGGGAACATTGCAAAGCACCGTAACCAACTTTATCTGGCAGAGTTCTTAGTTAAAGAGAAAAAAAATCTGACCATGTCACAGCTGCACTGAGGTCATTATTTTGGCTTCCCAATTAGCTTTAAAGTTGGTTTTAAAATTTGAAAAGTTGATTTTAATGTCCTGTATGGTGTGAAACCTTAATATTTCTCAAGCAGTTTTATATTTTATAGTTTAAATAGTTCTGACACGCTATCATCTGTTATTGGGTGTACTCCAACACAGCTAAACTCACAAGTGTTCAATTTCTACTAATTTTATTGATTTTAAGTTACTGTTCTTGTCATTTTTACTGGTATATTGTTGTTTTTCATTACATCATTAGATTTTTAGAAATGAATCAGATTTTTTAAAACTGGTAATTGCAGTCCTTATTGTTTTGAATATACAGTGGAACCCCGACTTACAAAATTAATTTGTTCCAGGGGGACTTTCGTAAGTCAAAATTTTCATAAGTCAAAGCACCTTTTTCCATCGCCTTTTGAGTGAGGCGATGCTGGCTGAAGATGAAGTTCTTGGTGGAGGAGGAGGTGGCGGAGGTTGGAGAAAGCATACGTATGCATACATACGTACGTGTACATGTACATAACATTATGGGATTTAATTAAATTCTTTTAAAAATTTCTATTTCATCTATTTCGTTACGCGGGCATTCGTAAGCCAGGGTTCCACTGTACTTATTTGCTTATTTTCTTACACTATCTTGCTAGTGTTCTAGATTGTACTTCCAAGTGAAGTTATGCTTCACAAAAATTGATTTAAAATTATTTTCTAGATGCTGATGTATTAATTCCGGTGCTATCTGTTTCTAAAATGATATATATATTTTTTCTATGTTCACTTTTTCAGGAGGTTGCCATTGGAGGAACCTGGCTTTGATCCACACAGACCAAGTGGAGATCTGGATGGGATTTCTATGGACAGAAGGGAACGCTTTCGGAAAGGTTCTGAAGAAATCAGGGAGAACTTCAGTGAAGACATGTATCCAGAAGGGCAGAGGAGAGCCCCTCCATTCACAGATGACCATCGATTTGAACGTCAGCCTTACAAAGACCGGGAGGAGTTTCACCACAGGAGGCTATCACCCCGCCATGATGTACGCTATGAAGAATGGAGGTTTCCCCCAGTGAGAGATGGAGGATTTGATGGAGATAGGAGAAGAGAAGGGTTTAGAGAGGAATTCCAGAATTTTGAAAACAGGAGTCGGTCGCCTCCGAGGTTCACGAGGGAAAGGTTGCCACCGACACAGAGGTCTAATTCAGACCAGAGGGATTCAGGGATGGGCTGGAAGAGAGAGGAGCAGGTCAGGGATCGGTGGAGGTTCACAGACCTCAGTCCCAGTTTGAGGTCTGACGACCAAAGAGTTGGAGGAGATGGGGAAAGAGGAAGGAGATTCACTCAAGGTCCTAATAGAGGCAGACAAAGGGAGAACCCACATCATGAGAGGGGCCTCCCTTTTAAAAGACAACGAAGAGAAATGGATGACGTCAATCATCCTGGGTAAATTTTAAGCAAAATGCTTTGCAGCACTATCGGGAAATGAAGAACGTAGAAGATTCCTATCTTCTAATTTTCTGTAGCGCAAATTTCCTCACTGTTCATCTTCATGCCTTAATTTCACTAATGCACTACTCTAGTGTTAAATATTGCATGGCTTATAGTTTCTTACCTTCTTTCTGAGAAATGTAAAGTTCTTTTTGTCTTATTTTGACCTCTTTTCATTATTTGTGTTATCAGTGATAATACATTAATGATTACATATTGATTCATTTAGGTTTGATTATTTCCAGTCTGAATTTAAAAGTGAAGATGTTGAACCGCCTCCTCTTATGCCACCACAGGTCCAGGAATGAGAAGGACTTTGGGGAAAAGGGTTACTCAATGGAAGGAACCAGACATGAGTTTGGTGAAGACACTCGGGGAAACCTCCCCCACGGAGACGGTCGGTACTCGGGGCCACTTGTCATTGAACACGATCACGGCATCCGAGACAATAGAAAGCTGCCACGATGGGAAAGGTTTGATGACCACAGGGATCTCAAGCCTGAGTTTGATCGACAGAGGAAGCCCCGTCCAGGGGGCTCCTCTGAGGAGCTTTTTAGGAAGACGGGAACCAGGTTGGATGATCAGGAAGATCCACAAGAACACCGTTATCAAGGTAATTCGGGGGAATCAAACTATTTTGAAACTAGGAGAAGCCCTGTGCTTCAGGACAGGTCAAATGCAGCAAGATATGGTGTTCAAGGTGGCCCCATGAATCACAGGGGGAGAGGTGCCACTCAACCAGCAAGAAGGAGGTACAACCCAAATCAAAGCGGACGGCCAGGACAACCAAGAAATCACCCACGCTTACAGCAGGCCTCCCAGGGATACCAAGATCTTCCTCGCGAAGAGCAGAGACAAGGGTTCCACCCCGTTAGGGAAGATTATGACGACGACACTGAAGATGAGCCCAACTGGGCAGAAAAAGACAAACTTCAACAGTGGGAACAGGAAAGGCCTAGAAGTCTGGAACGGCCCCCAGGGAGGGATTTGGACCCTAAAATGCCCCATTTGAGGCAGCAGGGATGGAGCAATCAGAAAGCCAATAATATGACGGTTTTAACAGAGGAAACTCTAACCATCAAGGTGGACATGAGTCGGCCCATGAACCAGAACAGGTAGAGTATTTTTTTTATCTTATCAAGGGTGAGGGGTGAAAGTTCACACTTTCTTTTCATGATCTTGTGAAGAAGAAAAAAACCTATGAAGCTGCCACATGGAGTTTGAAGACTGGCGCTGAAAAAAGAACAAATAATTTCATGTCATCTGATATCAAAATTGATTTTGGATGAAATTGATCTGAATGCTGGCAGATTCAGAACCAGTACTGGAAATGTGTTCCCTTATGGGGAATTAAAGGGACCTACCCAATCATATGTGCCGTTACCTCATACGGCCGGGATGCTTCATAGAAGTTTCTCCAAGGAGTCCATGTTCATTTAAAGTGGAAGTCACTCTCATGAATACTTGTGGACTGCAGGACACCTCAAGGAAAACAAAAGGAACTTCCAACTCCATGATGATGTTAGTCCCGAACCGAATATGGCCTCTATTTTAGGAAGCATGGTGCTGATGCGGAGTCTTCATTTGTGCTTTTCAGAATTCACCTGGAAGAAAATTTGCAACAAACTTGTTTCATTGAATTCAAGTTCCAGTCGCACAAATAAAGGAGTCAATTTTGCACTTGATTTATTTTTGTTGAGTTAAATTGTGTAGATGAATCCAAAGGACCTGTTATTTGGTAATGAAGATGACTGAATCCTAATTTATCCCTTTTGAGGATGGAAAGGTGCAATTTCTACCCCCAACTCTGGATGATGTGTGATTTGAAACTGCTTTAAGAGGCATATTTACCTTAAATCTACAACATTGTTGGTTTTTACTGATTGATGGACTTTGAAAGCTGAATGTGGGATACAAGACACAGTACTGACAGGATTCGATCAGCAGATGCAACTCCTGTGGGCGCTGGCAATCACACGTTTTTCAGGAGGATCTCAGACCGTCTGAGTCTAAAGAAGAGTTTACTACTGAAACCTACATTGAACCATGTTTTCTAAAATCAAAAAAAGAGTGATGTGCACCCTCCAAACACCACCTCTCACTCCGTCATCACTTGGTAATATGGTGTCTTTGGTGTGCTGATAACATAAAGAGAGTTTTTGCTTCTGCTTTCTTTTGGAGCTGCTTGGAAATGAAAAATGATCCTCAGTGAATTTAGGATTTTCCTCGTATGTGCATTTAAGGACACAGTCAGTGACATCTGGACTAATGCTGTTGCTACTGGAAGAGGAAATATCTGTTCCTTCTCTTGTTTTGAAAGGGAAGTTGAGCAAAGCTGGCAGTAACCGATGGTACTACTAAAAATAAACATGGAAACTCTGATATGCGCTGTGATAAACCACACACCTTGTTGTCTGAATGCCAGAGAGGAAGTTCACTACAGCAAGAGAAAGAAGAAGACGATGATCTGAAGGCTCTGCCATGGAGAAAATGTTGGGAAGCCATAAAATGAGCCATTTTGCAGGAAGACGAGAAGACTTGGCAGCCACTGTTGGGCCACATACCAGAGATGACATTTAGAAATCAATGAGAAACCTGTGTGCACCAATCAGTTATGGGAAGAAGGAGAGACAGTGAATGGAGTCCTGCTCAGAAAGTGCATGCTGTGAGTGAGTTTTGGCCATTTCATGTTTGTATACGCACAATCTTATTGGAAAGCGTGCCGAGGATCCAGATGCAAGGAATCGTCCAAGTAAAGGAAGGTACAAGCAAGTCCCTGTTTTGTGCAGCGAGCCATTGGAGTCTGATGGATCATGAAAAGACTTCAACTTCACGGCCTAAACATTAGTTACAGGCTTTTTGAGGAGGAGACTAATGACGTGAATATCATCAACCAGCTAAAATAAAGGATTCATTATCATCATCATCATCATCATCATCATCATCATCACAGAAGATAACTGGGGAAAATGCACCCTCATTAACCCTTTGAAAAGACGGCGACGAAGCTATAAACCTGAATAAATTAGGAGCTGGAGCATTTCGAAGCAGCAAACATAAAAGGATGATTTATTCTGACGAAAACTGAAGTGAAATTGTCCTTAGTTTAAGAAGAGAAAATAAATCCAGGAACATAATCTTCAGTGGTGACAGCAGAGAATTATAGGCCTTGTCAATGGTTTCAGAAGAAGACATCAGTAATCACTATTGTTGAAAGGAAAAATGGACTCCATATACAGCACGGTCACTAATCTGGATAACTGGAAACCTTCAATCATAATCACATCTGTTACCAAGAGGTTAATCAGCATCGTGCTTCGACAGTGCTTTGAAAAGGAAGCTTCTAAAAGAAGTAATCGTCAGGAGGAGGATACGAATTTAAAGATTGTGTACAATTGGACATTTCTGTGTCGTTCCTCTTGAACCGTGACAGGACTGGAGAATCCAGCAGACAAGCGGATCAGATATCTGAACTAAGAGTGGAAGATTTCGTACGAGAAAAGAAGTGTGAACTTTCGCCCCAAGCTTTAACTCACCTGCCAGTTATATAAAAACAAATAAATAAATTTTAAAAAAGCGTATATTGGGCTTCTCTGGCTTCTCCTTTAAGCCTTTTTAAATATCCATTAAAATGAATAAAATTGGTGTGATTCTCTGTGCGCTTAAGGGTGAAAACCTTTCTTTTTATTCAAATACAAGACTCTAGTTACTGTAAGCATTGTGATTTGTGGGACTCGTTAAAGGTAAGTTTACTGGGTAAGGTAACGGCTTTTTTACTTAAGTGTGATTGGTACAGAAAGGAGTGTACATTTAATCTTTTACATTTCCATCTTTTAAAAAAAACACTGCATTAAATAAGGATGTAAACAGTGTAGAAACAAAATATTAAAATGGCATTAAAGCTAATTTACAGTGAATTAAGCCATGCTAAACAAACGCCGATTCCTGGCCACAAGGATCATTTATCAAGTGTTTATTCATTGTGTTGGTATCAATCTCCCTCTTTTCTTCCTCGTCCTGCAGCCCGCTGTGTTATTCCTCAGACAGGCAGCTCTCTTTAGATCTGGTCAATGTTGGTCGCCAGCGTCTGGACTTCCTGCCCATGCTGGAGCACTCCGGCACATATCAGGAGACCGCCATGCACACTGGGACGTTTGCCCAGGAGATTATCACACTCGTGCACCTTGTCAAAGGTTAGTACTGCATGTTGCACACGGGGCCTGCTGATGTTTTCTGACAAAACAACAAAAACTGGGTCCAAGAATGTGTGGCACAGTGTTTGTGGCAATAGATTTTGGTAGGTGCGGTTATTGCACTCCTTGTCTTCCTCCTAAAACTAGTCGGAGGCTACACAGTCTTAGGCACCCACAGGTGGTCTTTGCATTGCTCTGCAGCATCAGCCAGGTTAGGCTACCAGTACATGAAACAGTTCTCCACGTGGTGCAGGGTCTGGTTAAAGTAAACCGGCCAGCTCGCGTCAGATCTCCGGAGCCGAACCGGAGGGATGAAATGCGGCTCCGCTGGGAGCTTACTTTGTTTTCTTAGACATTAGCAGGACTTGCTGGTTAGCAGCAACTAAACTTTCAAAATAAGAGTAACGGGATTCTGTTGTTCTTTAGGACAGAGTAAAATTACCAAAAAAAAGGATAAAAAAAAGAGAATAGTGCGTGTAATCATATAGAAGAAAAGTGAGCTAAAAAGTACAAATAGTCGTACAATATGTGTGTTTTAAGTGTGTTGTCTGCGTTTACAGAGCAGTATTTCAGAGGGGATGGGATCACCCTGAATCAGCGCTTCTCAGCTCCACAAGAAGGCAGCTTTTCTGAAGAAGAGATGGAGGAGCTGACGTCGGACGAGGGATTCGAGTCAAACCAGTAGGTGGACAGGCATAAAGTTTGTTTTACCTGCCGTCAAAGTGATGGTGAAAGCAGTACATCAATTATAAGAAATATCTTCATTTTTTTTACAGACGCCTTAAAAATGACTAAAATCTTTTCTCTCGGCTTTCTCCTTCTTGTCTGCAGAGGTTTCAGTTTGGATATGAACTCGCTGCTCAGTGACGACAAGCCTCTGTTCTTCTCGAGACCAACGCAGGTAAAAAAAGAAAAGAGAAATTAAGAAATGCACTCGATACTAGAGACTATTGGGAGCTCTGGTTTCATTAATCCTTCTGGTAAATTGACCTCAGGGCGTGAGGCTGCAGCCGGTGCGAGGTCCGGGTGACCTGAGGCACGACCTGGAAAGGAGGCGACAGGAGAAACTGGAAGGGGTTAAAGTTACAATAGCTGGGAGCACTATGTCACAGCGCCCCCTGGGTGCATGCAGGTGGGTTTTAAGTCTTCTTATCAATCACTTGGCAATGTTTCTGTAGATGCTGTTTTTGGCAGAATATATTCATGTGCAATCATCAGAAGGGCAATCTTTCTTAGATTAGGTGCAAGGAGGTAGTCGTTGTTACGTGGACCCTCCAGAGCACAAAGAGGACTCTGGTCACGAGCGTAGCAAGGAGTGAGATCATTACTGGAGAGCTGAATGGACATCATGATGTTAGTTGTTGGTTTTTGTCCTCTAGTCACATGATGGATGGCATGCGCATGTACTTTTTAGGTTGATTAAACATCTGTGCAGCAGGTCAAAGTACAGTGTGCTTATGGGGAAACATCCCTGCACCCCCAAATTATGGCAAAAAACTAAAATAAACAAATGTGAGTGAAGTCAGTAAACATTCCTTTGAGCTCCACGAATCAATAACTCATAAGATAATGTTGTAAAAACATGGTCCAAGCTCCACCAGTAGCCCTGATTTCACGCTGCAGCCCACTGCACTGAGTTTCTGTTGTTTACACATTTTTATTAGCATAATTATATTACAACGTTGCTGTTGTAGCCTGTAAGAGCATAAAAATGGTCCCGTTTTAACAAAGAGTCAAAAGGATTTGTTTAGCTTGGAGTTGAATGTCTTTGAGTCACTCAAAGAACTCTTCAAAATAAAATGACCTCAGTTTGTCACAAACAGTTAAACAGGAAGTGAGCTCCCAGTGAGCCAGGCTTTATTTATTAAGCTGATTTTTGGTATTCAAGGTGTTTTACCTGTGGTCGTGTCATGTGACCTGACTTGCAGTAGGGCTTTTATTCTTTCTTGTGGTTTTCATCAGTGGCTCAGTGGGATGATAATGGATAGCTCCACCTTTAGCAGGCTGCACCTGGTGTCTGAAAGAAGAGTCGACGCATGTATTAAAAAGATGTTTGTTTGCCTCCAGATGTTTTCTGCACATTGACATTTAACTCGCTGTTGTGTTAATTTAACTGTCATACTGTAGCAGCTGCACCGTGGGCCAACATGCTGTACAGAGGAGTAAACACATAAAAACAGCAACGAAAAAGACCAAAAATAAATAGAATACAATAAAATAAACACGTCAAATCCAAAGAGAAGATGTGGAGGAAGAGATTTAAAAAGGTTTGTGTTAGTCGGCCTGATGTCCCAGGCCAAGGAACGTATTTGTGGTGGTGGTTAACGCCAAACTCCATCAGCTCAGTGTTTTTATCGTAATGTTAAAGGTTGAGGGCCATCCAGGCTTTAATGTCTTTAGGACACTTAAGCACAATATCCTTCACAGTTTTAAAAAACTGAAGTAAAGTTTTATTCTTGTCACTAACTGATTAAATAGTTTTAAAATGTGTTGTTTTTGTTTTTTCTGTCAGTGATTCAGTAATGGGATACAGCGACAAGATGTCTCATATGGACCACAGGAGACGAGATGGAAGCACGGTGAGCATTAAGAGCCGGGTTACAGCGAGTCTCACCTGGCTTAGTCATGTGACACGTTTGGTGATAACTTCCTGAAAAGGTCAAAGTGGGCGTGTCCCAATCCAGGGACTTCATCCTTTGAACGCTTGAAGTCCGCGGCTGTTAAATGGGACGGTCTAGCTTACGATGTGCTACTCAAGTTGCCTAGAAATCCTTATACTTTCCGCCAGAAGTGTTTTAAACAGCAAAGGAAGGGATGAAATTAATTTAGTTTTGGATTTTATTTTATTTTTTTACTTTTACTGATTTTTTTTTTTTGCCATGTCAAGTATCTTAAGCTGGGAGACCACAGGTCTGTAAAAACATGATTAGCTGATGTGTTTAACCCTTTAAACCCTTTAACTATTTTTAAATCCCGGTAGCTCTGCAACCACGTGAGCTAGCGCAATAATTTTTTTTGCATATGAAACCGGAGGAGTTGTACTTACATCTTATGCCATCAGCTTGTCCTCGGTCACAGTTTCCTTCCACATATAACTTTGAAAAAATTGCATACAAAGCACTTGCAGCAACAAAAACATAATATTCCAGAAACACTTTTTGCCGATCTGATCAGCTGTTTGTATCACTTCCTACGTCGGAACAGACGTCAGCGCGAACTATCGCATGTCCGCCATGACCTGCCCGAAACCGGAAGTGACGTCATTTTCGTGGAAATGTAGTTTTTTACCATCAGGGCCTCATGAGCCTATACTGGTGTTTTTAAAAGTTATGTGTGTCGTTTCTGGGATGCTTAGGACTCATATTGCACTGCTGGAAATAGTTTATTTTGATGCATATGCTGCTTTTTTGCAAATTTGCACTATAATATTTATTTTCGTTTTTCCTGCAGTATATAAAAATTGGTGTATTTCAAAAATAAAACTATGAAGACACTCAAAATAAATTTCCTGTGGTGGGAAACTACTTTGTGCAACTTTTTTGTATTTACAGTTTTGAGGGATAAGCCTCTTAAATTTCTCTAACTAGAAATATATGTTAAAAAAACAAAAATGATTTTAATTTCTTTTGTAGTTTATTGCACTTTTTTGCAATTTATGTAATTACTATGCACTTAATGCAGATATATTATTAAAATTTGGGCTATAATGGTTGTATTGATGTATAGCAACTTGAAATTCTCCCAAAAATGGCTCCACAACATGTAAAAAATATAATATAAGCAATTTTTACAGTGTCTATATGGAGGTATTGTATATACAAGACACAAATATTGTTCTTTTAATATATTGGCGCCACTGTGTTTGTCTTGTACAGCCAGTGACTTGGGTCTTTTTCTGCTCCACAGGGACCGAGGAGAGGAGCTCTGAACAGGCTGAACGCAGGCGCCCAACACGGGAACAGTCGCTTCGGCTTTCAGAAACAGAACTTCCGCAACAGCTCTGCAGGTAAATTTAACAAGATGGCTAAAAGAAATGAAAAGTGACTGAGGAGCTGAGGAGTCTGATCCTCCTCACTGCTCATATTCTCAGGGTTTAAGGTCGTCTGACACTGATGGTCATTTCTCACCAGCTCTCATGTTAAAAACATATAACAGAAAAAAGTTTTCTTTTAAAAAGATCACCTTCCTCCTTCCGTACAGCATGTGTGCTCGTGTTGCTGTCACCAGCAGAAGCTCCTCCCTCTTTAACCCCACCTCAGTCTTTATTCTGACTGCCTCCACCTGGAGCTGGTTGTAAAGCTGCTGAAAGGCAGACGTCACAGCCGCAGCTCGCTGCTATCTGAGGCTGGCTGTGACACATTTAGTCGGCTTTATTCGGTTTGTCCCCGTTGTGTAACAGACCTTAAGCTCCTGCCCTTCTCCCTGCCTGTCTGAGGCGCTCGGTTAGTGGGATATTCCCTCTGAACTTTACCCTGCTGACACATTTTAATCAAAGGTGGTTTCCTCACCCGCCCACACAGATCAGCTTCCTGGATCTCGTCCAATCCAGTCTTCTCGCCTCGTCTCTTTCCAGTTCGACCAGTTAAATCCTTGTTTTTTTTGTTTACTCTTCACCCCCCTGTTAGCCTGGAGTTTCTTTCATCTCTTTCTGTCCCCACCTCCACAGGTCCGACCTGGTGACCGGGCTCCTCGAGTGGTTTCCGTTTGCATTTATAAAACCAGCCGTTCTCGGGCCGACCTGCGTCCATGGTAACATGTCGGATGTGAAGAGGCCTCTGCTGTGGCGGTGTTTTTGCGACGGACGCAGCAGACTGAGAGATGAAGTAGAAAAATGTGAAATACTGATTCGTGCAGCGCTGGTCTGTGTTTGCACCGGTTATGTTGCTTCTTCTCCCTCATAATTTGATTTGAAACCATTTCAAAATGTCTTCGTGTTGTCGGTGAAAGTCTGAGAGTTTCCTCACGAACAGGCTCGTTTTTACCCGTCCCTGAAAGTCTGTTTGTAATGAACATTTCTGTGTTTTGGTGACAGGTTTATTTCTTTGTCCTTGTTCTGTGTAGACAGTTCACGCCGCTCGCTGAGCAAATAAAACGTTTGTTTTTAAATTGTGTCTGTCACTCGATTTTAAAAGTTACATTTGATTTCTGAGGGAACCCGTACGCAGAAAAACACATTTGAGTCGTTGGGTTTTTGAAAGCGTTCAAACTTGTTGAGAAGGAAAAACGAGTTAAACTGTGTGCTCAGGAGTGTGACATCATGAACCACACTTAGGGACAAACGCTCCTCAGCTCCCAGTCAAAGACGCACCGAGGGTTAGAAGAAAATGGTCCAAATAAAATCAGTCTTTTCTCTTCACACATGTTCTGGCATCCATGAAAAATGAGGTTTAGTAAAATCGGCAAACACAGAAATCCTGAAAAATGTGTCAGTGTTTGTCGACGTGTAACAGACAGCAAAGAAGCAATTTTAAATGATATCTTTGCTTCTAGCAGCCTGTCACAAAAACGTCGTTTGTTTGGATTTTTTTCCTTGAATGTATTTTTTTAAGCCAAAGATCGATTAACAAACAGCTGCTAGTTTCAAACTCAAACAAAATAAATAAAGAAACTGAACAAGCGGAGGCAAAAGAACAAAAACGGAACAAACCTGTACAGCAGATGTTTACACTCATGTCCTTTAAATGTAGGAGAAATCCAGCAAAGCTCTGAGTGATGAGTCCAAATTTAAAATTTTAAGTCACCGGCGGTATGTTTGGAGGTCAGGAGCTGCAGCCATCTGTGAAACACTGTGAGGGTCATATTTGTGGCTCAGTTTCAGCCAGCAGCGTTGGTGATCATGTCACAATCGATGCAGAAAAGTACCTGTCGGAGTTTGATCCACCCTGCGAGACCATCTGGAAAGCATCTGATTGGTAAAGTCTTCATTTTTAAGCGTGACCCAAAACACAGCACTGTCATGTCATGGATCAGCCTCCCCAGTGTCCGGACCTCAACATTATCACAAGAACAAAAACAGAAACATCCACAGAAGAGCTTTGAATGTTCTTCATTAGCCCAGAGATCTGTTCCTGAACACTATTTAAAGAAATGACAGCGCGTTCAGGCTGTGGTCATACAAACACTGACTTTCAGGCTTGTTATAATTGATATATGTACATGGACTATATTTCCAAATAGGTTTACATGTTTCAATAAATCATCTGTTTTCCTGCTGAAATGTAAAGAAATGAGCGTTGACTCGAGAATTTAGACGAACGTAATATGAAGTTTGAGTTTGATTATCAATGATAATTATTATTATCGGAATAAACATTTAAAAAAAAGTTCTTTAATTCAGTCGTACGCTGTGCTCTACAGCAGCTTTAACTTGGGACCAGTGTGGTGTGCAAGTTGCCGTGGTTATGCAGACTTAATTTCATTTACAGGTTCAAAAAGACAGTCAAAGCAAATCCATCTGATCTTTGATGGTATAACAAGTTGTTTATTTCAAACAATGTGAGAATACATAGCGCTGAAACATTTACTGAGGTTAAAGTAAAACCTGCTCAATGCTCTTCTACGTTACCATCTACTTCTAACTGAATATACATGTCTACAGTCACATATCACATGACCCCGAGCTCCGGCGCCACAACAAACTGTGCGACTTAGTTTCGCTGTGAGCAAACGTCATGGCAGCGTAACAGTTCAGGCAGCAGCGAAGAGATAATCCGTCTCCAAACGGATCTTTTTAGAGCGCTCGCTTTACGTGTGCAGTGGGGGGGGGGGTTCTGTGAGGAGCTCAGACAGAAACGCTCGAGAGCTGCTGGTAGAAAGGCAACGAGGAAGAAGGAGAAGCAAAACAGGTCACCAGAGAGCAGCGTTTAGTGCAAGATTTCACGTGGCTCAGTGAACGCTCTTCAGTGGGTTTACTCAGCACTCAGTGTATCTGATGAGATTTTGGGAGTTTTCTACATCATCAGTGGGATTTCCCCCCTGAAAACCTAAATAAATAGTCAATAAATTACAAAAATGATTTTGAATTGTGGCAAATGACATAATTATGTGTGGCAATTATTTCATGGTTCATGCTTTAAAGGGGAGATGTTCTTTGGGCAGTTTTAGGCAGAGAACCACGTGATCATGAACTCAGGAGATCAGAAAGCTTAGAAGC
This sequence comes from Neolamprologus brichardi, assembly GCF_056152115.1. Lineage (NCBI taxonomy): Eukaryota > Metazoa > Chordata > Actinopteri > Cichliformes > Cichlidae > Neolamprologus > Neolamprologus brichardi. The sequence goes on from NC_142112.1 coordinate 36,638,207, forward strand.
AACGATGACAACATATTACAAGTAATCACTCCACCTGAGAGTGCCACAGGAACGCTTCTTTCCCTGAATCAAGATTTTATGACATTATACTGTTTAAAAGCTCCTTTGTAAATTCTGTTCCTGCCACTCGATGTCAGTGACAAACTCGCAACATTTACAAAAATATGAAGAAGTAATCTAATTTTTTTCTTTCTGCAAATGTGTCGTCTTCAAACACACAGATAAATGAGATGTTTTTTATGTTGTCATTTGTGCTTAGAAATATATAATCGTTTGCATGCTGATATAGTCATAGTCATATCCTTATTAGGTCTGATAAGACTCTGTGTGCACTCGTGTACCATGAGATGAGAGGAAGCAGCCTCGACGTTGTAATTCCCTTATAGCTGTTGATACCAGACTGTTCTGTTTCTTGATGTACAAGACTACACACCTTTGTGTGTATTTGAGATGTGACCTATTGCAAGTTCCTGTTTTTATAGTTTAGCAAGACGCTTACTTCTGCTTATCTGCCTACCTCATACACAGTTTAAGTTCATTGTAAGGTTGTATGTCTATGTATAGTATGGCTGGAAACACACACACACACCTATACGCACCTACACACAGAATTCAGACACTGATGTTGTTCAGATATGACTGCTTAAGAATGTCCTGTGTATTTGTAATTGCATATTCATGAATATGCTGACAATAAAAGGGTTCTAGCGAAGGAATCAGTTGAAGTTGGTTGACTTCAGGTGAAGGAATCTTTTCCTCGACTTTGGCTGACTTCCCTCGCACAAACACGGAGAGCGCCTTCTTGCCTTGTTTGTCGTGCAGTTGTTGGGTTTTGTGCCTAGATAAACCCGACATGAACGCAGACCGATGAAACTCAGCAGCAGCTTCTTCCAGAATCTTGTTAAAAATCTCAGTTTTCTTGTAGCTTAACATAACTTTCATTAGCTTTCATGCTCCTGGTTGTTAAAACCAGGAGTAATCCACAGCACGGCGAGGAGGCTGGCAGCTCTCCTGTGGGGGCCCCCGCAGGTCCGCCTGGTGGGATGGGAGAGCCTGTAGCACCCAGAGGACGCCCGAGGGTCCTCTAATAGGATTACAGGTGAGTCCGATGGGTTTCCAAAGAGGGAATTAGGCTGTGTTACAGTCAGAGGCGGGAGCCGCAGGGCAGAGGCCGAAACGCCACCTCTATGTTCTCCTCCATGATGATGTCGAAGCGGCACATCAAAGGCCTGAAGGAGAAAAAAATGTATCTGTTAATACAAACTGTAGCCTTTGAAGTGGACTTATTCTGCTTTTCTCCTGTTCCAGTGCAATATCAAACATGGCCAAAGTGTCAAATAATGTAGGCGTATTTACAGGTAATCCCAGTTTTTTTATGCGCTTGTCTCATAAAGAGGGGAGGTCACTAATATGGTTATTTCACAGTTTTAAGATGTAAATTTTAAAAAGTTAAATATGTTGTGCTATTATATATATATATATATATATATATATATTTAATATTACAAATATTCAAATAAAAGGTTGACACAATGACTATGACAAAGTCTAACATATCAGAAGAAAGTTGGCTTAAAATGGGGAGTGACTAAGAGAGAGTCTAATATAAAGAAGGATTATTTTGAACTGTGACTCATGCATGCATGACTACTCTAGCAGAGCCCAGTGATGTTTAAAGATTTGTTCGTTTGTGAAAGAGCAAACTGGAAATTGTCTAACAAAACAAATGTGCAAGTATTATGTTTTATTTCAACCCTTTCAATGGTGACTTATTTTTTTTAATGTAAGAAATGCGTAAATTCAGCCTGTTAAATACGACCAAAGCTCACAGTTATGGTTACATAAACACAGATACGGGTATTTATTTATAATTCCTGCACATTAGTGCTTCAATAGTCACATAATTTATACTTGGAATAACTTTTTTAGTTGCCAGGTTGTGGAAAATCCCCCAACAGTGTGATAGTGTCTGCAACTTTAATTCACTGAGAAAAGGTTGGAATAACGTGGGCAAAAAGCAGCACACTGGATAAATGAAGACTGATACAAAAAAAACACCGTACGTCTCCTTAAAGCCTATGTCTCCTTAGAGGCGTACGTCTCCTTAGAGGCGTACATCTCCTTGGAGGCGTAGGCTTTGGAGAACAACAGTTTAGTTTTGTTTCCTTGTAGGATGTCACAGGTCAGACTGAGAGAGAGAGACACCTCCACATAGATTTTGAGACAGTTTATCTCTAAGACTGGTTCCTATTCAGAAACACTAAAATTAGATCCACCGACCTCTCAGGAAGCTCCAGTGGCGTGAAGCGGATTCGCAGCAGCCGGATTTTGTAGCGAGGGCCGATGACGTTGCCGGTGTTGATTCGCAGGGAGATCTTCTGGATGTGCTGCAGATCCTCATCGAACTGGGCCAGCAGCCGCGTGGAGGTGTACTGCTCAAACCGGAGCAGCTTACTGTGCGCAGAGACGAGGAGACCGTAAGGTTTAACTCATTTATTTAAAGTCTGTATTTGTGTGTTTATGTTGGAAAACAAGAAACACAAAAAACTGAAAGATGACTTTTATCTCATATATATATATGTGTGTGTGTGTGTTAGGGGTGCAACGATACTCGTATCGATATTGAACCGTTTGATACAGTGCTTTCGGTTTGGTACGCATATGTATCGAACAATACAAATGTTTTTATTTATTTGATCAACTTTTCTTCTGACGATGCTGTCTGTGTTGAACGATCAGTGGATCTGCGCTCGACTACTCCGCCTAGGCTGCACTGTCGAACGCAGATCCATTGAGCGCAGCGCAAGCTAGCAAGACAGAAGCTAAGCTTGTTGCAACATGGCAACTGCCTCAACGCTACCCGACATTGAACCTCCCCCACCCTCATTCAGATCTGGCGTTTGGAACTGTTTTGGTTTTCATGTGACGTATGACCCTGAAGGTAAGCGCGTCATGGACTAAAGTAAAACAGTATGTCGGATGCTCAATTGGTGGGAACTAGTGCGTTAGAACAGTTAGCTCGTTAACGTGTTGGCTGTCCAGCCCCACGCACGGGGCGATCCGCGGTAGCTCGTTAACAGAGATTTGCCGTGTTGTGGCGTTAACGTCATTTCAGATTAACGCTGACAGCACTAGTGGGAACACAACGAATATGACTGCACTTTTACTCCGACATCATCCTAGTGCAAAGACAAGTGGAAGCAGACAAAAACAACAAGCACGCATGCTACAAACTTTAGCCGAGTCATTTAGACAGCCGTTAGCACATGATTCTCCTTATGGGGACCTGATATGTTTAATATGCTGCTGAGAATATAGCCCAGAAGAAGCGTATAGTAGAGCTTTTATTTTGGAAAGAGACATTTCTCTGTAATAAACTCTCTTTTCCAAACATGAGTGATTTCTCCATCAGATAGATTTTTTTTATTATTATTTTGTTTCAGCAACATTAAATTTAAAAACTGTACTTTTGAGTTAAAATATATATTTATAATTTTAAGAAATGACAAATTAAAAAAGCATGAACATTTTTTTGTATCGAAAAAGTATCGAACCGAACCTTGAATTCTAATTCTGAGTTCAAGTGGTATCAAAAACAGCTTTAAAAGTCTCAAATTTACATTCAGTCATTAAAGTTTTCATTGACTCAGAATTTAAACTCAAAATCAACCATTTTTCCTGCTTTTCATGAATCCAGTCTGTGTGAAACAGCAGAAAGACTCACTGGTCTATTCGGGCCTCTGTGACGTTCCTGCCGCTGTGCAGCCGGATGTAGACGACCCCCCAGCGCAGGTACTGGTTCCATGTCACCATGTCCACTCTGTACATCAGCTCTGACACACGGGACACACACAGCGTTAAAATCCAACACAACACTCAATCATCACTCCTTTCTGTTAAAAGGTCCTCAAATATTTTTTCTTTAAAAAGTCCCAGCACATATGGTAGTTGGGGTCCCACAGTGGGATCAGCATCCACAGAGTCCAAATCCTTCTTTAACTCTCTGATGTCCAAGTCCTAACCTCTAATCCTTAACTCTGTGCTCCCGTAAATATTATGATATGGAGTGATTTATTTTGGCTTTTTGAAATTGTTCTTTCAAGTTCTGACAGTCCGAGTACAAAATCATAATAATCATTCTTGTTGACGCAAATTTAAACTCTTAATAAAATAATTACATTAGAATTTAATGTCAAATCCTGTTTTTATTAAAATCAAACCGTTTGGGACATTCACTGAACCAGCACATGCTACAGTGCTGTGCTTTTAATCTGGCTATAGGTGGTTGCTAGGCAACATGATACATCATGCGTAATGAAAGTTTTGTCAATATATTATTAAATATATTAAAATGATACAATGCTTTTCTAAGGTTACAGGTGCATTAACACTATGACTGAGCCAGTTTAGCCTGCTGATTGGTGGTTGCTAGGGAACACAATAACGTAATAATACCTGATGTAGATACGAACCTTCAGGGCCTAAGATCATTTTAAACCTTGTTTTGGGACAAATTAATCACGTTTTAGGACGTCCCTGACTTGAGGTTATGCCTTTCTTTTCATTTAGTTAGCAGCTTCAAAATAACCACCAGGGGTAAGTCTGTGCTGCAGCTGCGACTCACTATAGGAGGCCGTCGCTCTCAGTGTTAGCGAAATTCTATTATTTTCAAAGTCTGCTTCACCTGAGACGTGAATTTTTATGAGGTTCGTGTGTCATACTTACTCTTGTAGGGCAGCGCGTCGGTGGTGCTGAAGAAGACTTTGGTCTGTCCGAGCTGCTGCAGAGTCTCCCTCCACGGGCTGACGTCATAACCTGCAGGTGAAGCGTACAGGTGTTAAGATGCCTGATAGATGTCCAGCATTTTAATGAAACAAATATGAACACTTTCTGTGAGTTACTGGTCGCCAAGTTGCAGGTTATCACTGACGACTAGCTCATCAGCGCCCCCTGATGCACCCCAGCAGACCTGCAGCTAGTTTCTGTGAACAGGCTTCTTTAAATCTGCGCTGTTTAACCCTTTAAGACCATAGAACCAAGTCCGCCAGAGCTTACTTTATATTTTTACATGCTGTGGAGCCATTTTTGGGAGCATTTCAAGTTGCTATACATCAATACAACCATTACAGCCCAAATTTTAATAATATGTCTGCATTAAGTGCATAGTAATTACATAAATTGCAAAAAAGTGCAATAAACTACAAAAAAAATTGAAAATCGTTTTTGTTTTTTTAACATATATTTCTAGTTAGAGAAATTTAAGAGGCTTATCCCTCAAAACTGTAAATACAAAAAAGTTGCACAAAAAAGTTTCCCACCACAGGAAATTTATTTTAAGTGTCTTCATGGTTTTATTTTTGAAATACAACAATTTTTATATACTGCAGGAAAAACAAAAATAAATTATTATTTTTTTTGCAAATTTGCAAAAAAAGCAGCATGTGCATCAAAATAAACTCTTTCCAGCAGTGCAATATGAGTCCTAAGCATCCCAGAAACAACACAGAAAGTCATAAAGTCAAAGATAACTTTTAAAAACACCAGTATAGGCTCATGAGGCCCTGATGGTAAAAAACTACATTTCCGCGAAAATGACGTCACTTCCGGTTTCGGGCAGGTAATGCGAAAGTTCGCTCTGACGTCTATTCCACCGTAGGAAGTGTTACGAACAGCTGATCAGATCGGCAAAGCGTGTTTCTGGAATATTATGTTTTTGTTGCTGCAAGTGCTTTTTATGCAGTTTTTGCAAAGCTATATGTGGAAGGAAACTGTGACCGAGGACAAGCTGACGGCATAAGATGTAAGTACAACTCCTCCGGTTTCATATGCAAAAAAAATTATTGCACTAGCTCACGTGGTTGCAGAGCTACCGGGATTTAAAAATAGTTACACAAAACAGAGCGTGCTGCTCCAACCGGTTTTAAAGGGTTAAAGCTTCAGAACCAATAGGTGTCGTCACAATGGTGGCTCCATCTTTTATATACAGTCTATTAGTCTGCAGCCGAGATCTAATTCTGTTTTCTCTGAAGCATCACTTAAATTTAGATTCCTTGAAATGCGTGCAGAATCGCCCGTAGAGCAAATTTAAACTTAGATGAACTTTCCTGATTGAGACGATGGAAAACTTGCTCACTTAAGCCAAGTTCTGGATTAACGGGATTAATTGCAGAGTATTTATCTGCAGGGGAAGAACAGCTTTAACAGCATAAACATTATGTAGCAGGAGTCATTCAGGAGACTCTCAACGTCATTCAGTGTCAGCACCCACCGAGTACGGGGCAGGAGGCCGGTTTGAAGGCCTCGCACTGCAGACAGCGGCCGTCCAGGAAGTCGCTGTAGGACGAGCAGGGGTAACCGGTGAGGGTGCAGGTTCGGTTCAGAGCGCACAGGAACAGGAAGACGGAGCGCTGATGGTCACACACAAAGTAAGATTTACCTGAAGGACAGAGATCACAGTGCGCTCAGCACATGTGTGTTATTTAATGTGTGTGTGTGTCTCCCTAGTTTGTGTGTGGGCTCACCTGAAAAGATGGTTTTGGGACACCCCGGCTGGTCGGCGCCTCCGTTGGCGTAGAAGTCAATGTGGCCATGAGCTCCTCTCAGTCCAAAGGCTGCACAGAGAGTGCAGCGTGTAACACAGCGACTCTTACATGAGGTCACGAAGGTTTATTGCTTTTTAATAAATACTTTCTAGGTTCATCTCACAGGCGTTCGCTTCTTTCTTCTTTCTCATCGACTCGCGCAAACTCTAAATATACATATTTATATATTCATGGTTGTAACGCTCTCAGTGAGAGGGGAGATGTTCTCTAAATCTGACTCCAGAGTTTAGATAAAAGGGTTCAGTTAAGCTTTTTATTTTATTCTGTTTTAAATTTTAAGTTTAGTTTATTTATACATTTAAAAACCATGATAACCTTTTTAGTGATAAAATAACAACATTAATCATTTTCATTTATTAATAATTATACCTATATAACTATATAATGATTTAAATTTAAAAAAAATAATTAATTTTTTTCTAATGTAAACTTTTTTATTATATATTTTTGTATGGCTGAATATTTTGAATGTTCATAATTAAAAACATTTATAATAATATTTATATTTTTAATAAAAAGGTAAGATGTGTTAAATAGAATTAATTAAAATTATATTAACATTTTCATTCAGTTATATAACTATATATATATAACTAATAATTTAAGAAAAAAATAATGTTTATAAACAGAATTATCTCTACTTCTAATGCCAACCCTTTTTATTAATAAAAATGTGAAATATTTCCAAATAACAATAATAATTCATAATAATATTCATGCTGTTAGTTTATGTAAAAGCATATTAATACAAATAAGTAAAATATAATTAAATATATAAGTCTGAATAATTTATGATCAGTAAATATATGTATTCATCTATAAATAAAAGGATTTATTGTAAAAGAAGGAAAGAGATTTTAATGATTTAACAGCTAATAACGTAAAAACATTGTTAGGGATCTGCGACTGATTAATAGAAGATCCTACAAGAGCTGCTGTGACCTCACAGGCAACACTCGTGTTTGTAAATTAACAGATTTAGTTTTTTGTTCCTCACACCATGACAACTAAAAGCTATTTATTTCCCAGTTGCTTTCTTTGTGTGTAAATGATCAAAGTAATAAGGGTCAATATTAAAATGATATTACATCACTATTTAAATTATTATTATTTCTGTGTTAGATGCTTACAGTTCATGTCGGTGTGAAGGACGTCCACAAACATGGCGTCTGAAGGGTCCAGCCTCTCCTCCGGCGTGGCCCTGGTGAACATCGGTCCAGCAGGGTCCAGCCCTGGAGAAGAGGAAGGAAAGAAGGGAGGAAGGAAAGAAGCAAGGAAGCATGTGAGTGCTTTTGTAGTTTTCCATCTGCTCACTCCACAGCGCTGCTTTCATTTAACTGAAAGGTTAAGAACATCTGACATAAATACATGATAATGAAGTACATTTACTCGCATACTGAACCGCTCTGAGTACTCTGAGTACCTGTGATACGGCCAATCTTCCCCTTCAGGTTTGCTCCCACAAAACCAGCCAGATGAGCTCCCAGACTGACGCCGATCAGGTGAACTGAGCTCAGAGAGGCTCCTTCAGCCTGTGGGCACAAAAGCTCAGCGTTACAGGTGAGGTATAACTCTTTTAAATATACAGGATAATAAAGAACATGACAGAACTGCTGATTTTAACACAGACATGTAATCTAATCTCTTTTTCTTTACTAAAATTTAAAGTGCCCACAAAGTGGCGGAAATACCAAAAGCACCAAAACTTAGATCCATTCTTAAGTACTTGAAGGACCTGTAACCTGGGAAATATTTAATACTGGTCATTTAAAAACATCTGTAGACTGGCTGAACTGGTAATTCTAGGCTTTGAGCCGGACTTCTTGGGTAGGGAAATGGATTTGGAGCCATTTAGAGCATTTTAATGTATGTTTCTGATAAATAACACATTAGTTGAATAAACAATCTGTCCAAAGTTTGTGAAGTTTTATGTTTTGTGTCTTTGCATTGCATTGGTACACTTTGCCAACTGAGACTAGAAACAACTTGAACCATGGCCACTGCTGGCTCTAATAATCCTAGATGGTGAGAACCGTGAAGCTTAAGTGGACGTTCAAATCTCAAACTTATGAGTGATGCTGCTTCTATTGGTCTATTGGTTCAACAATAGACTGCAGGATGATTACAGGAAGGGAAAATAAAAGTTTGGGCTGAAGGTCTGTCTCACCTCCATCGTCATGATGAAGCCCGTCAGGTTGAGAGCGGCCTCTCTGGTGTAACTCACAGCAGTGAAGTAGTTGAGGTTGGCTGCCCCTTTGTTCCAGTCCACCACGACGATGTTCATGTCTTCCTGCTCTGCTAGCAGGTGGACTATGTGGTTGATCCAGATAGGGGGAGCGCCGGTGGGCCGGTAGCCATGGATGACAAAGGCGGTGGGACGGGAGAGGTTGAAGAGCGGCTGGGAGGACAGGTGGCGGTGGTTCAGTTCGCGGCCACAGTCGAGGTTGGAGCGAGTGTAGAGCAGGAGTCGCACGTACAGGCTGGTTCCCACGAAGCAGTGGGTCAGGTCGAGGTCGGTGAAGTTATCACAAGATTCGCCTGCTTTACTTTCCTCCTGGCCTGGAGTCACAACATCGAAGATCAGGAAGTGCAAACTCAACTTTTACAGATGAATTCAGGTTTTATGTAGAATTAAAATGAAAAACTGCTCCAAAGTTTCTACAGGCTACAGTGGGAATATTTGTTTCATCCATCTCAGTTTAGTAGATTTTTATATCATTTTAAAGCTAAGGCACTAAAAAATTTCAAGGTAAAGAATCAATGATACTAATGAGCCCCAACAATCAGTCTGACTGCTGTAGACCGCAGCTCTACAGGAATATCAATCTTTATTTATGATGACAATATTAAAGGCTAATATTTTTAGCTAAATAACAGCTTCAAGCAGACAGCCAGTGTCATCATCCTGGATGATTCATAAACTGAATCATGGATTCAGGCTGACAATTTCAGATTCAGGCACAATCCACAGACGGACAGTAACAGGTTCAAAAACTGTGAAACTGCAGCATTTTGAAAGGAATTTCATTTTTTAGCTTCTTCTCATTACTTTGGATTGTGTTAAATGAAAAATAAAGACTATTAATGACTCATTTTATGTTATTGTGTAATAATTGGTTTTGAATTCAGATAATAGCCTATCTACCAACAGGTTTGCTAGTTAGAGTTAATTAATTAATTAAAAGTAAGATTTAGTTAGTTAAATAGTTAGTTTAGTAGTTTAGTTAAATAGCTTATAGCTTAAGCTAGTTAGTTAGTTACTAGCTAAATAGCTAGTATTTTGGCTTAAGCTATTTAGCTTAAGCCAAAATACTATTTTGGCTTAAGCTATTTAGCTTAAGCCAAAATACTGTCATCAGCAGTGTTGTTTCATTTCACACACTCGTCCCTCTACAAATAAACCATAAAATAAAAAAACATCTCAAACTGCTTGCTAAAACCAATGATTAATGTTGTGTTGCGGTCTACGTCTTAAATTAGCATTAGCTACATGCTAAAGCTAGCTAGTCAGCTTTGTAGTTATATAAATGAGCTGATTTATGCAGCGAGTGACAAAATATAGGATTTGTTAGTGCCTTTTTTGAATTAATAAAGTGTAGACAGGCTCTGTAGTACTTCTTTTGTAGTTTGCAGAAACATTAGCCTAGCTTAATAGCTTAACACAGCTGCTATTTCTATTTTAGTAACAACTTTTGTCGGACCGCTACATGAATTGGGACTTGACAGTCTAAACCTTCTGGGACTGTATTCTCTTATTGAACTTGTTCCATCTCAGAGGAGAGATGAAAGGTATCTTTGTTTTCCATAATAATTTGTGAAAACTTCATCTGTCATAAATCACAGATAACTGAGCAAAGAAACTTTTTGAACCCCTTTTTTTGCTAAATTTTGTCTGAATATGAAGTAGAAACATTTTCTTCTGCAGATATGATATAAAGTTGAGTTTAAAGATGGCCTGTTATGTTTTTCCTTATTTAATTTACACAAATAATCCCCAGTCTAAATGTACTGCTTCTCACAGAGGGGACAGCCTTACGCACAGAAGCCCCGCCCATCTGATGCTTGAACCTTCTGATTAAAAGGGGCTTCCAATCACAGTGAGGGACGGAATAAATTCCTTGTTTCAGACAGACACAGGATGAATTGAGGGGCTACACTCAGGTCTAGTCAGGTCTAGTGTGAGATAAATAAGGATTATTTTGCTCTCTGAATTTTGCAGTACTATTGTAGATATATTTGTATATTTTATCTTTTTTGAATTGGGACTGTTCATATGTATATAGTGCCGCAGAACTGTGCACCTTACCGCCCCTCTCTTTTCCCACGTCTGCACTGGGTAGGAGATGCTCTAAATCTCATCGTACATGTGCATATTGACAATAAAAGGTATTCTATTCTATTCTAGTAAAGCTAAAAATGAGCATAATCTCCACTTTAAACCTGATGGCAAGTGTTGTCTTGCTTGCACTAGCTTGTGTATTGCTAATTTCTTGACATATTTTCTGTCACTGGACTGATGCAATGACTGATATTTATCACCTACAAATATAAGAAGCATTTATTGACCCATGCAGGCAGCTCAAAATAAAACAACAGAGTGTAAATTTGGCTGTTGTTAGCTGTGAGAGAATGTTCTCATGACCAGGTCAAAGGTCATTAGATTAGTTTACAGTTCAGTGCGCCTCGGATCAGGTCTATTTTTCCACTGGGTGTTAGTTTAGCCTCTTTAGCTCTGTGCTGATTAATCTCAGAGAGCAGGGAGTCTTGTTAGCTTGTTTAAAGTGTCTGTAGCCTGCATGTTGTCAACTACACAGACTGTGCAGCACTTAGTGTGACTGGGTTAAAACCATGCTTATTATTAAAAGGTTTGTTGTTTGTGAGCCCTTTCCTCTAAAGACACTCATTCATGATTGTCACCATCCTAATGCAGAGGCTTAAGAAACCCAGGAGAGCGTTTTTAATTAAATTAGGAGAAATAAGTGAATACTTGTGAGTCAATCTGGGCTGCACCTTTATAGTTTTTGCAATCTCAGAGGTCTCTACAATCTGCCCAAACAGGATATTTTTAACGTTTCAGTTCCTTCCATCATAAGAGCTGCACATGGGGTGAATCTTATTATAATACACCCGTCTGGATACTGGAATTAGGGGCACCTGGATTGACAGGTGTCTTGACGCCGGAAGCTTTACCTGTTAACTGTTTGCTAAGCCTCACCTTTGCTGACTTGAGTCACTAAACTGGACCTCTGCACAGTGTTTGTGCTGCATAAAGCCTGCACGAAGTCATCTCAGACTCAGTTAGCGTGCTAAATGTTAAACTTCATGACAGCACAATTAGAACAGACTGATCAAGTATAGAAATGTTTAAAAGAGTTGCCAGGAGAAAGGCTCTTCTCTCTAAAAAGAACGTGACAGTGCAGCTTAGGTTTGCAAAACTGGAGATGTTTGACCATAATGCACAGCACCACATTTGGAGAGGTGGAGGGCTGACGATTTGGGCACCGTGCAGTCAACCATGAACTCCTCTGTATACCAAAGTATTCTAGTCAAATGTAAGGCCATCTGTCTGACAGTCAAAGCTTGGCTGAAACTGGGTCATGCAACAGAGCAATGATCGCCAGCACAGCAGCACATCTACAACAAAGGCTGAAAGAGGACAGAATAAAAGTGCTGCAAAGTCCAGACCTCAGCCTGACTCAAATACTGTGATGGGTCCTAAAGAGAGCTGTGCATGTGTCCACAAACCTCAATCAACTGAAAAAACAATGTAAAGACTCCACAATCATGTGAGAGGCTAATAAAGCCAAACAGAAAACAGTTCATTCATATAGATTATTACAGCTCTGCAACTGTGTCCATCTTTTATATACAGTCCAGATCAGGGCGTGCGTTGTGGGTTGGGGTTTTGACTTCCTGTGTGAGCAGCTCTCACACCTGAGCGCAACACTGCCCTCAATGGGATCAGACTGCTATAAAAAAGCACTCATCCAATCAGCACCCACCCGGAGCACAACCGGTGATTACAGCTGACACACACACACACACACACACACACACACACACACACACACACACACACACACACACACACACACACACACACACACACACACCCACACAGGCTCTGCTAACATTTATATGAAAAGCTCTTTCTCACTCCACAAACACTCAGAGTGTCTGTTTCTGTTTATTTAGACAAACAGACACAATTATTTTTAACTTTATCTTGAAGATAAAGCTGAGCATAAATCAGGTTTAAGCTTTTGCTCTGTCAGAAAACTGCACTTTTCTTACCTTTGCAGAGCACAAGGAGCCCCAGCAGAGCCAGGAGCTTGCAGGACAGCATCCTTCCCACGACCACAGTGACGCAGAGACAACGATCAAGCCGAGGAGACTCGCTGTGAGGAAGGTAGGAGATCTAAATGCAGTGTGAGGACAACTGAAAGGAGGAGGGACTGCTGAGAGGGAGGGAGGGAGGAAAGGAGGTGGTGTCTTTACTTGGATCAGTTTCTAGAAGAGTGGAGAGAGGAAAGAACCAATGATAGTAAGAACATTAAACAAATGAGATAAAGGAAAGGAGCGTGAGCTGATGGATTGAGGAAAGAAAGGACAGAGGAAGGAGGATTTGATTTGTGGTGAAAGGAAAATAAAATCATGTAATGTGATTTAAAAAAGGTGAAAGCTTCAGAGCTTCAGGGCAGACGATCACTTCATAATCCAGGAATTAAATTTTACAAAACCTGACACCTCCTTTAATGTTTAGCACAATGAGATAAAATGTGTTTTTTCAGTTAATAGAGTGAACAGAATAGAGAATTTCGCTTCCCAAGGGTGAAAAACATGGAAATCAATGATTCCAGAGGTGAAACAGCTGTTTCACCAAAATCATTTTCATTATATGTAAATGATTATTTGCATATATTTATACCTGCTGCACTAAACCGAACAATTGATGCTCCTGACTGAAACTCTGGGGTTAAGAAGTTATTGTGGAGAAAAACTTTAACAAACTTTTCAGTTTTTAAAAAACTTGCTCATGAATGGATCCAGAGGCCGTCCAGGAGAACAAGTCCACTTCCTGTTAATTCCAAAAAGTTGATTCTGTGCATCTGGATGTAGCGTTTTTATGGGAGGAACATTTTGTCACTCATCCGAGTGACTTCTTCAGTCTCAGCTGACTGCCGGCTTCCAACCTTATAAACATTACCTTTATAAGGTTATTAGCCCACTGAAACATTTCTCCCACTGATCGCTACGTCCAGATGAACAGAATTAACTTTTTGGGATTTACTTACCCGGATCATTGAGCATGCACTTCCTGTTAACTTTGTTGTACAGAAACTGGCTGCCATTCAGACAAGAGCACAGCAGGGGGCGCTTGTGAGATAGTCCCAAATGAATGGGAGTGAATGGAGCTAAAGGTAAAAGTGCTGCTGTCACACCCACAGTGGGTGGATCTGCACGTCTCATTTAGCACAGACGCAGCGTTCCCATGTATCCAGGTCTGTGACCGGTGCTGCAGCACACATGACTTATGACCCCCCATGTTGGCGCATCTCCTCTCAGAATCGAGTGAATGGACCTAAATTGCCAACATCATGATTAAGACTTGCTTGTGTTGCGTTTTTACAAGAAAAAACACAAAACAATGACAAGAGTTTACAGAAGAAAAGTTAATAGGATCTTCATTCGTTCTGATCTCAAACACTCCGCCTATGAAACAGGAAGTTGTTCGCCATGATAATCCAGGTCACGTCTGTCCATGTGACCAGCAGTGAAATGTTCCTCTTCTTCAGCCTAAACATCATTACATCCTCTAACTACACAAACAGCAAAGCGATCCTGAGGGAATCATAAAGTCTCAAGGACACAGTGTTTGTTTTTCAAGAGATGAACTGATCAAAGGAGTAAACTAGAAGCCCTCCACAGTCAGGATGTGAGCTTCGTTTCTCCAAAAGCAGCCCTCAGATCTCTTTCTATGTGACCCTAAACAAATCCTTTCTTTCACTTTCATTTTCAAGACTCTCTGTAAGAAAGGGTCGAAGTGTTTGTGTGAGGATCTACTGTGAAAAATAAAGAATAAAAAGACCAAGCAGGCGGAGTTTAACCTCTCAGTGTGGGTTTATGTTGTGTCTGCAGATTTGAAGTTTTAAAGACAAATTTTGCAGCTCGTGCTGAAGGTTGAGCCTGTTGTGTTGCACATTACCCTGCCAGCGAGGTGACCCACTGATTAGTGAGGGATGATTATGGGTGAAGTCGGAGACACCCACCCAGTGATGGGTAATAATAGCTCCACAGACTCTGACCACAGTGCACCCAGCCCATCCTGGCCTGTACTCGACATAAACACATGTAATTTACCATCTACAGAGAGCCGAGGCCAGAAGCAGCAGGGGACTCGGGAGAGGCAGAAGCAGAGAGCTACAGTAACGTCAGAGCTAAAATCATGCAATTAGTGGTGGAAACAGCAGCCTGCTTTACTGTTCAAATGCATGCAGTGTGCATAGAGAGTTTAATTAAACTGTTTCTAATCTAAGCAAGGGTTAAATTCCCACCACGAGATTTCAGTCATGAAAGAAAAATCGTACAGATTTGCTCTGTACTTGCGCTTTCAGAACTGCAAGCCTAAACAGGTTTTGCAAGATGGCTGCGCACGTAGTTGCAGCAGCTCAGTGTCCCACCGATCGATGTTTGGATAATTCTGTGTAGAAAAGGTGACAAGCTTCCTGGGAGTCAACACAGAGGAGAAGCTTTCCTGGAGTGCGAACACCTCCGAGCTGCTGAAAAAGGAGAACAGAGACTTCCTGAGATTTCTCAGGAGGAATAAACACAGTGGCTGTTTCCCAATTCAGGGTCTGCAGCCTCAACGATCCTCAAGGGCCGCGTACTTAAAGACCGCTAAGGCCCGAAGTGCGAGGCTTGTAAAATGAGACGGTCTAGCCTCCGTCGTGCTGCCCAGGTTGCCTAGCAACCATGATACTAACAGCTGGAAACGTTTCATACAGCTTTGTTTGACAGAAATGAAGGAGAAAATCTTTTGTTCATTTGTTTGTTTGTTTCTACATGAGCTTTGATCATTCTCTGATTAAGCTCAGCTATTGAACGGCATATATTTTAAAGTAAAGGCTTTAAAACCAAGTTAGTACAAACCTCACTAATGTCACATAACTTTGCCGACATGTGGCCAACAGGAATGTTTTAATGTTCTTCGTTATTAAACATTTGCACATAAATAAGTGACATAATATTCAGTACTTAATTAAAGTTTACTCTTCAGGCGCCCCTCATCCGCCGTTTTTTTTCGGCAAAATTATCCACACCCACCGCCGCGCTATGCATTCTGGGATATGTTGGGCCACGAAGTCTACACCGCCACGTCCTTGAAATTCAGGGAAATGAAGGATGCATTTGAGGGCCGCATTTGGAGCAGCCTTTGAATTGGGACAGCCTTCGTCGCGTCGCTGTGACGTAATCGGCCTTAAAATGCGGCCTTTAAGGCTGCAGACCCTGAATTGGGATACAGCCAGAGACCGCTGGTGTCCTTCTACAGAGACACCACTGAGAGTTCTAACCTACTGCATATGCATCTGGTACACTAGCTGCACAGTAGCTCAGAGGAAAGCACTCCAGAGGATCCTTAACACTGCCCAAAAGATCACCGGCTGGCTTCTCCCCACACTGGAAGATCTACACAAGACCCGCTGTCTTAAAAAGGCCCAAAACATCATAAAAGATACTTTACATCCTGTTTGAACTGTTGCAGACAGTACAGAGCAATCAGTGTAAGGACTCAAACACAGCTTTTATCCAACTGCAATAACACGTCTGAATACTGCTACAAAAAAAATGCCAATCACGCCACTCTTCTATGCGCTGACTGATGCATGTATGTGAATGTTTGTTGATACCTCTTATTAGCACTTTAAGTATTCTATTTATTTTATTATTGAATTTTATTGTTTTATTTATATTTTGATATTGTTAGGGATGATGCAATGGTCGGGGACCATTTTTAATTTCGTGACAATGACAATAAAGATTCTGATTCTGATTTGCAAACTTGAGCAACATGTTTATGACAGTCATGTCAAACATCTTATCAGAGTCGGGAGTGCAGGTAAAAATAATAAGAAAAACAAAACCAGGAAATAAAACTTTTGTAACCTCTGCACTCGAATTTCAAAAGTAAATTCAGAGAGTTTCTAATCTTTCTTTGCCTCTTGCAGTTATTGTTTGAACACTGAAACCATTTCACTCACCTACGCAAAGTTACTGATGGTTGAAACAAAGGCGAGGACGGGTTCAATCGAAACCGCAGATGGGCACAATTTAGCCTGCAGACCACCGATGTTCTAAAAGTAGAACTGAAAAACCTACAAGAATCAGTTATTCTGTTTGTGCCTGCAGTCTGCACTGCTGGTCTTTGTCCTGCAGTCTCGATGAGCTGCACGGTTCTCCACCTGCTGCAGCGTCTGGTTTGACTGAAGCACGTCTGCTGCAGAACAAAGACTTCCATCGT
Organism: Neolamprologus brichardi; assembly: GCF_056152115.1. Taxonomy (NCBI): domain Eukaryota; kingdom Metazoa; phylum Chordata; class Actinopteri; order Cichliformes; family Cichlidae; genus Neolamprologus; species Neolamprologus brichardi. Next base: position 36,655,328 of record NC_142112.1, read on the forward strand.
CAGCTGCAGTCAGTCTGTCAAACAGTGATGTTTAAACGACAAACTGGTTTGCAGTGGCTGAATTTTCAGAATAAGAGATTTGGGATCGTCCAATAGTAAACCCTAAAATGTACCTGTGTGGCCTGCAGAGTACATTTAATGTGGGAAAAGCTGCATATATACAATAAAGAGTTTGTGTCTAAGTCAGTCCGGCCCACAACCCTGATGATGTCACTACTCTGTAGCTTCTTAACTGTGACATCAACACTTGCTCTGTCATGAAAATATACAAAAAAACCAACTTGTGTGCTACTCGATTAAGTTGTTCAACGTCTTCCTTTCATTTCAAGAAGCCATTGTTTGAGTTTTTAAAGTCTCCACTGCTTCAACAACCTTCCATCCAAACATTCACGCTCACATTCCCTCCTACAGCCAATTTATAATCTCCAGTTGGCCTCACGTGCACGTCTATGGACTGTGGGAGGAAGCCAGAGTACTTAGAGAGAGCATGCAAACACAAAAAGATCCTGGAATCAAACCCAGAACCTTCTTGCTGTGAGGCAGCAGTGTGACCACTTTGCTTTCATGCAGCTGCATCAGATAGAAAAATCAAAATAATTCTGTTTTATTGAACTTTCATTCTCTGCAAGTTTGTGTGTGTGTGTGTGTGTTCCATCCATTCACTGTGGGTCTTTTAGGGGGTCTCTGCAGAGCAGACTGAGCACTGATTGGCTGGTGAGCACCCAGGTAAAAAAGGTCACGATGTTCTGATGAGTTAAAGAGCTTATCTCATCGGTCACCTGACTTGACAAGACAAAGAGGCTGAAGAGGATCTGGTCAGAGAGATTATAAAATCAGCGATGAGCGAGCAGGCTTCAGGATTTCTTCACTAGTAAACGGCTTAACGCAGCCTCAGCGGTCAGTTATCACACAGAGAAGATATTTCTGTGAAGTCTCAGATTCATGTAATTCAGTCTAATGTCTGTTTGTGTTCAGATTCTTTTAAGTTTGCTTGAGCAGCTGGTGAAGCTCTTTGGTCTGTTTCTCAAACCATATGACTGTTAACATATGTGGTAAGTATGCACTGCCCACTAATGTTAGCTGGCATTTTTATACTATATTTAGTAAATTATTTTTCTCATTTTTCATTTTAATTTATTGATTTTGAGCTATATTACTTCCTAAAGCTGCTTTTTTAGAATTTATTATTATTTATTTTATTTTTTCTGTTGATTTAAGCTCCTTTCTTTCATCTATTTGTCAGAGTCTGGAAGCCTAAGAAAGACTGAAACTAAAATCAAGTTTATCAGGAAGACAAGGTCTCCTGTAAAGCTGCTTGTGACCCCCCCCCCCCCCCCCTTCCCCCGACAGACCTAAATGTTTGCAACCTCCAGAAACCTCTCACCAACTACTCAGGGATTACCCAGTTTTCCCCAGTAACTGGTCTCTAGGCCTGTGTGACTGAGACTTTGAAACATGCATTTAACTCTGCTTTCACAGACAAAGAAAATACAATTTCACAAAATATTAAATACCTACGGTCGTTTAAAAGGTTTTAAAATTTAAATTCTAATAATTATCCATCCATCCATCCATCTTCATCCGCTTTATCCGGGGCCAGGTCGCGGGGGCAGCAGCCTAAGCAGAGAGGCCCAGACTTCCCTCTCCCCAGCCACCTCCTCCAGCTTATCTGCCTGTAGATCAGAAGATAAGAAGCTCATTTCCGCCGCTTGTATCCGTGATCTCGTCCTTTCGGTCACTACCCACAGCTCGTGGCCATAGGTGAGGGTAAGGATGTAGATTGACCGGTAAATTGAGAGCTTCGCTTTTACACTCAGCTCCCTCTTCACCACGACAGACCGGTGCAGCGTCCCCATCACTGCAGCTGCAGCACGAATCCGTCTGTCGATCTCCGGCTCCCTTCTCCCATCACTCGCGAACAAGACCCCGAGATACTATTCCATGTCCCAATTGCCAGTTTTGGTACCCGGGGATTAGTCCGCCAGGGCCTCTGCTCCTGGCTGCCGCCCGGCACACAATACACCTGACCCCTACGGTGTCTCCTGCGGGTGGTGGGCCTGCGGGAGGATGGGCCCATGTCCCCTTTTCGGGCTGTGCCCCATGGACTAAGGCCCAGCCACCAGACACTCGCCCTCGGGCACCCTCCCCAAGCCTGGCCCCAGGGCAGGGCCCCGGTAACCCTATCCCGTTCAGGGTAAACTGTTCCCTTGATGTTTTCTTCATACAGGTCTTCTGAATCGCTCTTTGTCTGGTCCCTCACCCAGGACCAATTTGCCATGGGAGACCCTACCAGGGGGCAAAAGCCTCTAGACAACACAGCCCCTGGGATCCCTGGGGCACACAAACCCCTCCACCACGATAAGGTAGCGATTCACGGAGAGGTCTAATAATTATTACTTAATATAATCAATTAAAAATATTAATTTTTAAATTAAAACAAATCTTATTTTCTACATTTTTAATGTCCCCTACAGATAAAGTAAGTACTAATTAAACATCTTTAAAATGTGCAGTGTTGCTCTGTAGAAAAGAACATATAATAGAATTTGTACCGCAGGTTTATACTTCGGTAGCATGTTCAGAATAATAATACTGGCTTTATAATCTGAAGGTGGGGTCAGCTGACTCGAAGGAGCTGGATGTTCTATTATTGGAATCTTCAGCTAATCTGCGTCTTCTGCTCAGATTATCACATCGTAACCGCTGAAGCGGGGCATATTCATGTCTCTGTTAGAGTATTATGTAATGGTGATGGGATGTCTCATCATGGATCTCTGGCACCGTGAGCTGCAGCGCGGGAGATTCCCTCGCCAAATCTGAGCCGGTGTCATAACATCTTGACGGCTTGAGCTGCAGCAATGAAGTGAGGCAGAACCTGAACCTGTTTGCTTTTAAAACTATGATCAACTTTATTAAAACCAACTTACATAATATTGTTAAATTGCCTTAGTGCTGCCAAATCAGCTGTGATTTACTGAGGCACAGATTTTGGCTGATGTCAGGATGGGATCCACACGGATTGGGCTGCTTCATCCAGCGGGTACTTGGGCAGAAACGGGTAAATATCTGAAAAATGGTGGAGGACACAGACTGCTAGCCTGCCTCCACTCCAGGATGTTATGCTGCACGCCATCAAAGCAGACTGTTTGAGACTGTGAGTGACCAGAGACCAGAGCTTGTGTTTCATTGTCATCTTGGGTCAAGCAGAAAAAGAAAAACACTCAAATGTCTTAGTGGCAACAAATCAATTGAAATGAGTGTAATAAACAGTAACATGCTTATATGGCTTTATCATAATGACCTGTTCCGATAAAGTCTGAAAGTTTTATGCTTCATACAGCACATTAACACGTCTGTCCAAAGTGACGTGGTGCTTGGTGGGAACCAAAATTCGGACATACCACAAATACAAACACTGGGTGTGACATCACTTATTTACACTTTACAGTTAGTGTAACAGTGAGAGCGCTGAATGCTCAGACAGGTTTGTTCCTTTGGGTTCTTTCTCTTTCACGTTCTGGTTTAAACGTAAACTTTTTTATTTTTCCAGAAAGTAGCTGCAGAGTTTTGATGTTTGTGAGGAGCTGAGGCAGCGAGGAAACGGCGACCGCGTGCTGCTCTTCATGGACAGCAGTGACTGCAGGAATCTCAGCTGTAACGCCACCGTGTTTCCTTCAAATGTCGACGCCGCCTTCACCAAAGCGTGGGACACTGACACTGCTGCAATCACCTCAAACAGAAAGAACGGGCAGGTACAGACAGATTAAGATCACAGGACATATTATTTTAACTTTATTAGCACAACTTGTTTAAATTACAGATCACAATAAAACCATTAAACTTTACATGTGTGCTTCAAAGAAGCCTGAAAAGGTGAATGTCACTATTAGAACCTAATATTTGTAAGATTTTATAACACCAATAAATAAACAATCTAAATAATAAAGTAAAACTAAATAAAACATGCTTGTAACGAAGAAGAATGAAGAAGGATCATTGAGTGCAAGAGGAACTGACCTGAAAGATAGGATCATGGCAAAGCTTGAAAGCTGGACCCTCTGTAGCTGGTTACAAGACTAAGTGAAATATCCTCTGAGGATCTGCTAGATGATGTGAATGCAGCTCTACAGACATTGAGGACGGCTACAAGTACCTGGGAATCCCACAGGCACATCGGAAGAGGCTACTTGGAAAGCTGCAACCGCCAAGTACCTGCAGAGAGTCAGGCAAGTCCTGAGGAGTCAGCTGAATGGGAAGAACCAGAACATCCGGGCCATCAACACCTACGCCCTGGCCGTGATCAGGTACCCGACTGGGATAATAAGCTGAAGAAGGACGAGATAGAAGCCACGGACATCAAGACCAGAAAGCTCCTGACCATGCATGCAGGGTTTCACCCCAAGTCCACCACCCTGAGGCTGTACGCTAAGAGGAAGGGAGGGGGTCGGGGACTGGTGAGTGTCAGTACCACAGTCCAGGATGAGGCAATGAACATCCACGAGTACATCAGAAGGATGGCCCCAACTAACCACGTGCTCAGTGTCCTCAGGCAGCAGAAACCCAAGAAAGAGGAGGAACCATCATGGAAGGACACGGTATGTACCACCAATAGAGGAGGTGGCTGATATCCAGAAATCCTACCAGTGGCTGGACAAAGCTGGACTGAAAGACAGCACAGAGGCACTAATCATGGCAGCACAAGAACAAGCTCTGAGTACAAGATCCACAGAGGCTGGGGTCTATCACACCAGGCAAGACCCCAGGTGCAGGCTGTGTAAAGATGCCCCAGAGACAATCCAGCACATAACAGCAGGGTGCAAGATGCTAGCAGGCAAGGCATACATGGAACGCCATAACCAAGTGGCCGGCATAGTGTTACAGGAACATCTGTGCCGAGTATAACCTGCAAGTCCTGAGGTCAAAATGGGAGACGCCCCCAAGGGTGATGGAGAATGACCAAACTAAGATCCTGTGGGACTTCCAGATACAGACGGACAAAATGGTGGTGGCTAACCAACCGGACATAGTGGTGGTAGACAAACATGAGAAGACCGTCGCAGGGATCGATGTAGTGATACTGAATGACAGCAACATCAGCAAGAAGGAACACGAGTAGCTGGAAAAGTACCAAGTGCTCAGAGAAGAGCTGGAGAAGAATTGGAGGGTGACCCAGAGGTAATTGGAGCGCTCGATGCAGTGACCCCCAAGCTCGGCGAGTGGCTCCAGCAGATCCCGGGAACAACATCTGAGATTTCTGTCCAGAAGAGCGCAGTCCTGGGAACAGCTAAGATACTGTACAGCAGCGGTCCCCAACCCCCGGGCCTCGGACCGGTACCGGTCCGTGAGTCGTTTGGTACCGGGCCGCGAGAGTTGAGGCTCAGGTGTGAAATGTAGTTTTCAGGGTTTATATCGGTTTTCAGCGTTATTTTGTTATCGTTTTTATCGTTAACTTGGTTTTCCTGGGTCTTTTCATGTGTGTTATGAATAAATTTTCTTTTTTTCGGTACTGGTACTAGTTTTATTTTGTTGTATTTATCCGCGACACCTTAAAGGCCGGTCCGTGAAAATATTGTCAGGCATAAACCGGTCCGTGGCGCAAAAAAGGTTGGAGACCGCTGCTGTACAGGACCCTCAAGCTCCCAGAGGACCCGAGCTTGAAGGATGAAGACAACCCCGCAGAGGCGAGAGGGGATTTTTAAAAAAAAAATACGCACAAAAATGTGAACATAAAAGAAAATCTAGAAGAACAAAAATCATCAAAATGTTTTTGTTTTACTTTAAAAACATAAAAACATACCAGTTAATATAAAGAACAAATTTTAACTTCTTTTTTTTTCAACTTTAAGATTCAAAGTAAACTGAAGGTGATAATAGCTTTTCCTTTAATTCGTCACACAGGTGTGTATCTGAACTTCATGTCTGTCTTTGTGTATTTCTGTTAAATTAGCCTCAGTAAGGCTGTATATGTATATAAGGACAGATGTCTCCATGAAGTGTTAGTTTAATGTCCTCTGGAGAGATAAAAACAAGTGTGTGTGTTTGTGATACGGCTTCTGAAGCAGCGCTGCAGATCAACAGGGGGTGTCAGGGCTTTGAGCTCCACCCGCTCCATCTGAACTCCCCACGATTTGAATTCGAGGCACAGCGCCATCTGCAGGACAAATCAGGCACAGCAGGTTGTATTTTCAAAGCACATGTTTCTCATACCTGACAGCAGACTTAAGTAAAATAAAGATGGCACTCGCAGGTGAACTCTTCCTGAAATCACCCCAAACTCAGCTGCTCACCTTTGTGATGATATGAGGCGCAACAATAAATCTAAACCCACGAACAAAAAAAACGTAACAAAAGAAAAAAAAACACAACAACTGTGAGAAAAGTTAAAACTCTGTGGAAATGTTTTACAACTGATGTTAAAGTAGCAGCACACTGCCGTTAATCGTCATCTGTCTGAGCAAATATTCTGTCTGCACGGAATAAAAACAAGTTGTCATCTGCTTTGCTGAAACCAAGGAGGCACTTTGAGGTGTAACACGTTTGAAGTTTATAAATAGTTTTAAAAACAGACACAACAAGTACCTCGAAACACTGGTGTGCAATAAAGGATCCTGAGTTTGAAACCAGGAGGAAATACAAGCCCAGCATCGATGTATCAGAAGATCCATCCGGTCCAGAGTCTGGATAAATGTGAAAGCTGCACCAAGAAGGGCACCGTCCATCAAACATCCGTCTACTGTGTTGGCTTGAAGTACCCGTCTACTTTGAAACACTGCAACAATACTGACTCTTACTGTGTCTCGCTCACTTCCATCCTCTTTACCGTGGCGAGCTTCTGTGTTAACACGTCCTCCAGAGTGTGAGAACCTACCATGGTCTTCAGAGTCGTCTGGGCCAACAAGAACACGGCCTGGGGGCCGTTTACAACACGCATCACCCACATGAACCTTTAACGGCGCTGCATCCACAGTCAAGACCTGGTGACAGCAGAAGGCAGGGAGAGGTGACGAAACATCAATGTGCAGAAACAAATAACTTCAGACTGTTATTGTGGAAGAAAAGCAGCTGATTCTGAGCAGGCCAGGTGGACACTTCACAGATTTGATCCTTATATGGGAACAACGGTCAGTGCGTGCTAGCTACAGTGATCACAGGATGCTGCTGCCCTCTTGTGGCCAGATATTAAAGAACATGCGCAGGTCTGGATGGCGTCCAACCCGGGGATGAACCAGACAAGACCTGCAGAGCGTCAGAAAGAGGAGAAGATCCCATTTTTATTAGTTGTGCTTGTTGGCATGGTAACACACAAATGTGAAAACTTGAAAAGACCAAAAGAAAAACACAGAGGCAGCGTGCAGTGCGAATAAAAATATGATATT